>NC_135419.1:8436977-8770102 GCF_051991245.1 Festucalex cinctus | reverse complement strand
CCCTTTCAAAGCCGCCACTTCCTTCACTCGGTGCTCGTATTCACACGGTTTTCTTTCCGACTGAAATAGAATTTGCCTGGCCGTGCAGAAAGATTGCGAAAGCGTCTGTCCTGTATGCGCGACGATGGGTATTGGAAAGGAGGTGACAAAGTGTGTGTATGCGTCGGTGTGTGTTTAGTTTTGTGTGTCAGGCACTGCCGCTTGATCTGCCAGGCTGTCACTTGCTAGCTGCCTGTGTCAACACACTCGATCCCTGAACCAAAATTTCCACAGATCATGTGGTTTGGGCTCAACAGGTCTGGCTTATTACTGCTATTCCTGAAGAAGTAAGTCTCCTCTGAAGTTATATAACTGTATGTGACATTCAGTCGGAAAAGGAGAATACTCTCCATCTCCTGAAATTTAGGAGATGGTGTAATAATGGGATTGCGTGTGTTTTGGAATCAAGTGATGGAAATCTGACCAGTCTTGAAGATGTTCGAGGGCAGGGGTCAGCAACATTTACTGTCAAAACAGCCATTTTAGGCCAAATAAGTAACACAAAATCTGTCTGGAGCCACAAAGTACAAACACAGTATGCCCGTGTTAGTTTAATGTACTGAGGGCCCCAAGAGCTAATTAGAGCTGCACCATAACAGAACAATATGCAGCATCCAATTCATTTTCTTCTCCCTTTTTCTTCTGATTTTGTCTGTTTGTGATTTTCATACTTTATTTTCATACATTTTTAGTTTTCTGCCTATCTGTCAGATTTCTGTGAATTGGGTCATTTTATGGATATGTTAATTTTCTGCCTTTCTTCCTTTTTGGACATTTTATGGCTTTTTTTTTTTTTGTCATTTTTTTTTCCCTGCCTTTTGTGCGATAGATTTTCTGACATTTTTGGCAATTTTGTGTACATTTTGTGGAAATTTTCGGGATTTGTTCTTTTGTTGTTGGATATTTTATACTTATTTCTTGTTTTTCTTTTCCTGCCCTTTTTTTAAGTTTACTGTTTGATTTTCTTTCTTTTTTTTCCAATTCCAAAGACATTTGGAGGTAATTTTCTGCCTTTCTTTTATGTTTTTGGACATTTTATGATGACTTATGTGACCTTTTTTTTTAAATTCAATTCTGTGACATTTTTGGCAATTTCATGGACATTTTTATTGTAATTTTCTGATTTTCTTCTTCCTTTTCGGACATTATGTGGTCACTTTTTTTTTGGCATTTTTAGGCACTTTTTTATAAACTTCTATCTCAATTTTTTCTCTTTTTAATGTCAAAATTTGGATTTTTCAAAAAATATTTATTTATTATTTTTTATTTAATAATTAATTAAAATAATATTTTATCTAAAAAAATTTAAAAAAAACGTAAAACTTTTTTTGTTTGTTTTGTTTTTGTACATTTTATGGTGTGTGTGTTTTTTTTAACAATTTCTTTTCTGCTTTTTTTTTTTTTTAGTTCAAATTCTCTGACATTTTTGGCATTTCATGGACATTTTATGGTAATTTTCTGCTTTTCCTCTTCCTTTTTGGACATCATATAGTCACTTTTTGGGCATCTTTAGGCACTTTTCAAAAACTCTGACTTTTATCTCTTTTTCTGATCATTTCAAAATTTTTATTTTTTTTTGAATATGTATTTATTATTATTTTTATTTAATAATTAATTCATTAAAATAATATTTTATCTAAAAAAAAAAAAACTAAAAAAAATACACATGCAAACCTTTGTTTATTTATTTATTTAGACCCACATGGAGCTACAAGAGAGGGACTAAAGAACGACATGTGGGTTGTATAATGTTCTAGGAGATAAGTGAGGCCTGAAGTGGATCGCCTCACCTCCCCTCATTGACACTACCATAATCACTCTTCTCGGGGCTCACTGCTAGTTAGTGTGAATGGCCGAGGGACCGCACCGTCCAAACCTTAAATGACCCTCACTCCCTCATCTCACTCTTGCGCTCACTGTCTCTCACACTGTGATCAAAAATTTAGGTCATTAGCTGAACAATTTGCAAATGAGGTGGAGAAAGCTGAGACGGAGGAGTGACCGGGTTTGCGTGCGAGCCTGTGTGGGTGTTTTCTGACTGGATGTGTGTGACCATTTTAGAGACCACTCTATGTAATGAGTGGAGCAAGATGACAGGGTTGGGTCGCTAAGTCCTCTATGGCTTAAATCAAACTGGCATCTGGCTTCCACCCCCCCAACCCGTAAACACACACGTCACACATTCGTACATACATAACCTTACATTATCAGTGGGCTTCTTAAGTATGTGTGACGCAAGGTTCTCTTTTCACACATTTACAGCTTATTTCTAATTATAATCACTTTGATCGCACTTCAGCATGTGATGTGGGTCCATTATTTAGTGGTACATACTCAATATGTCTCCGAGTAGCACAGAGGAGCAATTGCTTTATTTTTTTATTCTAAGTTGTAGGGCTGCACGATATTGGAAAAACATGCGATATGCGATATCGATATTATTGCGATATTTAACATGTACCTAAAGAAATGACATTTTTATTATCTAATGAAAAAATTACATTTTTTCATCCGGCAAAATAAGCAAACTCAATGCATTCTTAGTTAACGTCTGACTGGTCAAGTTCAGATAAATGCATAAAATTCCATGTGAAACTTATTGCATGTCTTTGCGATATGCATATTGCATGGGCCAATATCACAATATAGATATTTTTTTCGATGTATTGTGCAGCCCTACTAAGTTGTTCATTTTAATTTACTTTTAACTGGTAGCGATTAAGAGTATCTGCTAAACAACTCCAACTGACAATTATTTCAGTAATTGATTAATTTTTCCATTATTTTTTCGATTAATCGATGAATCGGATAATAATATAAATTCCCATCCTTTTTCTTTTCTTTTTTTTTTCAAAAACAGAACATTATTTCAAATCAACAGTGCAAAAATGTTGATCATTGTTTTCCGAAGGAAAATCAAGTATTTTATTTTTCTAATTCTTTAATTAGTTCTAATTAATGGAATTTAATTAAAATGATTTCGTTTATTTATTATTATTATTATTATTATTATTGTTATTTTTGATTTTTATTTATTTATTTATTTATTTATTCATTTATTTATTTATTTATTGTTTAATTTATTATTATTTAAATGTATTACCCACATAAAATGTCAAACCCATAAGTGGTGGGAAAAATTTTCAATGGTATTATCAATTGTGTTTTAGCTTAATGGAACCTTTAAAAAAAAAAAAAAAAAAAAAAATCTCAATTTTGTATCAGCACAAAATGTAAATGTCTGAGTATAGCAGGGGGTCTAAAGGTTATTGAATGAAACAAAGGTTGATATTTTCAGTGACGTCTGTCCTTAATCTGCCTCTTTGAATTGCTTCTGATTTTTTTTTTTTCATGGCAGCCTTACTTGTGTAAGGGATTGATTCTCTTTTGACTGAAAGGGTGAATGAAATGGAGGATTACTGCATGTACGAGTCACGCGCACACAGTGGAACTGATTGAAGGACCCCAACAGGGTGTAACTTTGATCGCCACCACCACATCCGCTCGCTGTTACAATTATTGAATTAGCATTATGAAATTATTTTCATCTCATCCTTGCTGATGTCAATGTTTGAGTAACATGTAAGTGATCGTAACATGTGTTACTCATTAATCCATTTACTGCCTCCGCAAAATTTAATTTGGATTTTAATGTTTGTGTTTTTATCATGTCCTTGATATTTAAGGAGAATTGATGTTCCATAGTTAATCAATATCGGATCGAAGTGAATCGAATCGAATTGGAAAAAAAAATTGAATCAAACTGAACTCTTGTGAATCGAAATTGAATTGATTCAGGAAATTAGAATCGTTACCCAGCCCCAATTGCACAATAACAGTGCAATATTAGTACCAATTATTAAAAATAGTTCCCATTGATTATTTAGGTAAAAACAGCTTTAAAATGATTCATTATAGTTTGGAGGCAGAATTTTATTTGTGCTCGATTTAGCCAATTTTGCTTCCCGGTCTGGATAACTACAAGATGATGTAACTAGGCGTGTCCCAAACTTTTTCCACTTCTGATATGATTGTGGCCTTGAGTACTGTCTGGTTTGATATCAATATCAAATTTAGCGTCTCTCACTAATGTAATACTTCTCATAGCATTAAAGTCTTCTAAAGGCAAATGATTTAAAAGCAATCTCACAAAGGTGCAAATTATTGCCATTCATCATCAGCAGATTATTAAAACACACTGGCTTCTTCTGTTTGTGTGCAGTGGAGTTACCCTATGACATCCACTTCTATTTAATGTTCCAGCTTTTTGTTGCCACAACACTCAAGTGGCTCTTTCAATAAAGCAGCCGGTGTTGGTACACACGATACATGCTCAGCTCTCCGGACAAGCCGCCGTGTAATCCCCTTGGAGTCGCACCAGGAGAAGATGTTCATTGTGGATTTGTGTGCGGACGCTTTGAAGCTGTGTTGGCTTCGGCTTTTCAAAGGATATGCCCGCTCACATGATGACCCCCCCCCCCCCCCTCTTCTGTCCTCCCCCCCAACTGCACTGGTTCTGAACGATCCGACGACGTCTCTGTCCCAACATGTCATCTTCTTTTTCCCTTTGACACAGCTCTTCTCTCTGCACTGCTTGGTATTCTGGAGTGGCAACGCATGCACCATCTAAGATCCATCAGCTCCGATCGGAATGCCGCACCACGGCTTTGGGGAGATGCGGGGATGAAACGAGAGCGAGCGAGCGAGATGACAGGTCAATGGCTAGTTGATGTGGTTTTGCCACCAGAGCCTCAGGCTTATAAAGGGAAGGACGGGATGGGGAAAAGAACAAACTGTCAAGTGAAAGTGATGCTCCTTTTACAAGATTTTAGTAGGATTTCACACAAGGGAGTCAGAAATTGTAATCATTATATATGGTGACTTAAGTATATTTGCATGTAAGTCATACATTTCAACTATTGAGCCTGCTTGTATCAATCAAATAACTTATTCCCCAGCACTTACACATTTTGAACAGGTAGTGTTATGTGCTGAGGTTGGATCCCAAAAACACAGACAGAAATAAGACTTTAATTATTTATTCACATCAAGAGGCGTGGAACAAACTTGACTAGACGAGAAACAACGAGAGTTGCACAAAGGAACAGAAGTAATAATCCAACAAAAACACACTTTTCTGACAGGCTTATATAGACAACGAATCGATCTGATTGGCTGTGGCTAGACATGTGGGTAACAGGACTGATATGGTCTTATCTGATTGGCTGTTGACCAGATAAAGAGATTAAGAGATTCCTGTCATCACATAGCTTCTGACATCACATAGCTTAAGACCAGTTAAAACTAGATACATCAGTTCAAAACAGTCACTTGACCTCACGGTCATGACCCAAACATAACCCTTGCATGACAGTAAACATAACCCTTACATGACCCTAGTCATGACAGTAAACATAACCCTTGCATGACCGTAGTCATGACAGTAAACATAAGCCTTGCATGACCCTAGTCATAACAGTAAGCATAACCCTTGCATGACCCTAGTCATGACAGTAAGCATAACCCTGGCATGACCCTAGTCATGACAGTAAGCATAACCCTTGCATGACCTGAGCCATAACAGTAAGCATAACCCTTGCATGACCCTAGTCATAACAGTAAGCATAACCCTTGCATGACCCGAGCCATAACAGTAAGCATAACCCTTGCATGACCCTAATCATGACAGTAAACATAACCCTTGCATGACCCTAGACAAAACAGGTAGGAATCAGTCTTACTAACTAACTAACTAACTAACTAACCCCGTCCATACCTGGGGTTTGTATACCTATACCGACTAGGAATGTAACGATATCCAAACGTCGCAATACAATGTTATCACGATATGAACCTCACAATATGACAATTATCACAATATTGTGGGGAAGATGGAGATATTAAAAATAAAGGCCACAATATTGGGAAAAAAAATTAGCTCATACTAAAAAAAAAAAAGCACAATATTGTACTTTTGTACACAATCACTTATTGCTCCACACATTGACTCGATTCACAGGCAAATTACGTTCACCTTCATCTGGCGATTAGAATGGATTTTAAACATAGAAGGGCCAAAACATGCTGTATGAAAATTAAATGGCACTAAAAACTTTACCTTTATCAGTTACTACTTTCGGGCCACAAAAGTAGCTTTTATTTTTTTCTCGATTAGACCGGTTGGTACAGCCATAAACAGCCCAAAACTTCGGCATTTTCTCAGCTCTTTCCTATAGGGAAATTACTTCCTGACCCCCATCTGAGGTTGGGTGCTTGTCGTGACGTCACATGAAACCCACCTATACATAAATGATCTTTCGTTGTTTTTATATTTGGACATTTTATGTATCAAAAGTAAAATTGGTTTCGGTTCTTGGTATTGGTATTGGTGACTACTCTAGGGTTGAGTATTCGTACTGACATTGGTCTGAAAAAAAAAGTAATTGAATGAAGAATGAAGAATGCCACTGCTCACGTTGTCATTGAATTCTCGACACAATCTTTTCATTACATGTGTAAATTCTGAAAGTTTCGACGCTCGGGAATGTAAGCAAAAGTCCTAATGTTGTTTTTTGTTCCTGTTTATTTTTGGCTCTCTTTCTTAAACAAAGTTCCACTCCAAAGCGTTGTCATTGTGCCTTCTCCCTCATGACTCTCATCTCCCGCAGTAAGTTGCCTTGGTGATGAACAATCGTCTTAGCCAGACACACGATATCAGGGAAAACATACTTTCTACATACTTTCTGTATTTTGCCGCGTGTATTCTCCTACTAATTTTCAGCATTGTGCGTGTATGATTCTTAAATTGGGTTCATCTTGCTTCTCCATCCCGGTCTTAGCCAGTCAGTGTGAGTGTGCGCGCAGTCGGTGTGTGTTTGTGTGAGCGTTGGTAAGACAGATGCGCCGAATGACCTGACAAGAAGAGTCGGTCCAGGGTGGCAGCGAGGCGGTCTCATCTCCTGATGCGGCCATTTCACACATCAGGTGTCACTCTGGCCTTTGCGGGGTCTCACTTCGGCATCATTGCTGCGCTTCCTCCTCAAAGGAAAAGACATTTCTGACTTGAACGTGTCACTGATTGGAATGCTTCATGCGGGCAACAGTAAGATGAACTTTGTGGTCTTCACAACAGCATGGTGGTTAACCTCTCTTAATAAATTGGTTATTTCTCATTAAAATACACATTACAACATTTTCTGCTGTTTTTTTTATTTGTTTACAAATTCAACTTGTATCTCAACACACCACTGTAATACAAAAAAATAATCTGCTCTGTGGTCCATAATATTAACAAAAGTCAGCTCATTGTGGTGTCCGTGGAGCAAATCAATGTTGCAACAGGCTGCAATGTCACCTTTTTGTCACGTCGGTCACACTGACACAGAAATCAGCTGCTACACAACACGAGCGGCTCAACAACAACAGCACACCCACTTGCCCACTCAAATCTCCTTCCGCGTTACTCGCAGTCATGATCACACATCATCCACGGGAGGGGAAATGTGCACTGTGTGAGTGCTCATTTTTTTTGGTTAGATCAGCCAATTAGCTGCTGAGATTTGGCATTTAAACATCGCGGGAAAATGATGCCGGTGTGGTCGTGAAGGTTGTTTATGATTCTGCTGCATACGTAGGTTTTTGTTGTTGTTGGACAGCAACAACATGTGGAGTTTTGCTCTTTGAAAGGAAAAGCCATTTTGACAAATGATACTTACTCACACTTAATTTTGTATTTTGATTGGTTGAGCTTCCAATATGGCACCCGCTTGTATGAAAGTCACCGATGCGATGCATACAAAAATGAAAACACGCACAAGGAGCATGGAGGAGATGCGACCACTGAGCTAACTGCTGAGCCTAACCCTAAAGCAATTGACTCCAGAGTCATTCATTAGGCCACACCCCTTAAAGGCACACACTAACACACAATTACTACAGTATTTGTGTGAGGGAATTGTGGCTTAAAGTAAATAATAGTAAATAAAAAGTTAGTTTCTCTACATTGTCTTTTTATTGTGTTTTATATTTTGAATTTTCGATTTGTCTTTATTAAAAGGGAGGTCAACATTAAAATCTTCTTAATTATAAGTTCGATGCAGCCCCATTCTTCTAAAAACAGTATTCCGATAAATATTGCGTTTGTAGAATATGAATTAAGCAGCAAAAATCCACCTGTTTTTATCCATCTCAGGGAGAGGCCATTTTGTCACTTGCTGTCGACTGAAAATGACATCATAGTTGCTCAGGGTTCCGGTAACGACCAATCACGGGTGCTTTCTGAGTTTAGTCACATGACTTTCGCAAGCTGAGCTATGATTGGTCATTACTTGAGGCCTGAGCACCTGTGATGTCGTTTTCAGTCGACAAGTGGCAAAATGGCCGCCCCTGAGACGGATAAAAACGGCTGGATTCTGCTGCTTTATTCATATTCCACAAATGCAATATTAATCAGAAGACCATGTTTAATACTGGTGAGTCTACTTTGAACATATTATTTTTAAGGCTTCCTCTTTAAAAATATGTCAGTAAATTAGCGTTCTTTTTTTTGGGGCATTGCTGGAATTAAAGGCATCACTGGGATACAAATGAAACATCTTTCTAACTGACACATTTACATCATTTTTACACATATCTTTAATAATAGGCTCTACATACTGAAATGTATCTCGTGTTATTTTAGGCTGGTATGATCAGGACGGAGCAAGACGAGTACTTCATCGAGCCAGCGGAACGAGGCGAGGGAGTGATAGAGATGGAGGAGGGAGGAGGAGGAAGAACGCACATCGTCTATCGCTCTTCAGCCGTAAAGAAGGCGCCAATCGACAGCACAGCGGGAGACTCCCACTCCAGAGGTCAGTCACTCACACTGTGTGTGCATACTGTGTACTACTCTGCAATAAAAGACCATTCGATATATCTCAATACATCGGGTGTGATACTAATTTAGGGATTGTATATATTAAAGTGAAACGATTCAAATCAGTTTGATTCGATGCACTCACATCTTAGATTAAAGCTCATTTTATACACATCCCTTTTTCTATGCACTTGTTTGTAACAGAACTGACTCTAAGCCTTGCTCACAAATCCTAAATGCAGTTTTAGTGTTTAATTATGTGTAAGATCCCAAACATTGTACAGATAAGAAATGTTAGCCCTTATAAAATAACCAAACTTACTTAAAGCCAACAAATTGCAGTAGGAAAAATATCCATTCAGATTTACAATACAATATTTCCTTCAAATTGTATTTCCCTGAAATAAACTCACACATAATACATCGTGAAATGACCCTGGCCTTAAAGCATTTCATCTTGCGCCAAGGGATGCGACATTACTGAAGAAAAACTATAAACGAAGCTATGCTGCATTTATACGAATAATCACTGAATATCATTTGACCACATTTCACCTTCAGTCGCAGGCCGAACTGCAACAGCTCAGAGGAAGCTTTTATCCGTATGATGGGCGGAAGGTGGAGTATTGGCGTGAAACGAAACCACGGTAAGGCACTTTAATGTGGTGCCTTTTTAAAGAGAAACCCAAAGGTGGTAATATACTTCAAAAAGCGAAAGTAAAACATGTTTTTATTTACTGATATTTCACACGCACTCCTGCAAACAAGAAGCGTACTTATGATTCTTTGTTTTTGTTCTGTGCATGTGTTTGATAGTTTGGGCAAAACAGCTTTAGATTTGAACGGCTTAAGTCCACATTTGTCTGGCAGCTATTTTTTAGGGGTTGAATCGACCAATTATTGAGCTTGCTGTGGTGGAATAAAAGGTGTAGCTAATATTTTGATAACCTTGTGTCAGCACAAGACTCAAAAGAAGTAGTTTCACATCGCAGTTTGTGAGGGAAAAAAATAGCATTTTGTGCTTTATCAAAACACATTGAATAGCAAGAGTGAGAATCAAGAGATGTTCCAACAACGTGTTGCTTGTCTGGGCGTCTCTCATGACACCTACTTCGGGTAATCGGAGGTTGCTAGCGGCAGCTAGCTAGAGCTTCAGCTAGTAAACTCATGCGGCTACGTTGTGGAGTTGCTTCTCTTACTTTGTCACACACAGAGTGGTGAAATAAAAAATCATGTTGGAATGGACAATATTTTTGTGGTTTGTGAGCACCGAGTCAAAAAGGAGAAGAAGTTAGCATATCCATCTGGTATGTTTATTGCTAACAGCTGTCGATCTGTCAACCAAGATAGCTTTTAGCAGCCAAAGTAACAACACTAGATTGAATAGTGATGTTCAAACTTTTTGTTTTTGTTTTGTTTCTGTCAGAGCAGAAAGAGGAGTCCCCCCTCTTCTGTGCTCAAACCTGACAGTAATCGTCGCCTCTTGGGCTGGGAATAAAAGTCGGTTTGGTCGACCAGAAAAAGGAGTCGACGAAAAAATGCATGGTCGAAGCTATTTTAATAATTTTAAAAAACATATTTGCGGCACCTGGACGTTGCCAGGACACCCGGAACGAATATTTGGTTCCGCATGGACACTTATTGCTGACGGACTCCGATTCATCACTACTAACTAAGATGATTCTTAGGGTTTGTTTGTGGTCTCTTTAAACTGAAAAGGGGGAAAATTAACATCGTTACATGTCTTATGTTTGTAACAAAACAATCCGCGTTCCGCTAAATAAATAAGAGCTTTAATGAATTTATTGCCGCCGGTCAGACAAATGTAAGATGGCGGGTGGCCTGAATTCAATTAAATTTCAACCTGGACTAAAATAATAATAATAATAAAAATGGGGCGCGGGACTATTAGTCAATTAATCGTTGGAATAAGTGATCGGCAAGTCGATTTTTAAAAAAGTCGTTGGTTACAGCACTAGTCGCCTCTGTACTTAAGTCAAGTCAAGTCATCTTTATTTAATACATGTGGCCTAGTTAGAGGTACCACAGTATGTGCATGTGTGCAGCGAAGATAAGGAACAATAAGTATTCATATCCACTAAATTCAACTAATTTTCAACCTGGACTAAAATAATAATAATAATAATAAAAATGGGGGCGGGGCTATTAATCAATTAATCGTTGGAATAAGTGAACAGCAAGTCAATTTTTAAAAAAGTCGTTAGTGACAGCACAAGTTGCCTCTGCACTTAAGTCAAGTCAAGTCATATTTATTTAATACATGTGGCCTAGTTAAACGTGTTTAAGCAGCTCACCTTTACTGGTATGAATATTTATTTATAAATATTTATTTGTTTTCACAATAGGAGTTTTGAATTTGACTTTTGAGGTCTCTTATCTCAGGAGTTTTTTTTATTATTTTTTTTTAGTTTTTTTAAAATAAATTTAGCTTTGCTTCTGAAAAATTAAAACAATTGTTCATTCATTAAATATTGTCACATTTGTATTGTTTAATAAAAAAGAAATTGCTCTTGGCACCTGGAACCTGCAAAAAAAAAAAAAAAAAAAAAAGGAAGTTGCTCCTCCAATAAAGTCATTTCGAGCCTTGCATCTATATGAGAAGTTCATAATAAACACCTCTTGTCGCCAAACACCACTGCAAACTAATAATAAAAGCACCAATAATACCAACAACAATGGGCAACATTGAGAAAATGTTCGAACAATCAGGTCTCACCCTGTGTGTGCTGGAGTCGAGATGAGATTTCTCATGAGGATTTTGCAAAGGCTGTGTCTTCCTACTCGGAGCATATGACACTCCAATGTCTAATAATACACAGACGAAGGAGAGAGTTTCCATAGGAACACCCAGCGAGGACACACTGCAGTGGAGTAACACTGATCTGCTCCCAGATGCCGCTGACACCTGAACACACCCTCACGCACAACGCGGGGAGGGTGTAACCGCACACGGCTTCTTTGATCACGCACGCGCACATACAATTTGTGCGCACACATGCACACAACGTCCCGCTGTTTCTGTTGCCTTTGCATCCTTCTTTCTAATGAAGAGTGGGGTGTGGATCGATAGCGTGGGATAAAGCAGGCCCTTGCTTGTGCGTGCGCGTGTGCGCGTGTGTGTGGCAAGAGTTCTGTAGCTGTCTGGCTTGAAATGTTGCAGACAAGCAGGCGTTTGAATCTCTCCTTACTATTCTGGAGTGCAAGTTTATCTGTTACATCCGCTCACTGTCATGTCAATGTAGAAATCATTATCAGGCTATTTACATTCCTCTCCTCTGTTTAAAACTCTCTGCTCACTTATTCCCCCGTATTGTCTTCCATCCCTCCCCGTGGATCAATCAGGGGCATTAGCAAATTAATTGATAATCAATCAATCATTTCTGGAGATCTCCTTCACTAAAGTCTGTGTAATTCGCGGCCAGTTATTGAATGCCAGACTCATTTCCTGGCTAAAGATGAAAGGGAAGGGGGGGGGGGGTTATATTTAGCAAGGTGAGATGAAGAGGGAAACGGGATTGATCAGTTCCATGAACCGAGGAGGTGTGAATCGATGTCCTAGGAGGAAAGAGCAGGAGTTATCATTCAGATGGCATTTGTCAATTAATTGGAGAACTGATTTAAAAAAAAAAAATGAAAAAAAAAAATCTCCTTATAATTTTACTTTATGCCTATCTTTGAGTTGTGTTTTGATCTCTCATTATGTCCACAAGGGCTCAACCTGACTTCCCACTTTTGGCCGCAGACAAAACTCATCACGCTTTGCTCAGTTTTTGCTTAAACTCAAGTGTGTGTATATCTGTTGCTACTGCAGCCAAGTGTCAACATGTATTTGTAAGCATTCCATTGTAGGATTGCAGCTGGGGTCGTCCAGTGCTTTTCCTTGAATCCCCATGCCGTATCATAATCACAAAAAACAAAACAAAATCCCCAAAATGTATCATATACAAATGAAAAATTACTGTACTGTAGCGGGGGTCACCAACCTTTTTCAATCTGAGAGCTATTTTCGCTATTTTTCTTTGGTTATATAGACAAGGAATCGATCTGATTGGTTGTGGCTAGACATGTGGGTAACAGGACTGACACGGAATTATCTGATTGGCTGTTGACCAGGTAAAGGGATTAAAGATTTTTGACATCACATAGCTCTTGACATCACATAACATCACATAGCCTAAAACCAGTTGAAACTAGATGCTGGTTACATCAGTTCAAAACAGACACTAGTTACATCAGTACATAACAGACACTTGACCACTTGAATTGGCTCTAGTTTTTAAAATGTTATTCTTCTTTTTTTAAAGTGCTAATAATGCACAAAATTTGATATTTGTATTGTCTTTTTGCTACAACTTTGAGGAGGCCCGTATCATTTCAAGCATGTTCTTTCATTTTTAATGTGAGAGCATTCTCATTATAGAAATTGTTTCTTGCAAAAATTCATAAAATTAGGTAATATTAGGATTTTTTTTTAAATGTAAAAACAGGTGACGTTAAAGTCCAAACACTGTCATCAAATCAATTAGTTATCAAATATATCAATATCTCAAGAATTAGAGACACTTCATGTCATTTTCTGACTCAACCCAAAATTACTTAGCAACCTTAAAATATATTTAGCAAAAAAAAAAAAAATGTTGGCCAATGTTATCAATAATGATTTAAGAAAGTAGGAAACAGATCAATCTGATCACTTCCAAAACCGAGAACATCACAATGTCACATTATTGGTGAGCTATATTTGGAAAAGCAATTTTAACAACTGTCATAAAAGCGTAAATGTATGAGAACAGCAGTTATTTTGTATAACAATAAATTAACTTCAGTAAACGAAGTGACGACACATCTGGTGACACTTGAGTCTTCTGATAACGCTTCACTTGACTTCTTCTCTTAACACCTCTTCATGAAGCTGCAGCTTCTTTTGAAACGAGTGTCACAACGCCAAGAAAACGAAAAACACGCCTATTATGACTTGCGATAATGCTTGCTGACATCTCCTGTGACAGAATTTGCAGACTTGGGTTATATATATCCTATATTTCCGCATGCTTGACTTGATTTTAGTGGCAGTGTTGATTTTAGCTGGTGTAAATAAAAGGTCCCACGCAGCTGTGAAATTGTTGCAGGCTGACTGTACCTGGCATGCAGGTGAATGTACTGTCCAGTATCCTTCTGGACGTGTGTAACAAAGTACAGCCTTGACATGTTGCTGAGAGGAGGTCGGAGGTGGGGTCAACCGGGGGGCTCTTTGCTGCCGATGATGTGCGGCCCCTCGAAAAAGCTGCTCTTCCTGTGTCAAGAGGTGACGCATGACACGGCACTTTGCAACACATCCACTTTGCACTACAATGGAGTGAAGTGTATTTAAATAGTGTCTGCACACACAGACACAAATACAATTAGCAGTATAGCTTCTTGCTCAAGGTCACTTTGACACGTCTCTTCAGGAATCCAACCTTTGACCTTCTTTACTTAATAGCGCTCTACCTCGTGTCAAACTATCATCATTTTCTATGCTTAGTTTCTTCATGGGGTTCTTATGCTGCATTCGAGGCTGGTCGGAAATCAGAAATACCCGAGTTGTTTTTTTCCCAGTTCGGACCTGAATGTGAGGTGAAAGTAAAAAAACAAAATGGCGGATAGTGGTAAATTGTTTTTTATTTTGGTCCTTAAAACTCATTTTGTCTTCCAGCTAACTTTCTGTAATTTTGCTTGTAATTTTTTATTGTTTTTAACTTATTTCATATGCATTCACTGTATAATTTCATGCAGGGAGATATACTGTCACGTGCGTTGCGTTACGTGAAGTTATGTTGAATATGTATGAATGAAGAAAGCTATCTAGTTTTATACTTACGTAAATTTGGTTTTACCATATACGGTCTGTATTTCCAAATGGGTCACCATTATAGAGTGACATCACTTGTAGTTCATTGGTCCTTCTTTTCCCCCGACTTCGCCAGTGAAATTTCGGAGTTCAAGGGGGCGTTTCCGTACATACTTCTTGGTTTGAACTCGTAAAAGTCCGACTTCCGACCATCCTCGAATTCAGCATTACAGTATGGCTAGCTAAGGGGCTTTTAAATCATTTTTACGCTAAAGCTAGCTTTAAAATAGGGATAATTTACTTTTTAATGTTTGTATTACAAATATCTGTGTGTCTAGAGCCCACCCATCAATTGTGAAATTAAACAACCACTTTGATGCGCCAGCTGAAGCTTTAGCATGTCAAAACCAAAATGAAGGAGTGCTGCAGTGATGGGAAAGATTAGCATTAGCTAACCGTGTTACATTAGCTTCCAATGATAATGATTAGCTTAGTTGAAAAGTAATGGTGGGGTAAAGTGAGGTGTGTTGCATTTTCTGGGCTTCACAGATTAGCGTTTGTTAAACGGCGCAGGTGGGAATGTGTTAGCAAGAATGATTGTCGTTTTAGCTAAGCTACTGGCCCAGCTGCATGTGCCACATCCATGTTATTAACAGACACCTTTGTGAAAAATGCACAACTTGTCTCCATTATGTTATATGGGGTTGAGGTCAAGGCTTTGAAATTACTTCCACATGGAAGTGATCCAAACGTGCATTTGTTGGGCATCTAAGCTGTGTGATTAAAATCAGGAGACGTCTGTCCTGTGCATTGTCAGGCTTCTGTTTTGAGCGCTAAAATAAGAGGTTTTAGAGGAACATTCCAAACTATATATAGTGCGTGCACTCTATGTCCTTTTGCCTGAGCTTTTCTCTTCTTCTTCTTCTTTTTTTTTTTTTACAGTGAAGATCCAAATAATTTTTCCACAGCATAAACTTTATAGCCTTAACCAAGCGTGATTCAATATAGCAATTTAGCCTTTTCAATAAAAGAGGTTTTTATAATGTTCAACACTTCAAATATTCAGACACATCCCACTGTATAAGAAATGTAAATACAATAAAATGCAGTACTCAGAGCTTTATTGACTCTGGTAAGCGCAAATCATTTCAAGGAGGTTATGGTTTTGCTTGTTTCTTATCTGCAAAACATAATAACAGAACAATTTCCACAAAGATTTGCATGGGCCAAAGAAACGTCAAATGTCAGTTTTGTTTTTTATGTTTTTTTTTTTAAATTACAAAAATTGTGTCCTTTAAATTTTTATTTTTTATCAATGTGTTGAACTGCCTATGTGGAGTAAACATTTTGGACTGGCAAATGTTTAAATGTTCTTGCAAATAATTAAACCTACTGTATTTGTAAATACATTTGAATGTACTTGCAGGCTAAATGCATAAAGATAGCATGTATTCCCATAATGCCACGGGGTGCTGACATGTGAATTTCCCCCCCAAAAAAAAGTTTTTTACTTCATTATCTGCTAATACTCCTGTCACCCTTACCAGCTGTTCTTGCATAAACAAGCCCGTTGAAGTTAATTGCCTTCAATTGATTTGTTGTTTCTACATTGGCCTTACTGTGTAGGTGCCAGCGTGTCAGACTAAAAACTGTGGTCTGTTCTAAAATTACCTCACCAGTGATGGGACATGAATTGCCAAGAAGTAAAAGAATAAAAAAATGTCAGCTTTTTTGTTTGTTTTTTAAACTTGCTACATGGTACTTTTATATAGAATATTAAATATATCTATTTTTTAAATTAATCGATTTTGGTGAACGAAAGAAAGATCTGTTTTTATTTACTCAAAAATTACAAAAACGGGCAAAAATAGCAGCATAAATGAACCCAAATAAAAATCTGTGATACAGGGAACCGCGAAGGAGTGAGGGACCACTGTATATATGTTTTTTAGCATTTGGTCTACATTATACCAGTACGTTATGTCATGCCATGGGGTATTGATTTTCGCATGCGCTTAAACCGTACGTTTATTTAAAAATACTGTATGTTCAACCTTATTTAAATACGCTTAAACTTATTTGCAGATGTGGTAACTGTTATGTTCTGAGGTTGGATCCCAAAAGCGCAGACACAAATACGAGTTTAACACTTTCAAGAGGCGTGGAACTAACTTGACTTGACCAGAACCAACGAGAAGGCATCGAGGAAAAGAGGAGCAGGTGGCCAGCTGGACAGAGGAATAATCCGACAAAAAACACACATTTCTCCGACAGCTTATGTAGACAGTGAATCGATCTGATTGGTTGTGGCTAGACTTGTGGGTAACAGGACTGACATGGAATTATCTGATTGGCTGTTGACTAGATAAAGAGATTAAAGATTCGATTCCTGACATCACATAGCTTCTGACATCACATAGGGTATTACCAGTTGAAACTAGATGGCGGTTACATCAGTTCAAAACAAACACTTGACCTCACGTTCATGACCCAAACATAACCCTGCCATGTACCAAATGCATCCTAACACTTGCATGTACCATGGTTGTTAATTTGTGCTGTGAGAATGCAATTTATTTTTTATTTTTTTAAACAGATGTGGAGGGGGGTGGGGGATATATCAATTAAATCGATTAATCACCCAGCCCTGCATGCACGGGTGCTAAAATCCTCTCCTTGTCCACGCGCCCAATCGCCTCGAGCAGGAAATTACTGCGCGGTGAGGGGAAGTTATTTTCTGCTGCCAGCTGCTTCTTCCCTCCTCCCTCTCTGTGGCCGCTGGCGTGATCCCTGGAGAGCACGGCTGGCTTATTATCGCACGTAACATACGCGCGTGTGTCTTGTTTGGATGTGTGAACGCACACTTTTTTTTGTCGTTGTTGTTTCTGGCTTGTTTAACAACTGACTGATGGCGCTCATGCGTCCAGCAGTGTGGATTTGCCCGCGTGTGTATTCTTCCCTCCCCGGCTGCTCACCTGCTCGGAGGCTCCCAGCAGGCCTTCCATAACGTAACTCAGCATGTTACTACTGCCGTCGCCACCTTTCAACCCAGCTTGGTTGCGCACATAATAGCAGGGCGGAACTAACGGACCTCCGCTTGTGTGCGGCCCCCACGCGCTGATTGTTCTTGTGTGGGTTTGTCAACGAGAGATTGGGCGACAAGTGGGGACCCCTTGAAGGGATAAAGGGGTATCATATTATCACAGCTGTGACGGAGAGAGTGCCTCTATAATCATAGCGATCATAGTGTTTTGACAAGATTAGCACCTTTCTGCCTCTCATGTGGTGCTTAGAAATCCACGGCCTGTTGTAGAAGTCTTGCTACCGAGTGCAGCACTGTCTCTTTCTGGTCTAGATTTAAAGACCAAAGAAGATTTGTAAATACAATACATAAAGTGACTTTGACTTTGTAGATTTCTGATTCATTTCCCAACATAGCTATCCGTTCCAAAAGTGGAAATTGTACCATCATACATTTAAAAATTGTATTGCATCATTGTTTGTATACATGCATTTTTTCCCCCATATAATCTGGTTATATGCATGTTATAGAATATGTATATATTAGGGGTGTGAGGCGTTAAACATTTTTAATCGGATTTAATCGCGTGACTTCAATAGTTAACTCACGATTAATCGCAAATTTGATATATTTTCTAAATGTGCAATAAAATGTACAATATTTTTTCTGTTTTCACACTCTTAACTTAAAGTAGTAAAAAAATATGGCTGCATCTTTTAGTCATTGAAACAGTAATTTCATAATAATTCATAAAATTGAGTTCAGGTTAAAAACGAGTGTGATATTGATTTGTGTTGAGGTCATTCTTCTGCCACTAGATGGCATAGTTGCATTTGTAAGACGTTGATGACAGCCAGTGCAATTTTCTTTTCATATTAAGAGCTATCTAATGTTTAACATGAAGTAACTTGTGAAATTCTGCACATTTTTAAAATTGTAAAATACAATTTGACCCCAGTCTCCACAAATTAAATTTATTACCTGTACTGCTAATGTTTGAGATGACTAACCTTTGTAGGCCTCAGATTTGAGTGACGGGATTAAATAAGGTTCATTACCCCGATTTAACTCTGCTATAATTACAAGATGGCAAAATGCTATTTCGAGTACAGTTTCCGTGTATGCAGGTTTAGCGGGAAGCAGCAGGTTGTGCTGTGTGACGACGGTTACATGCGGCGGGCCTCCCCGAGGGTGGTCAGTGTTCTGTGTTAGGATCTGTTATGTAATGGGCAACCCAGGGGACGGGACCGCATGGATGATGAGATGCCGTGTGACTTCCTTCCTCCCACCACTGTCACCGACACACACACATTCACAAGCACACGCGCGCACAAATCTGGCACTCTTCAGAGAAGTGTGGGAGTAATCGAGGATGTGTCTTCATCAATGCTAGCTGAAAGGAAATGTGGCATTTCTCTGAATTGACGTTTGGATACAGTGGTGTACATTTACTCAATCACAGCCTTGCTTATCTTTAATAGTTATGTGAAATGAAGCCTGAACAGAGATTACCTGATGTGCTTGCTGAAGCAGCATGTAGCTTGTAATGTTGACATGCGTTTCGAGAAGCAGCTGATTCTCAGCTCAGCTTAATGGGGCTTCTCATGTGAATGAGGCTTTCATTGCTCGAGAGGTCCCAGTACATTTATTGACATTACAGCTGTGTGTCATCCACTGGTTCTGTTTCTGTGAGTGTTTAGTGGAGTTACCTATTTGAGTGAAGAGGGGTTTTTTTCCCCCTGAAATTCAATGGATTTGTTGGTCTTTTTTGTACTGAGTGCCTTATATCTGTTCATCCATGTTTGTGGAACCTCTTGCAGCAGGACTTTGCTTGGTAATGTGTTCACGGTTAGTCTGAAGTGAGTTATCTGTTAGCTTGGACAAAGCAGATAAGAGGATGGCGAGATGAGGAGAGATAGGAACACAAATACACGTGTGATTATGTTTATCAGCCTCCATGGACCAGCATGAGTGTCAGATGTGATGTTTGTGGTTGTACCTTACATATTGACGTTTAACTAGAGCAGGTGCGTTCAAATTTGATCATTTGAAGGCCAGATCCACAAGAATAGAAAGATGTAAGGGCCACTTGGAAATATAATTATTATTATTATCCCTTCTCACTCTGCCCACTTTCAACCCTTTTGTTTTGTTTTTAACTCGCCATTTCTGGTATACAGTATATACAGCACAACCCGCTGAAAAGTGGATGGTGGTCCGCAAACGGACCCTGTGCCATAGTTTGGACACCCCTGAACTAGAATGTTTGTGTATATGCAGCAAATATAGCAACATTAATATTATCCTTTCATCATATGTCTTATGAAATAAAACGAAAAATATAACATGGCAGTTTCTGTCAAAGTAAATTCAAACGTAGGAAAGATTTGTGTTACAAGCAGAAAGACAAGCTACTAGGGGTGTGAATTGCCTAGTACCTGACGATTCGATTCGTATCACGATTCACAGGTCACGATTCGATTCGATACCGATTAATCCCGATACGAATTTATAAGTCGATTGTTGCGATTTTTTTTCATTCAAATTTAGAAAATACTAATCAGTAAGCTTGTAGAGTGTAAGATTTATATGAAAATGTATTATTTATTTATCTGAAAGATTTATTCAGTCTTATAGAGGTTGTAATTTGTTTCATGTTTGAACAGCATTGAAATAAAATATTAAGGCTTAATGTTCCGTTCATATAACATTCTTCCATGCTTAAGGTGTGAATCCAAAAAAAAAAATTAAAAAAATAAATAAAAAAATAAAAAAAATGATTTTTCCGATTATTGAATCGATTCGGGAATCGCGCGATGTAGTATCGCGATATATCGCCGAATCGATTTTTTTTTTAACACCCCTACAAGCTACTGTATACCAACAATAGAGAGAATTCATTTAAGTACAAAAACACATTATTACTCAAATTATGTTATGCATAAATGATGCAAGTTAGTGTAAAAAAAAAACATATTTTTATGTGAGCGCAATGCTGATTATGTGCTCAACGCCACATCAAAAGCAAAATGAATCCAATCAGGCTTACTTTCATTCCTCTGCAGGGAGAAGCAAAAAAGTGTCTTTGTACAGCTCACACATACTTTAATTAAATAAGTGAAATTGACGTTAATTGTAGTGAAAACGTTTTTTCTCTAATGTCAAGGTGTTTTCTGCAGCTGAGGTCGCAATCGCGCCACCTCGTATGCGTTTATTTATATGATACTTTGACACAACAGCATGTGGAGAAACACCTTTCCCAACATAAGTGCCATCCCTGCAGTGATGACAGGGGGATACATCCTCCACTGTGCACAAAGTACTAAATTTGCTGATGCCAGAGAAAAAGTTAGTTCACTTCCTCGGCATGGTACCGACAGAATGTTACCACTGTGATCCCACTCGTTCCTGCTCTTTCCTCTCATCACTCAGAAGTCAAAATGAATTCAGCTGACAAAGTTCTGGCTTCATGTGTCAGAGTCTCCTGATCTTCCGCAATCACCTCCAACTTACTCTTCACATGACATGGATGGACCTTGTCCTTGTTTCCTCCTGCTCTTCTTTGGACCACTTAGTTGGATTTGTGTTTTCGCACTAATTCAAATGTGTTTTTGGTGACTTGCTAACAAAGTGCCATGTTCAAATACGGTAATTGCGCACATGTGTATGCACTCATGGCGGATGACGTGGCACTCTAAAGTAGGGGTGGAGTCTGTGCACTTAAGGATAGACCGGACCTATTTTGGGGCATTTTGAGAATGTTGGTATATTTTCTAAAAATCTAACAGCCGATAAAAATCTACAACCATTTTAATTTCAGAGAACTTTATATTTTCAATTAACTTTCTATGAGATGCTGCTGACCCTGGGAACCTTCTGAACCGTTTGTTTTTGTTCGACATTACAGCAAAGAAATGCAAAAGTTTAAGATTTCAGGTATTCTTAAAGGAATACTTGACCCATTGGGGCATTTTTAGCAGTAAAAGTTAATACTTTGTCTATAATTAATGTGGTAACTTCATTATTTTTCATGCACAATTAATACCTTTAAACAGTACTACTTGCTGTCGACTGATGATGACATCACCTGTGCTGAGGAAGTAGGCAACGGCCAATCATGGCTCACCTATTTTCTGGGCTTGGTCAGTAAACTGAGCCACGATTGGTCGTTACCTACTTCCTCAGCACAGGTGATGTCATCATCAGTCGACAGCAAGTAGAAAAAATACTTTTTTAAAGTATTAATTTTACGTGAAAAATAATGACGTTACCACATTAATTATAGACAAAATATTATTTTGTTACTGCTGAAAATGCCTCAATGAGTCAAATATCCCTTTAAATAAAAAAAAAAAGGAAAAAAAAAGAAAAAATACTGTATATAGCGAGCTATGGTATTTACCCTGAAGATTTTGTTTGCAATTTAAGAGGATTTCCATTATCTTAATTAAAAAAAAAAAAAAAAAAAAAAAAAACTTGATCAATAAGACATTACAAAAAAGTCAAGATTGGAATTTCTATTTTAAAATTTTTGGACACCAATACACCCAGCCCCCCTAATTATATATCTATCTCTACTCTAATTATTTTCAAACTTGTATAAGTTACTCCAAAACAAATCTCTGTATTCATTTCATAGAAACACAAAACTATTTAACAGTTCCCAAAGGTTCCGACAAGATTGAAGCGGATTGTTTTGTAACCTATTATTTGAAGAAATGAGAAATGAAGTAACAATAAGACCTTTGCTGGGTCAAGGCAACCTAAAATGTAATATTGTTATATGATGTTGAATCCAGCAGTGTTTGACCAATTATATTAGTCGAGCTGCTCTTGTGCAGTAGCTGCTACTAATCATTTCAGACGTAATAAAAACTAATTTGTTCGGATCAGATTTAGTGTGACATTTGCAAGCTTGCAAGCAAGTTTGCGGCTTTCGTTCCTCCACTCTGTTGACACACACACGCACGCACGCAGGCAGGCACTAGAACACACATACAATTTCAACTAGTGGGATACAGTATGTCCCAATGTATTTGTTTTCTTTTGTTTTCCTATGTCCTCGTACTCGTGTTTATTTGTTGTTAAAAGAATGAAGAAACGAACATGTCGCCAATGAGGAAGTCACACACACAGAGGCAGATACGATGTTGGTGTCCGCCCGTGGCAAGCGTGTCGCTCTCTCTGTCTGGGTAGTTAGTGCTGAGATTGCCAATAAATAGTGGCCGGTGGCCTTCAGCATCAGCAGCGGGGAAAGATTTGTGTCCTCGTGCCTGATTGGCCCGCGCCCGAGGATGCGGATGAACCATCTTGTTAATCAAGATACGCTGTGGGGACACATTGGATGCATGCGTGAGCGTGTGTTTTAAGTCAGACAATATTTTTTATGATTATTTCATGGCAGAGGGTTTGAAATTGGTGGAACAAGACAAGTTATTAGAATTCCAAACGTCTGAACATGACCTCATTTGAATGAAGGGAAAGCTAAGATTACCTCTGAAAGATGAGAAATGACAACTCGGCCCATGAGACTGTCAGGGGGTCACCTCAAACATTGTCACATTATTTTTACATCGTCTTAGATTTTCATTTCGACACAACAGTCACAGTTGAATAATTTTTTTTTTTAGAAGTAATTTTATGTTGACAGATCATTTTACTTATTGAAATACGGTAATTTAGATCATTTAAGATTTTTTTGTTTACATACTAAACACATTAACCCCCTCTGAACAGTTTTTAATATTACCCAAGTCATAGAATCTCATCTGAGTCTTGTTACCTAAATTATTTCTACATTATTTAATGTCAACATGCTATTAGCATAAATACCATGTCTATATTTCATGTGTTTGCTAATTCTATGCTAAAGACTCTCTCCTGTTACTTTTACTCATAATGACTTTGAGCACAATAAAGCGGAGACTCCAAAGTTCAATATGTGTAATACTAGAATACGAGATGTTTATTTTTATTTTATTTTATTTTTTTAAAGAAATGTCTGTTTATTTTGAGAGAGTGGCAACAAGAAATCTGGTAAAGTGTTATATCAACGCCTTAAAATAATTGCCAAAGTCTTTTTTTATTTTCCAGATTTTTCAGGAAACACAATAAAAATTAAAGCATTTGCAACATGAGGAGATGATTTATCAAAAAAAAAAAATCTACATATATATATATATATATATATATATATATATATATATATATATATATTACTTAGGGAATTATTTTAAGAGGGTGTCAATATGAAAAAAAGAGAAATTGAAATAATACAATTAAGTGATCTTATTCTTTATTTTAATAGTTAAGTCCTTTTCACACTGCACTTAGAAAAGCTCTGGCTTTGCTTAGAATCAGGAGGACGAGACACATGACGTGTCGATGTGGCTATGCTATATTTATTTTAAGCTAACTGTCGTTTAAAAAACTGCGATTGGCAGGCAACCAGTTCAGGGTGTACCCCGCCTACTGCCCGATGCCCGCTGGGATAGGCTACAGCACCCCCGTGACCCTTGTGAGGAATAAGCGGTTAAGAAGATGGATGGATGGATGTTGTTTAAAAATGCTAAAAAAAAATCTAAAAAAAATCATACGTATCAATAAGCATCAAACCAGGTATGGAACGAATTGCAACATATAAATTGCCAATTGTCTAATATGGCTAAAGCAGCATGAATTCATTATTAAAAGAAGGTTAATGATGTCACTATAAGAAGTCAATTTGTTCTCGTTAAGAGCAATATTCAGAAGTGAGGTTAGAAACTTAAGTTTCCGGGAGAGTTGGTTTAGATGTAAGAAGCTTTTTGCTCTCGCTTGTCGCTTATTGTGCGAATCACACAGTGTGGCACCGCGATGCTTTGTGCGGTTCACTTAATGAGGTCTTCTTAGTGGAAGTACAGCAGGATGTCGCATGAAATCCTCCCACTTCTTCCTCGTTCTCCTTGTCTTCCTTCAGTGCCATCACCTGTTCTGTCCTGGAGGTAGCCTCGGGGCTGACAGGTGTGCATCTGTGTGTGTTTGTGCAAAAGGCATTCCTGAGTGACATTTGTGTGACTCTTGTGTAATGATTCCACATCCCTTCTTTTAATTTAGTTGTTTTTTGCTTTATCCACATCCTACTTTTGACACTTTCTTTTCTGTCCACAAAGTTTAAACTTTCGATTTGACATCTAAATTGTCTCCACTGTTGTTATATAACTCCCTCATACTCAAAATGCAACGTTTTTTCCTTGTTTATTTGCAAACATTGCTCACTTTGTGAACGCAGCCTCTGAATTGATTCATTAGTCAGCCCAAAAAGTATACACAGGGGAATTGGGATGACATATTGGTGTCAAGACAAAATGTCAAAATCTTGCTCTCTGTTTATCAACTTGCATCATTATGGTGGCTTGCGAGAAATGATCGGATTTACATGTATCTATTAGCAGGCTCATTTGCATCTGCACTGAAACCTCCATTTATCATACGTTCCAGAACCCGCTGTGATAGGTGAAATATGCAATATAGAGATAACATGTAGAAAAAAACATCCAACATGCTTTCAACTAGGGGTGTCAAAATTAGTGCGTTAATTTTGAGTTAATTTAAAGTTCCTTTAGCGCCACTATTTTTTTTTTTTTTTAAACACGCAATTAATGTTCTTTCTTATCCACGTCAAAATTTAGCGGTAATAAATTTAACTCTTTGACTGCCAAAGACGTTTCATAACGATTAGTGAAATTACGATAAATGGAATGTGATCTTTCATTTAGTACCCACATTGTATATGTGGTAAAGGCAAACAATATTCTTTTTGCCTTGAAAAATGAGTTAAAATGCTGGAAATCGGCTGGGACTGTATTTTTTTATTTATTTTTTTGATAACATGTGGCAGTCAGTTGTTTAATAATAATGATAGATAGATAGATAGATAGATAGCCTAGCTATTCTATCTCTCTAGCTAGCCTAGCTATTCTTTCTTTCTTTCTTTCTTTCTTTCTTTCTTTCTTTCTTTCTTTCTTTCTTTCTATCTATCTATCTATCTATCTATCTATCTATCTATCTATCTATCTATCTATCTATCTATCTATCTATCTATCTATCTATCTATCTATCTATCGCTTTTTCATTTTGTTTTCTTTAATATTAATAAGGCTACAGTTTTACAACTGTACTGTATAGACAAATGAGGCTAATAATAGTCGTGGCTGAGAGTTGGTGGGTGCGGGGAAAAAACAGTTTTCTTCTTTCTAGGGGTTCCGTAACACAAATTAATTGAGAAGCACTGCTTTTAAGGACACAAACAGAAGACTCTCACTGACACAGTTCTCCAATAAGATGCGGAGTGTAGTTTGCAAGCTGTTTTACACTCACATTGTAACATATATGTTTATTTGAAACATCACACTGTTCGACCAAATTATAGAATGATAGTCCAATAGTGCAATGCAAAACTACTGCTTTAAGACATTAACACACACAGAGCAGCAACACATTCAAATAAAGTATACAACATTAGCCATAAACATCTATTTTCTCATCTATTGGTCCCGTACTATTGCAGGAGTTTAATTGAGGACCTTGTGTCTGAATTTTGATTTGCCTGCCCTGTACAGTACATAAAGTAGATTGTAAAAACACATGTTTAAAAAAAAAAAAAGGCTTAAAATCTTTGATAAAATGGGGTATGAAAAAGATGAACCGCACAATGGGTTCACTCTCTACGCTGACGACAGCAAAACAATGCAGTGCATACACGTTACAAAAAATCCATCAACTAAATTTGGCCCATTTACATTCCTAGCCCGACAGTGGAGGAGACCAGCCAAAGGGGTCGCAGTCAGTGAAGGGAAAGGTGATGAGCTGTACTTAAAGAATGAAATATTAATAGTAGAAGCCAATTAAAAAACCTTGGCGGTTGGAATGTCCTACGCGTTCAAAGCAGACATTAGCAGAGCGCTAATAAGGTGATCTTCATCACCTGTAGTCAGGCGAACAGTCGCCACGGCGACAGTCACGACGAATGTGTGAGCGGTTGGCCGTGGTTGGCCTTCTCTATCATCTGCAGCATATTGGTCTCAATTTATTAGCATTTTAAGACAAGTTATCCCAAAATAATGGAAGTGGAATTAAAATTGTGACGTTAAAAGTTTAATGTTGTACAATAAAACCAAAACTGCTCACATATTAATAACATGTAGCTTTTAAGGAAGTGGAAATGTAGGCTCGCTGAAGCAGACCCTGAAATGCATTTAAAATTTGATTAAAATACTCATCCAAAATTTTGGCTGTGATGGTGTATTCACCTCTGACATTTTGTATTTTATTGTCAGGTTTTAGTTGCCACTCCATGTAATATGGGAAAACTTGAGGTGAATCAATGTCTTCCGCCGTTGAAAAGTGGGATTGAAGCACACGTATAAAAGGCTTGAGCAACTTGAATACATTATTTCTGACCAAAATGGAAAATGGACGAGGAGTTTGTTGCCTGAATACCACCAAGAAGGCCTTGCTCGAGACATCAAAACTTCCCCTCACTGTCACGCTTTCTCCATGTCAATAGATGCCTTTCAAATAGGCATAGGCCGGTATCAGATTCTGATGGTCTGACATTTGAGCCATAATATTACGGCATGACGGCATTGCAATTAATGTAATGTATTATTTTGAAATTGTTAGGCAGATAAAAACGTTTTCTTTGTTTTTTAATGTAAAAAGAAAGCCTTCCAACTTTGTAACCTTCCCCATGCCGACTCTTCTACCTGTTATAAAATGTACAGGTACATTCCTATTCACTTGGGAACTTACAATCTAGAGTAGGGCTGCACGATATTCGAAAAACATGCGATATGCAATATAGTTGCTGAATACAGCGTTATTGATATTATTGCGAAATTTAACATGTACCCAAAGGAATTACATTTTTATAATATAACGAAAGAATTACATTTTGTTCATGTGGCAAAATAATCAAACTCAATGTATTCTTAATCCATTGTGATTAATTACCTCTCGATAATGTTCAACTATTGGATGGCAGTGCACATTTTTGTTAAGTACACTGTGTTCCAACTATGTTTTGCATTTGCATTATTAGAGTTGGGACACCCTTGTAACTAGGGGCGTGGAAACCAAATAAAAAGAGAGGGTGAGGAGGGGATTTTTTTTTTTTTTTTCAGAGAGTGCAGTAGTGAATTGTATCAGTCAGTTCCTCTCTACTCGCGACCTTTGAACTGATGGTCTTTCTCTCCTTTTTTGTCATGTTTACTAAATGTCAAACAGTTAAAACCTGACAGTCTGACTGGTCAAATTCAGATAAAAACATAAAATTCCATATCAAACTTTTTGCATGTCTTTGTGATATGCATATTGCAAAGGCCAATATCGTTATATTGATATTTTTTCAATATTTTGTGCAGCCCTAATCTAGAGCTGTCAAAATTAATTGATTAATCGACAAATAATCAATTATCAAATTAATCCACAACTATTTTAATAATCGAGTAATCGTTTGGAGCCATTTTTTTTTTATTTAAAATTGTCCAAATCCTCTAATTTCAGACTATCACCAGTAACATTTAATGCAAAATTAAAATGAATCAGATTAGTCGATTGATTAAATAATCGATAGACTCATCCATTTTAAATATATTCGCTAATGATAGCACTATTACAATCCATTCCCGTATGGCAATTTCATTCTTGTGGCTTTCCATGGTAGTGTAATTTGCTGACTCATCATTTGTAAAGGACACACAGAGCATCACTTCCCTTTCCGACTGCAACCTCCTCGTCTCTCCCTTTTCCTGGCTCGCTGTTCCTATTCTTAGCAAGCGATGACATGTTCTCCATTACAACCAGACACGACTGTAATATCTACTCGTATTTACTGCTGGCCTTATGATGTGTGTGTTTTGTCCAGTGCTAATCTCGTTTAAGCCATCTGCGTCTCTTACACCTCCTGTATGGCTTAAGTGAGCTAGCACCTGACGGTGCTGCTGTTCTTACTAGCGGGACCATTTCCATCGTTTATTTCCTGGTATGCGTGTCTGCTCGTATTATCCACACACCTACGATCCCTCGCACATTAAAATGCTGGCAGTCAGACACGCCGACGATTGTGTCATCATAATATAATAACCTTGAACATTCCCACACTTCAACCCGATTTAATTTACCGCCTGTAATGCTATGTCAGTAATCCTCTTGGAGTGATTTCGCTGTGTAATGCACCGACGGCAGACTGAACAAATACTTGGCCCGCACATTGTGAGCAAGCGCTCCTCCATATGTGTGTAGACACATACACACAGAGTGGTATTCGCAGTCATCAGTGCCGCAGCTATTATTAATGAGTGGGAATCAGGTCATCAATATTTAAGAAGTGTCACTGAGGCTACTGACGTACTGTATGTGTGCCTGCATACCAAATAGGATAAATTAGTGTTAGTATAGTAGAAATTTCATCACACATTGTAGTTATATAACCTATAACTATTAGGGATGTAACGATATCCAAACATCACGATGCGATATTATCACGATATGAAGGTCACGATATGATAATTATCACGATATTGTGGGGGGCGTTGGCGATATTTAAAAAAGATCACAATATTGTAAAAAAAAGTGAGCTCATACTAAAAAAAACAACAAACAATATTGTGCTTTTGTACATAACAGCAATGCATATAAACCACCTACAATCTCTAATAACAATATTGAGGCACTTACTTGCTAATGCAAGCACACATTGATCGCTTCACAAGCAAATTAGGTTCCCCTTCATCTGACAATTAGCATAGATTTTAAACATAGAAGGCCAAAACATCCCTAATGAAAATTAAATTGCACTGATAAACTAGCCACTCGAGGGCGCTGGAACTGCACAAATGGAAATCAACCTGACTTTTTTAACAAATATGTTCCTTTTAAATATTGTGAACATGACGACGACGATATTGTGGCAGTTTTAATATCGTGATATCACGATATTGCCCTTATTGTGACATCCCTAATAACTGAAATAAAATGTGTATGTAAAATGCAGTCAACACGTTCATTCACACTCACATCATCATTATTATTATTTACAATAATAGTACCAGTACTTGTAGTGTTACATAATTGCCCTCTCCCCTACTCTACACTGCTCTTCATTCACCAACAATACTTAACACGCATTTCAAGATGATGAGTTCTTTCACCGTTTATTTTCCCTAACCACTTACGGATAATAACTGGTTATTGCATAATGCTGCACGTCTCTTCTTTAGTTTACAAAATGCTCTGGTTGTACAATACGTTGCAGCCAATGGTGATTCCTTTAAGACTGCAAGGGAAGCTCGGCTTACTCTAAATATCAAATAATAAAATATCAACTATTCCCCCACCAAAAAGAAAAAAAAAAAAAAACGTATCATGATACAGGGGTCATGATACCATACGTATCGCGATATTTTACATTAATTCACTTCCATTTTTATTATAACAGTCATATATATATATATATATATATATATATATATATATATATATATATATATATATATATATATATATATATATATATATATATATATATATATATATACCTACATGATATGCTTATTATGATGATAGTAAAAAAAAAAAAAACACCAAGCGGCATGCCTTGTCTAAATGTGCACTGCAGAGCAAGGAGCAGCTTTCACAGACACAATGAGAAACTTTATGAATAGGCATGGGCTGATATGAGCAAAAATATCAAAGTATTAGAATTACAACTCTAAAATGTGCTTATTTGAAATATTTGGGGAAATATAAACTTTTTTTTCATGTAACACATTCTATTTCATTTTTAAACAAAATATAGGCAAATTGGTAAATTAGAAACATGTACCTTGTTAAGTTTATAAGTAAATAAATGTTTTAATTTTCTCACGAAGACACAGAATCCAATCACTGATGAGCTATTTCTAAAACAGACTTCGCACGTACACTTTTTCTTCCGCTTAACCATTCTTTCATGCTCCTGCTGCATGTGCGCTAATTGAAGGCAATTAACTTCAAAGACTCTTTAAAAGGAGGCACAGTATGAACCTGGAAAAAAAAAAACTCAGGACATAAAGCCACATAATAAAGGCATGATGACAGAACTCTAAGACTTCCCCATGTTGACTGGGCATCTACATTTCTTTGTCAAGAAATTATTCCTAGAAATCCTTTTAGATCAACATAGACCTTTTGAGGCCCAAAGAATGAACTGAAAAGCTGATTATGAGTATACATAAACTTGACCAGGTGCTAGCATTCTAATCATTTGCACATTTCCGAACTTTTAGTATCCCACACCTCACACAACGCTGCCACTATACTTGGCCCAAGACCTCATTCCTCCTCCATGACCATAAACTCTTGCTGTGATTTGAACCAATTGAGATAAAACAAAACTCTATTGAATCGTCTTTCTTCCTCTGCCATCCCCAGCCTGCGCTGCGTTTAGGATTAGTTGGTATTATTGCTCTGCCGAGCGAGGAAAATGAGACAGGCCAGCCCCTGATTTGGAGAGCATGGAAAATATTCTTTTCTAATAACTTCTCTTTATTAAATCTCCCTGGAGGACATAGAGCAGCCTATTTTGCCCCGTGGAAGTGGTCATCTGTAAAGCTGCCAACAGTCCTTATAGGTTACTTAATGGTGAATGCAATTTGTGGATTATTGCTTCCTACAAGTGGGAATAGCCTTAATGTTTTCTCTCTGTTTAAGGTCAGTAATGGGAGGTTTCTCCTTTTAGAAATAGCCCTACAAACTGGGGGGAAAAAACACTTTGGGGATCAGTAAAGTGTTTTAATTGGTAGATCCAAGAGTGGACGCAATGTGATGGAGAATTATGTTTACATTTCAGAAAAAGGGGCGGTGGGCAATCCACCCAGAAAGCCCCAGTGTCCCTTGTTTGCCATCTGTCTGTGTGGACTGTGATTTGATTACCTTGGAGTTTCATTAGGAGAGGGAGATGGCGGGGGGAGTGAAGCCATGCTGGTATCTCCCCCATCCTCCCCTCTCAGGTTACACTTGCATGGATGAAGCCGCACTGATGGATGCACTTTGAAGGTTAGTGACTAACGTGCACGTGCAAACTGTGTTGTGAACGGCCTGCTTTCACGCCGAACATCTTTGCATGACTGTTCTTCTCATGAGGAAAGAGTATGTTTTGCACATGAATTTAGAAAGATTCCAAACAAAGTAAGACACTTCGCTTGTTCATGAATAAATGCAACAAAAAAAAGGGATCTTACCCTTAACCCACTAGCTATGTTGGAATTATGCTAAAACATAACATTGTTATGACAAAACAAAGAATATTTAGTGCAGAGGGTGCTACTCTTTGTGAGATAAAACTGGTTATTTCCACACAAACACAGAATTGTTTAGAAGCAGTAGTTAAGTGTATAATATTCAGAGGTGGCGGGTGCGCCATTAGTTTTGAGCTATTCATCAGTCGTCAACATTCGTCAATATTTCATATTTTATTATAATCGGCACACCCTCATTCCTCAGCAGAATTAGCTTCTGTCTATGTTTCTGTCATTTGTCAATTGTCAACAAAATGGCCGTCCGTCATTGTCAAAACTGACGGAATTCCAACCTATATGATAATATAATCATTTTTGTTGTTGTGTATTTATGATGTCAGGTGTCAAAGTCCTGGAGGCCAGATCTGGCCCATTCAAGTAAAATGACGTGTTAGTTTTCTATTTCTTGACAAATTAAGAGTTTTTTTTTTCATTTTGCAGAAAATTTTTAGCCAAAATTGCATTTTTTTCTTTTTTTAACAGATACTATAACCATTTTTAAATCCCTTTTTTAAATTTATGTGTGTTTTTTATATACGTGATTATATTTGTGCCACAATTTTCCATGACTTGTTCTAACGGCAATTTTCATCTTTTGTTAGCAATGTAACAATCAATCATAAACTATTTTGTTTAATGAATATGATTATGGTACACTAATATTAGTTTTCTTAATCAGAACTTTTGTCTCTGGGAGACTACATATATATGATGTGGCCTGTGTCAACAATGAGTTTGAGTTTAAAATGCGTCTTGCCTAGAAACGATTGTTTTCAGATTTCTGATTGGCTGCTGCTGTGGACAGATTTTGCTGACATATTCCTGATATTGCTAGACAATATGCTGAAATAAATATTTGTGTGTTTGTCATGTTCATAAGAACTTGTTGCTATCGGTTACCAACAAAGCATCAACTCGGACATTTTGGGACAGGATAAAATGTGTGTCAATAAACAAGAGTGCACAGATAGAGCAGCACATGGCTTCAGACTGCGGCAGACACATGCCACACTGGCACTCGCCAAGAACTCAAGCAAACGCTTGTTTGTGCGCAATGTCTCCAAGTTTCTTCACAGCTTGTCCTTAAAACTCTTCTTGTCCTGCTTTCCTCCCATCCTCGTCGTATCCCAGCGCAGATTCTGTTTAGTTTTGCTAGGCGGCGCTCCTACCGATGAAGGCAGGTGGAGATGTGATCTCCTAGCGAACACACCGGCGGCTTGTTCAGATATGCCACCGTTAATGAGCGCTCGGCGCTGTGATTATTTTGATGATGTTGTATCAACCTCCCCGCGCCGCGCTGCCTTTGAAAGAATGATGAATGGCTTTTTTAATTGTTTCTAATTGATAACTGCTCTGAGAGACTTTGTTATGAAACACTGCCAATTTAGTAACACCCTTACACTGTGGTGTCTTATTAATTCTCTCCCTTCTGGCTGGGAGCACTGCGCGATTGAAGAGAGCGCCATCTGCGCGTCTGTGTCTGGGCCGAACATGCAGTCGTATTTTGTGCTGCTAAGAAGCAGATACTTTTACTTTTGTTCTAATATCCAAGTGTCTGTTTTTTTTAAGCATGCATTCATTATACATAACATATCTGCTTATTTACTATTTAGGTTGCAGGGTCAGCACAGCGTACGCATTTATCATAATCATGTTTTATTATAAGGTGATATTTTATGATAAATCCTACTTCGGGATTCTTATCTGCTATCCAAAGAGAACATTTGCATACATATTGTCTCACACCTTCATAGAAAGACTTTCCCGAGCAGGCCGTTTTTAAATACACACTTAAAAAATATGCAGTATAATGAATAAAAGGAGAGAATAAAGGCTATAGAAATGGGGAAAAAGTGGAAGAAACTACACTTGAAGCACTCAGTAAAAGTTTTGGTCATTTGGTGTTTCTGAAGGCCGTGACTAGGTGACCTGCTGTGTGCGCGTGTACAAACAGATGGTGTCCACCTGGGTGGCCTGTGGGGACTTTTAAGTGGTCCACCTGTGGCTGTTATTGGGAAGTCAGGCAGGTGTTAAAGGTTTGCAGTCTGTCCTCAGAGGATCTAATGAGTAAAACCTTAAGAAAAATATAGTGGTAGCAAGAGAATGAGTAAACTCCTCAGCCAAGCTGAAGTATTGGGAAACATGTCACAGTAACTGTGGAGGTGGGTGTCACTGGTGGCTGACAGCAGATATAAGGTCAGGAGGCACATGATGATTTCTACACAATCAGACGCTCTTCTAAAACGTTGCGACTAGTGTGGCTTTTACCTTTTATTTGACAACGCTTCAACATCATCAATACACAGATGAGTCGCCAAAAGAACACCATACCAACGGTGAAGCATGGTGAGGCAATCATACTTTTTCCTAGCTGAAACTGGGGTCATAGTCAAGGTGGAGGGAATTATGAACAGTTCCAAATAGCAATCAGTGTTACCACAAAAATATAAGGTTTTTACTAGGAAGGGGGGAAGATAAAAAAAAATAAAATAAAAAAATAAAAAAAGATCAGGAACAGCCTACTAGAACAACTGAGCTTTATTTGAGGTTATCAGAGACACTTTTAATGGTGTGCTGACTCACAGTTCTTATGAGTTTGAATGTACTTGGACAGTTCTAAACACAACATCCCCACTTGTAAGGGGGTGTGCACACTTTTGCAACCACATTATCTCAGTCCTCTAAAATGTGTCATGCACACACTTCATTTGATTTATTTTGGTCTCCTTATTTTGAATCACAAAATCCTGGCCTTTGAAGTGGGGTGTGTAAACTTTTTATACACAGTATGAGTAAATCTATATAATGATATCTTGCAAAATGGGTTGCCTTTAGGAAACTGCTTATCAAAATCAGCATGAACGTCAGTATTAATTGAGCTGACAATATTTGCGCATATTCAATTTGGTGGCAAGAAGTAGACTAGATTTTAGACTCGGTAAAAGAAGGTCTAAATGGTAGTGCAGGTGGTGTTACGTGATTGTAACTTCAGTGCTTATTATCTCCCCCTAGTGGTCTATGAAGTGTACGAGGTACACATTTTGAATACTGCACTGTTTATCATTTAAGTTACAATTCAGCAGTTTTATTTGGACAGCTCCCAGGCGACCACACTAATTATTCATACATCAAACAGTGAACTTTGCCCATTTATTAATAACTACTTCAAGTTTAGGACTGTTTATCTCATGCTCATGAGATATTTGTTTGATTCTGCTGCCCTCAGATCTCTGGTATTTAAGATGATGAATTATATCTACCTTTCTGTCCTCTCTGAAGCTGAGCAGAGGATCGTTTTTTTTTTTTTTAAATATCGAGAGAAGCAGCCTTCATAATCAGCGGGTGAGGGGGGCCACCTATCCTTGCCGTCGCTTGGTTTGTCTGCGAGGATTTTCTGGGCTGTTTGGTAAGACGAGGCAACCTTTGGCTCCTTCCTCTTACATAACTGTCTGTCCGTTCGAAGGGAGGGCGGCTGGGTGGGAGAGAGGGGGTGTTTTACAGAAAGAACCCCCCCCCCCGCCGTGTCCCGCAGAGCCGTTCCATCAGATGACGAGGGCTTGCAAATGTAAGTTCAAATATGGCAGGTAAAAGAAATTCTAAAATGAGCGTTGATGCCTCTCATTAGTGAAGCCATTTTTGTCACGTGATTAATGACAACAAATGGGAAAATCTTACAGAAGTCAAAAACACAATCATCGCCATCGAGAGAAGCCATATGAAAGACGACCCGCAAAACCTCCTGCCTCGACCTGCTTGGCTGTAAAGGACAGAGCCTTAGTGCAATAAGACCTCAAAGCCAAGCTGATACGAAGCTTAGCTGGTCTCATCCGCAGGGAAACTGACCTGTCTGACTGCGTGTCTGCATTTGTGTCTGTGTATCGCACCAAAAAAAAAAAAAGTCTTATGAAATAAATCCTAGAAAATATGTCAGCACAGCAACAAATACCAAAGATGATATATCATAACAAACATTTAAATGACATACTGAGCCTAATTCAGTATGTTGGATGTAAACATCCAAATTCACTCCTCAAACTTCACACATATCAGCTTCAAGGTTGACCAGCGAACCACCATGTAAGGTTGAAACAACTCATTTTACATTTTTGCTGGTGAATATGGAGCGTATAGCAACGTTTTTACACCAATTTGGCTTGAGCTGAATTATCATCACCCATCTCGCAATTCCTCGTGTTTTGGATTGCACTCCCCTTCTTCCTCTCAGACAATAGACCCCCCCCCCCCACCCTTCTTCCTTGTATGCAACGAGACATTCTTGACATTTTGCAAAGGTTGAAAGACAAAGAACCTTTGTGTCCTAATAAGGCTGCACTCTGTACTCTACCTGAATGACAATATTAAGACGGAGACGGGTGTATGTGTGTCTGAAGGGGGGTTTGTTTATGTTGCAGAGGTAGATCATACAAACCTGAGGAGAAATGCAAATTAGGTTTGCTAATAAGGTTATGTTTGGAAGATGATTTGGTGCCTTGCTCAAATTTATATATATATATATATATATATATATATATATATATATATATATATATATATATATATATATATATATATATGAATATGAGCGATATGAAAAGTTGCCATGATTATTTCATATTTAGCATATTTATACTGTACAGTTGCATTCTTGACTGATGGTGTACTAAAGTTACTGAAATCAATAAGTCAATTCTAAAATTATTAAAATATTTACTTAGCACATACATTCCAGCAATGCACAACATTCTGTTTATCGTTTTTTTTTGTTTTTTTTTGTTTGTTTGTTTGTTTTTGTAAGTAATGGAAGCGTCCATTTTCATCTGAAGACAAAACTGAAGGCCTGGCGTTATAGTGAAAAAAACAAAAACAAAAAAAACACTCACCATTTGCTGCATTTGTATAAAAAAGCTAATCTGGTAATGAGCTTCAATTTGTGATCAGGATGGCCAAAGCTAGCAACATGAGGCTAACCCGATTCACACCCCTTTCACATTATATTTTCAGAAAAAGGATTATAACATGGTATTTTAAGCCCTTCCAACAGTTAACTATAGGCATATAATGATTAAATCTTACCTTTGACACGATGGCAATGTAATTCGTTATGAAATATTAGTTGTTTTGCTGGTTAGTTTTCTAACGCGGAAGTCAAACCCCCGCCTCTCCCCCCGTGTGATAGCCGCGCCCCCGGCGAGCCGACTGCAGTCTGCTGTTGGAGCTCTGCGTTTGAGCATTCCTCCGAATGCAAGCCATCAATTCTTCAATAAACATTTGAAACAAAACGACTCCTTGCCGCAAGATATCGTGGTGGAGGAGGGGAGGAGAGGGATGAAGAGCGAGGGAGGAAGGAGGGAAAAAAAGCTGAGCTGGTTCTGAACCAGGGACTTGCTACTTACAGAGCAAGCACACTAACCACTATACTAATCGTTCAGTTCAACAGCGCAAAAGTATTACTTGTAGTTTACACAAGTGTCAGCTAGAAACTTGGTGGGATTTTAAGATGGCCAATTGTCATTGCGCTTTGGCATTGCAAATGTGAAAGATTATTGATTGCTTTGAATTCATTTGGGCAAAATGTTTACTGATAAAGGCTACCTTTGTCACTATCCGATGGAGGTCTCAAAGCATTTAGTGCGGGAGTGGGTCCACACTTTATGATGTCATAAAGTGAACACTTGCTTGTTTTCTCCGGTTGAGACCTTGGAGAGCAGAATAACCTAGAATTTCTCATAAAGGGGAGAATGGAGGAAAACGCCACTTTTTTTGTAAAATATTGCCAAACACTTGAGGCAAAACTGCTAGTTTTCCAAAGTGGTCTGAGTTATTTAGGTCCCCCATTACAAGTACTGACAATTTCTTACTGTGCCGAATGGTGCGGTATTCCCAGGGCTGTTTTGAGGCAACACACCCCGATGCCTCGTCTTCAGTCAGTCAAGCAGACAGACAGATGTTCGACAAGTGAGCGATATTCTGCATCACTACAGGAGCTCCAAGCGGAACTCGCGAGCACCCAAGGTCCTTGTGGTCTCTTCTCATCTCTCGCTCTCATCCATCACGTCCCTCAGCTCGTACCTCTCGCCTCCATCAATCTCTCTTGTAGCTTATTCCTCCTCATTTTCCTGGAAAAAAAACGTGCTCTTTGACAGCAACAGAGTGTGCTTAGCGAGTGTAAGCAAGGACAAGGGAGTGTGCTGGCATGGAAATGTTTAAATGATTAGTCTGGCAGCGGGACAACACCTTTTAACCTTGAACAACCTGAACCCCTTGGCTTGGTCGCTCGCGTTGCCCGATGTAGCTGCCACTCTGCGGTATCTACCCTTTTCCCGTCACTAAACATACAGCTGTGCTCCTGAGTTACGCAATCCCCCCCGCATTGTTTAATCCGCAGTTTTAAAGGCGATGCAGTTTTGCAAAGGCACATTAATACAAGCGAGAACTCAAGCCCGTCTCCCTGTCGTCTCGGTGTTACATAAGTAAAAGGTAAAAATATCCAGATTTGCCTTTTAAAAAGAGTCGGTGCGGTTTTGACACGGAGCTCGTTAAAGGCAGCTTCTTTTGCGTAATTGTCTTTTTGTCCCCCTCCCGCCGTGTTTCTCGCTTTCTGTGTGGGTTTTCTGTCACTCACTGGGGGTGTGGGCTGATATGGGATCATATTCAGACTTCCAGATTCAATCTGCTTACGACTCCGGAGCCAATATTAGCCACACGGTCGTTGTTTTACTCATGAGCCCCGTTGCCTTGGATACGTTGCATAAGAGAAAGATGGGAAAGCGCCGTGCCCCTTGCTGATTGGGAGACAAGATGGCAGGTCTCACTTTTTCTTCTCCGCTCTTAACTGGGTATGTCAAAACACCGCATACTCCGGCGCTCCCCTGTTGACACGTCTCTCTCACAATCAACTCCACACATTCCAAGTAAACATTCTCCTGCAAATTGATGTATTCACGCCAAATTAGAATGATTTGTTGCACAATTTCAAAGAGACTTGTGTGTCATCCTTGGCTGTGGTTCTCAGTTATTTATTTTTTTGTGTTGGCTGCACTGAGACCACATTTTTAAGACCGCTGGGATTGCCCTTCCATGGCTTCCATATATGCAAGGCCATAGAGGGAGGGCGGCTTGAGAGTGAAAGCAGGCCTTGGTTCGAGAGACAGCACCATTTATCTCCTCTTCTTTTATCGCACACTCCTCTGTGACGCCTTAAAAAAAAAAACGAACTGAACAAGACACTTAACAACATGCTTGATTTGTCCAAAATGTGAAAATAATAAAATTCTGTTTGACTTAACTGTCAGGGTCAACTACTGTCCAGTGCCTCTGCAGGCTGTGCAGTTTAACACAAGTTGACTTGTTGAACAATTTACATGTTTTCCAGCCTGTAGCGAGCCAAGATAAGAGCAGGGCGGGCAGCCCTGTGTGAGGGAGCCGTCTCCATCCATGTGTTTAGCAAGCACCATCTGCTGCATTTAGTCAGGCAGGAGTGGAAATATTTGGTTGATTAGGAGCAGATCTGTAAGATAGAGCTGCCACGTTACCGCCACTTAATGGCGTCAACTGGTGTTGTGGAAAACAAACACAAACACGCATACAACACACAACAATGAAGGAGGAAACAATTTAAAAATTCATAAATAAATAAATAAATAAAAAGAATATGACCATGACTATTTACACTGGGATCAAAATGTATTAAAAAATGTACAAGGCTCAATTCTCTGCACTCTTCTCTTCATCATCCACATCCTACCACTTAGTCAAATCCTCTAAAAAATTGGTGTTTGGTTTCAGTGTTGCGTGGATGACACCCAGCTCTATATTTCCTTCAAACCTAATGCATCCCTTTGCCCACACTTCCTCTCTGACCGCCTTACAGATAACACAACTAAACAGTAATAAGTGAAGCAGTTCTAAACTAACTTTTGCACACTCTTCCAGGTGCAGATCTTGGTGGTCTAATGGATCTGGAGTCTCTCTACCGAGGCGTGGAACAGAGCATCAACAACACCCGAGCAAGACGCGCCCGCAGGCAGAGCATGGACCGGGCCTACAATATCGAGGTTCTGCTGGGTGTTGACGATTCTGTGGTCCAGTTTCACGGGAAGGAAAATGTCCAAAAGTATCTGCTGACGCTCATGAACATAGTAAGTGGCGCTCGCGCGAATATCGGATGCATCCTCATATGCACTCATCCCATCCAGGGTGTTTAAATTCTCGAAGGTGACATTGCTTCTCTTCCATCTCCTCGGCGAATGAAAAAGTGTTCTATTTGAGTTGAACGGGAAGTCACGGGGAGGTCGAAGAAGGCTGGTAGCGCGCACACATACGCGCGGGCGCACGCAGACAACAACTGAATGAGGATTCAATTCCCATCCCGCATGTTCTCATATAGCAATCAGCCACGGGTAATCCTTCCTCCTCCATCTGAATATGATGAGATTTCATTTGTGTGCGTAACGCAAGGTGAGCCCTGTGCTCTGAAGGGGGCGACACAACATTTCATCAGGCTTTGTGTCCTATCGCCCCCCAGCGTCGTCATGTCATCTCTCGCTGGTGTTTATGCATATGAGCGTCGAATGAGCCGCCGCCGACTTTAAGCCTCGCAAATGAAACCTGTGGCGCACAACCGTGTACGTGTGTGAGTGAGTGTGCGCCTTCCTGTTAGCCGCGGCTTGCAGGACGGCGTGCTGTGCGAGAAGCCGATCTCTGACTGCTAAGCAGGTGCAAACTCTGCCAGGCGTTCTTCTATTAGGCGTGTGTGAGACAATAGAGGGAGAGAAGGGAATACGCAGCACCCCCTCTCGTCTGCGCGGTGGGGGAGGCGGAGGCAGGGAAAAGTATTTTATATAGCGCATACGGAATACATGACTGACAGCGTGATGAACAGAAAGAAAGAAGGGTTGCCTCCCACACGAGGCGTCTTTATAACGCGCCTCCTGAAAGTTTGTTTTGCTTTTTTTAGGATGAGTGTGAACACCCCCCCCCCCCCCCACCACCACCATTATGCTACACCGCTGCGAAGTTAATAGCTGAAAAAGTAATTAAATAAGCACATTTTTAGACTATGCAATATGCAAAGTAAATATTTATTTACTGTAGCCACTTAAGCCTCATAATTTTGTTTGGTTTTTCATTTTGTTGGTGTGTAATTTTTAGGAGACCAATTAGGGTTATGATTTAGTTCTGTTTATGTATATAACATCCCCAATGCATTTACGGTAACTACAGTTTCCAGCAGGTTTTTCAATTGAATATTAATGATTTACTAATCTAAGCTTTATGCTGGTTGCACAACAAAATTACCCCCCCTAGCACACAGATAGTAAACTCAAGGCCCGGGGGCCAGATGTGGCCCAGCACGTCTTTGCTAAAGTAAATTATGTGCTTCTGTTTTCTTACCAAACACTGTACGGAAATTTACAAATTATCTACGCTCCACTTTTAGCCATGTTAACATATTGTAAGAATTTTTTGGTACCAATTGAAATCACTTGAAAAATTGTTGAACAAGCTGTTTCGTTTGACTTCCTACTTCAAAACTAGTTATTCATTAATATTTTGTGTTCTAGGATTAATACAGATTTTTAGGAGAGATTATTTTAGTGATAATAATAATAATAATAATAATAATAATGGTAATAATCTTTTCGGTCCCTTAATGCCGCTTAATGCTTACAACAGCCTGCCCTAGAGAATAAATATCTAGTCACTATTATATATATATATATATATATATATATATATATATATATATATATATATATATATATATATATATATATATATATATATATATATATATATATATATATATATATGTATGTATGTATGTATAGGACAAAATCAGAAAATGTTATTTATTTTATTTTAATTTTTTTTACTTTGTGTTGTAAGCTAAATTTTGAGTTGATCGATTTGATGTACAGTATGAGTAAATTGAGTTATGAGCACAAATTCAACTCGTAAGTCAAAGGTACCGCTGTACACTATGTGCAGCGCTGATATTTGCTGTGTAATTACTCGTATCCCTTTGCGTGTCCCCGACTGACTGTAAATGAAAGGCAAAGGTCAAGAGGAACTATTTGATCAAGTGGTGTTCAAGCATATGTGTTTGCGCATTTGGGGCGGGGGTGCGGGGGTGGACTCGGGGTACTGCTGCTTTGCAGGACATCAAAGGACCCGCCCACAGACGTCTGAATCCGAAAATCTGAATTCTATTTGTGAAGTTCAACTGCAGTTCAGCGTGTGTGTTGATTGTGCGCACTATTAATTCCACTTCCCACTCCTTTCCCATGTGTTTACCTCTTTTCTTCATACGCCGTTCCGATTTTTTATTTATTTATTTTTTCTTGATAGCTGCAAGAGCGCGATTCCATCATTGATTACCATGATTAATACGCATCTGAAAGTTATTTATCACTTTTGTTTTTTTCCACCCCATTTCACCGGATTCATCTGGAGATGGAATTATTAGGCTTGTGCCGATATCCAACTTCAAACAAGCGAACAAACCAATGCAAACTTCAAATCTACAAAATCCTTCCAATCACAATCAGTGAATATATATTAATCTATTTATCCCTCTATTATGGAGACATTAAGAGGAGACTCACAGGGAAGTTGCACCTCCACCCTTCTAAAAGGTCACAGTTTACCTCACTGAAAGTTAATTCTTCACGAGCATCAGTTTCTCTCCTTACATAGAGATGATGAGTGTTTAATTAACAACATGGCAAAAGTGGTATATTAATAACAAACTGCTAATACAGGTCGCAGTAGTTTAGATTGTTTTGTGTATTATCAGTGGCACCCCCTTCTGACAGAAATGTGTAATTGTCAAAATTCCACTTTCCAAATTCAAGCCTTTCCATTGCCAAAGCATTTATTTTTTTGATATTATAGTTGGAGCTCATTTCAAACTTGAAGTGAAATGGAGCACACGAAGGCTGCCACTCACACAGCCAATAGTGCGATAATTACAAATCACTTAGTAACAAAATTTACTTGGCGGGAAAAATTAAGAGTGATAATTATTTGACTGAGGAAGTGATTCTACATGTATTTAACCTGGATGGATTTTTATCCAATGCATTCTTCAACTTTATTAGTGAAACTCAGTCTAGCGAAAAATTGAAAGTGTGCCCAATGCCAAGTTAAGGCCTGGAGATGACCATCAAGGTGAAATGATTCATTACCCATTGGTGCTCCGGCTGTCACGTCCATTAACAGAGACCTTTTCGAGAGGTGCTACAAAGTGTTAATCACACGCTCCTTGGATATGAATAGTCTGTGATAATAAGGGAGGTGCGTGTGTGTGTGTGAGCGTGAGGGAAGTTACTCATGTAAATTTCCGTATATTAAGTTGACGTTTATGCCTCCACAATACAGGAAGCACCTTTAGCTAACAGCTGCCTCGTTGTGATTGTTCATGCTTGTCTGTTTAACAAGCCACACAAAAAAAAAGACTGAACAGTCAGATAGATTATCAAGAGCTAAGAGCATCCGGGAACAGGAATTGAAACTACTGTAGGTAATAATAGACTTCTCGTCAGCTGGAAGTATCACAGATATTCGCAAAGCGCTGTCAGACAGGTAAATCAGATTCTCACTATTTTAAGTCTTCCCAAGCGTGTCCCCAAAAAGATGTAGACAAGCTGTGCAAAGCCGTTTCTAAATCACGCGGTGCCCGTGCCAATTTTTGTGTGATGACTCACTTCTGTCTCATCAACAGATGAGATGTTTTTTTCTTTTTCATGCGTGTTTTTGATTACAACAAATGTTCCGCACTTATTTGATGTGACCTACTACTACAGTAACATATATTATATGAACCAAAGTTCCAAGACGCACATCTCCGTTCAATATTTATGATTGCAAATTGTTTTTGTGTGTTTTCACTGTTCACCGCTATGCTTAATAAAGCGTGTGAAATGGGACGATGGCCAATTAGGAAGCGACCTAAAGCTCTGCGGTGTTGCCGGAAACATATAGAGGAGCAAATTGTCATCTTGAATGTTTGTAAAGTGTGTCCCCCAATGACAACAAGAAGAGTTCGTAGATAAGCTAGCAGTTAGCTTACAGTTAGCCTAGCTTTTGTATTTCTTTATGGCAAAGAAGATTGGTAGAAGTCGAAAAGTGGCATGTGTAGATCCTGCTTAAGGACATTGCGGGAAAATTCTGTTTCCAACTACCGGTATGTTAAAAACACTTTCATTGATTATGTTTTGCATCTTCTCATTTGGTCACTTATTCTAACTTTGTAATTGCACTCTATTTTTTTGCCGTTAAGGCCAAGACATCACCCGTTTTGTTTTGTTTTTTAATCATTGTATTTTGATCAAATGTGGGCGTGAGCTACCACAAGTGTGAGGTGCCAGCAGCTAATTAACTGCAGGTTAAAAGTAGCAACATCTCAGTTCTTCTTTATTACCTCCTAAGCACCTTTTCTTTCCGTTTCCAAGTCTACTTTTAATTTGATCCATCAATACTGCAACACTAATGCAAAGCTGTATACCGTGTATACAAGCGAGCAACTTATTATCACTTTGGTTGGTGCATCTACGTGTTTTTTTGCTCCTTGTTTGTTTTCGTAACTGTGATTCAAATACACGAACACATTTGGACCTTGTGTGGCATGGTGACAAAACGTGTCGTGAACATGAAACTGAATGTTGTGAGGAGCGGTTAAATGTCTCAGGCTGGATTTAAATTGCAGCTGAGTTTTCTATAAAGTGTAATGGCTGGCTTTCTTTAGGCTGCATTTACCGACCACCAGTAACTTATATACAATATATAAACATATGCCAGTGCTTGAAGTACAAGCAAACAACTACATAAATGTTAACATTGAGCAGTGGTAACGAACATAAAAAAAAATATTCAACCTTACATAGCCTGAACTAAATTAATTGAATGGATGAATGAATGGATGGATGAATGAATGAATGAATGAATGAATGAATGAATGAATGAATGAATGAATGAATGAACTGCATTTGCAGCATATTTAGTGGTGTATGTTTTTGTTTGTATTTTTAATTCATCTGTGGCATTTGTCTACCTTATACGTCTTTTTTGGTTAGGCATGTCCACGTCATTGCTGTATTTTAAAGACTTCAGGCTTCAGGCAATGACGAGATGTCGGATGCAGATGGCCTCGAAGGAAGAATTTGACAAAGGAACCTTGACTACAAAATCTCAACGTACTAACAAATATTTTTACTGAGCAGCTCCATGGTCATGCTCAATTCTATATGACAGAATAAAGGCCTATATGATGAAATAAGGGTGACAAATACAGGACCAGAACAACTGGATAGCAACCAACAACGTGACAAGGACCCAACCCAAAACAAAGTCACAACATAGATATCCGAATCATGACACATTAACACAATACCACAAGGCACAACATCACTGGAGAAGAACATGGAGGGCACATAACCCTGTCATTTAATGTTATTGCATGTAATTGAAAGTCAAAAGTATGGCCGTTGCTTATAATTTGGGGGAGAGCGACCACTCATTATTATTCCCCTAGAAAAAAAATAAAATAGCATGTAAATGTGCATTCTAGAAACACATTTTGATCTCCCGTAATGTTGCAAACCTGCAACAATGCTAAAGTATTTCCTCGGAGTCAGATCAAGTCAGTGTTAAAAAGCAACCCAATCGAAGCCCACATGAGCAAGCATTTGGCGACGGAGGGCAAAGAAAATCCCCCTCTGAGCGAGGGGGGAATGGACCAGAGATAGAAAGACAAAGAGAACCAGAAGAACATACTTACATGGATGGTGATGAGACAACAGCACACCCGACCTAACAATGGCTGCATTATGAGTTAGAGCTGTGATATTGTTATAAACAAATTGAGATAAAGAGGTAAGAAGGGTAAAGCGAATTTGAAGGGGAGCTTGGTACATCAAGGGAGGTTCCCTAGCAGACTGTGCTAGCAGATGAGCCACTACAAACATGAGTCATCAAAAAGCAAGCTTTTAGATTGAATAGAAAGGTGTCTGCCCTGTGGACTGAATGAGGAAGACGCTTCCACAGGAGCCACTAAGAAAACATTTTGAAACCAAAATATGCCCTGGGAGCATAAACTTGTTAGCTGTAAATTCCAAAGATGCGCTTGCTAATATTGACTGCATTCTACCCTAATACAGACTGTCTATCCAGATCGAGACTGAATCTGTCATTCCATTATTAAAAGCTAGGTATAAACCCATAAAATAACAAAGTACATTTTATGTTTTCACGGAACATTTTGTGTATTTCATCTGCATTGTTCTGCTTTTATTCTATGATTTATTAATCTATCTCAGAGACACAAGCATCATTTTCCAAGCCAACGTCATTTGGCCAGTTTTGTGGGTAGCAGACAGGGAGGCACCAATGAAACATTTGATTGGTTTGAAGTACAAGATCCAATTTTTAGGAGCTCGCCTCATCCCAAGGTCGCAGTGCTTTACTTCTGAGCATTCTTTTTTTTTTTTTTTTTTTTTTTTTTTTTATATATCCATCCCTTGAATTGTTGAGTTCCTTATGCATATGTGCTACTCTTTCCTGGACACAGTTAGAGGTCAACGAGACCCATTTTGTCTGGTAGGCTAATTACAGTCTGCATTTATTTCGGTTCCACTTTGGTAAACACGCACTTCCAGATGGAAAGTGCTGTTTCCACTAAAACCACAAATGTTATTTTAGGGATTTTTAATGTGTGATGCTGCTGCTGCAGAAGTCTATGTATTGTTTGTTTTCAGGATTTCAACTTTACCATCTACACGCAATCAAGAAAAGCTTTAATATAAGGTTTCCAACGATGTAAGACATGTTTAGCCAGTCATTGCCAGACAATTTGAAATATCTTTTGCAGATTTTTCCAAACAGGCTGCTAACATTTCCAGCTTTGCCACCACCCAAACACACCCCGACACCAGCATTGACTTACTTGAAGTCTTTTCTCTCATCTATGCAAATGCTTGTCTGCAGCTCTAGTTATTCTCTAAGAATGTATAGTTTCCTCTTCCTCTGTTCTCAGTTTGGCACTGTGCTTCCCTACTCTTCATCTTGGCTCTTTTAGAAACGTTTCTCAATTCTTTCTCTTGCCGCGCTGGGTGCCACTGATTATTGTTCCTCTCCCCTTACCTCTGTGTGTGTGTGTGTGTGTGTGTGTGTGTGTGTTACGCTCGGAAGCATGTCCATCAGCCATCTCATTATGGCTGTCTGTTTTTACATTCCTTTGCCTCATTAGGCACCACACACAGCCACTAAGACCAGCAGGCCTTAACACCCACACCAATTTGCTCTGCGTGTATAGGTATGTGTGTATGCATTGCGTTCTGTGTTTCTTTAGCTGCTTTTTGTCCTATTTATGTGATTTAAATGTAATGCTTAAAGGGTTATAGGTTCAGACACTGGGATGTTCATGTGGATGGATGGATGGATGGATGGATGGATGGATGGATGGGTGGATGGATGGGAGGATGGATGGATGGATGGATGGATGGATGGATGGATGGATGGATGGATGGATGATTATCGAAAGTGTTGAAAATGGTTCGCTGTCTTTGATGGTGCAATGTTAATGGTTGGACAAACATGCCGTTTTTTGGGGGTCTTCTGAAAAGTTACTATGGTTCACAAAGTCGATTACGATTGTTTTTGTGCTGTTTTACGCATATTGACTCTTAGAAGAAAAGAATATTGCATTCTATAGTTAGAAACCCTATAAAGCCAAATGTATCATATTATATACAAGATATGTTGAGCCCTCTATTTTGTGAGAATATTTGTTTTATATCAGGCAAGAAATTGAAGAAAGAGAACTCAACTCAACTTTATTTATAAAGCGCTTAATGAGACAAATACCTTCCTGTGTGTCCTCAGGTGAATGAGATCTACCACGACCAATCTCTGGGAGCAAAAATCAACGTGGTGCTGGTGCGGATTATCATGTTGGGCTATGGAAAGGTAAGATCTGAGACAAGTGTTCTCAAAATATTTGTGGCTTGAACGTAGTGCTGTCAATATTTTTAGAATCGATTAATTGATTGATTATTCAGTCGATTAATTGACTAATTGGATTCATTTTAATTTGGCGTGAAACTGTTTTACAAAAGCAAAACCTTGATTACTGTTTATGAACTACTACTACTACTAGGATTTGGCCAATTTTCCATTAAAAAAATAGATCCAAACGATTACTCATTTTTAAAATAGTTTTCAATTAATTTTAACAGCTCTACTTGAAAGCACATCCCCTGATATCAAAAGTTTGCCACTTCGCTGCTTTTCCAACATATAAATGGCCACCACCATGTGTTTGGCAATGTTCAGCGCAATTGACTCAGTGTTTGTTTTCCACAAGGCTACGTTCTTATAATACAGAAAACAATGAGAAGATGATCCAACTCTTATGTTTCTTATCAGGAATTAAAATTGTTTATACTTTTTGGAAAAATACTTGCTAGAGCAGTTAGCCAAGTTGCTAACTATAGCGACTAAATCGCTGTTGGTAACACTGAAAATGCTTTTGTAATCACTCCTCTCTGACTGCAGTCATGTGGTTAATGGCGGTTAGCGGCAAAGAAAAAAATATTGAATACTGTTCATTTCTGTTAAACAAGTCAAATATCCCAACATTCCCAATGGTTTGCGCATAAAAGTTACAGTGTGATTAATTGGCGAGACACAAGGCAAGTTCTGCGGTTCCTAGAAACAGTGAGGCCCTTTCTCTTTTATAAGAAGGACTATGCCTGATACAAAGATATTGCTACAGTCACTTTGAATATCTACAGTAAGCTCAGCCAATTCTTTCACACACACACAAGCAAGCACACAGACACACGCAAGGTTGCCCCGGAGCCTGTTATTCCAGTGGACTGAGCAAAAGAAGAACTAAAAGCATGGGGGCATCTCGGGGGAGTGTTTTCAAGTCGCACGCCTTCACAGTTCAGCACCAAAGCACACAGAAACTCTGGCCGTTATGCAATCAGCCTTCCTCCCAGTGGACTGCAGCACGGAATCATGGGAAGTCCAGGAAAAGATAAACAATCAATGATCACAATCTCTCATTCATAAACAGAGAGGCGGGACAGAGGCGTTTTCTTCTTGCCAGTAACTCTTATCGGCCTGTAAGTGCAGATCAGAGGAACAAAGTAGTGATGAGTTACAAGAATGTCGAAGCGCAGGGATTAGCCCACAGGACGATAGCGCCCGTTTTAATGCTCTGCGATACAGTTATCTTTCTGTAGTCTTATCTTTTCCTCTGCCACCTCCATGTGCGCGGTCCCACTGGAGCTCTGCGACACACGCGCGCACACTTCCATCAGTCATCCCCTATTGCAGCTTTAGCCAAAGCGCCGGCTGTCCATCATCCCCAATTACCGTGGCAACCGAGCAGCACCCAGACAGCCTGCAGATTGGCTGTGTGACCCTGAACGCGGACACGCCTTCTCAAAAGCGCAATATGCTCACAGAATGCTTGAATTTGAAAAGAAAAAAAAAAATCTCAAGGACCTACACGAGTGTCACATGTTTACACATCACTCCCTACTCACACATCGTGGGATTTATTTGATTTCACTGAACAGTGAACTCGACGAGACTAAGTGCAATTTCTGGAGAGATTGCGTGGGAATGCTGAAAGCTGAATGCTAACAGCTGAATGCTAAAATTTGAATGCATGTGGAATGCTTATGAAGTAAATTGAGAGATAAATTATGAATTTATGACCTCCTGGTTCCTGGACAACACTTTACCAACTGTGCCACCAAGCAGTATCAGACACCTGTTATTGATGAGAAGTTGTATGTATGGAAGTGGGCGTGGAAAGTGATACTTGGAAAAATGTCTGTCCCATTGAAAATGAATGGTAAAAAGTTGACATTAAATGTTAAATTGTGCAAATACTGTAAGTAATGTGGAATCAGACGATATATACCCCGGGAGGCATGAATTTTTGAATTTTTCACCACAGAATTAATATATCACCACATAATAAATACAATAAATAAAATCATCTGTAATCCGTCACAGAATCCTACCCCAAACATAAATGTGGCCAAAAAAATGATGCCTTAGTGTCCAGTTTATAAAATGGCGAAATGATTTACAATTTTACTGAAATCTCTTTTTTTGTTTTGTTTATATATTCAGTTTTTCACAGCATGTTTACAGTTGTAACACATTTTAAGTTAAGCTGAAGTGGATTTATTTTGGAAGATTGAATTCTGTGAAAATGTTAGTCCCGTTCACAACAAGATGAGCCTACCAGTCACGTCTCAGCTTGCAAACATCACATGACTAAACTCAGAAAACAGCTGTGCCATGATTGGTCGTTACCTGAGCCCTTAGGCACTTTGATGTCATCTTTATTCGACAGCAAGTGGCAAAATGGCCGCCCCCGAGATGGATAAAAACGGACTTACATATGAATGCTGTTTACTCACCATTGGGAGAAGTGAAGCCACTGGCAGCCATCTTACACTGCCATTTACTAAGGCTGCATACATACATTGATTTTCATGTTATTTTCTGCCTCTATGGCGAAAATTCCACCATGTATGATAGTTGCACCAATAATTCTGGGAGAAGCACTACATGTACATTTCATTGAAAAAAAAAGACTTTAATTTTATCTCCAGTGTCTCTTCAAAGATTTGTCTGCATCATATTGTCACAGCCATCAACAATCAAACGTGTTACAGTGACACTGCCCCCTACAGGGTCAAAAAGTCAACAGCAGCTTCTTTTTTTTTTGCGTGAACTCATTTTTCTTTGGCTTTTTGTGTCTCTTTTGCAGTCCATGACTCTAATCGAGCTGCACAACCCTTCCCAGAGTCTGGAGAACGTGTGTCGTTGGGCCTTTCTGCAGCAGAAGCAGGACACCGGCGACGCCGAATATCACGACCACGCTATCTTCCTCACACGGCAGGAATTCGGCCCCACGGGCATGCAGGGTAATGAGCGAAGACGCATTGGATGAAGGACCAAAACTGACAAAATTAAAATAAATAATTCCATAATTAAATACATTTATAAATAAATAAATAAATAAAAGTGGAAATAAAAACAGATTAAAAATATAGATATAATTATATAAAAATATAATTAAAAAATACATCCATAAATAAATATAAATGGAAGTAAAAATATGTATAATATATGTATACATATATATCCCTAAATAAATAAATAAAAGTCAAAATGAAAAAAATAAAAAAATAAAAATGAGATTCAAAAATAAATATAAACATAAAAATAAATGTCAAAATAAAAATAAATAAATAAAATAAAAACTTGATAAAAAAATAATTATAAAAATAAAGGTCGAAATAAATACAAAAATCTATATACATAGAATTAAATATCAATCAATGAATAAAAACGCTCTGCTCTTACATTTATTTATTTCAGCTGCAGACGCTCTGTCAGGTCGTTATTCAAATGAGGGGGCGGTCCTCGGCATGTCTTGGGTTGGGTTCCGCTGTTGCTTAAATTATATTTTTTATATCTGTTTTTTTTTTTATTATTATTATTTTCACTTTTATTCATTTATTTATTTATTTAGTTAGTTAGTTATTTTTCATTTGGGCAGTTTTGGTCCTCCTTAGCATAGGAGTCTTCCAGAACGCCATCTGATGAACATACATCCGAACGTGTGCATCCCAACGTTTTCCTGCCGCTGCGTCATGCGGCATAGTGGGTTTAGCGGTCGGTGGTTTTGCGTGCATCGGAGTGCAAGCTAACAGGAAGGCCCAAGGGAGCGGCGTCTAAAGGCAGTGGCCTAGCTACACACAAGCCCTTCAGCTGCCCTTGGGCTCAGCCTTCTGCAGCAGAAAAATCAATGGCCAGAGCAGGGCCAGAAAGAGCTTCACAATTAGAGGAAGCATGAGACACACAGCGAGATGAAGATTGCAACAGACTCTTTTAGGGGTTAGCTTTAGCATACCGTCGCTGCGCTTTATATTCAGAACTTCACATAACATTGCTGCAAATAAAAGCTGCACTGTTATCGTATTAATCATTTGACACAATCAAGCGACTACTGCGCATTTCTAGTTTGATAATGCCTGTTGTAGTTGTCTGTTTGTACTATCTTGGTTATCTAAATGAGTAGGGCAACAAATATATATAAAAAAAAATAATAATTGGTGTGACGCAGTGCAGTTCCACTGATAGGGATGGGAAAATGAAGCTTCATGAAGCACTTGCAATGTTTTGTCACTCCCCTATATGGTGTTCTATGTTTAAGGATGAAGGCTAGTGCAATATAAATGAATCACATTGCATATTTAAATCAAGAGTGGCACCTAGAGGAGACAAAAAATATCATAAGGGCTTCATGAAGCTTCATTTGTCCATCCCTTTCCACACCACTGTAAACTACCTAACATAAAATGAATATGTCACCAAAAGTGCTTCTCAAACAGCAGCATAATTATTGTGATTGGCCTTTTTTTTTGTTACGGCATTAAACGTTTCGTTTTGGTTCATCTTGTGCAGGTTATGCTCCCGTGACGGGCATGTGCCATCCCGTAAGAAGCTGCACTTTAAACCACGAGGACGGTTTCTCTTCTGCCTTCGTGGTCGCACACGAGACCGGACACGTGTAAGAAAATTAAGCCTTATGCTTGCTTCATCTTTTCCCTCCCATTCATTCGTGTTTCTCTCGATGTTTGTCCACAGGCTGGGCATGGAGCACGACGGTCAGGGGAACCGCTGCGGCGATGAGGTGCACATGGGGAGCATCATGGCCCCACTGGTTCAAGCTGCCTTCCACCGTTTTCAGTGGTCCAGGTGTAGCATGCAAGAGCTGGGACGCTACCTCCAGTGAGATTTACAATCCAGAAATTTGTGTTACTGTTTTAGTTAAAAAGCTCCATAATGGAAATTCAGAGATTTGTTTGAAGGTAGTTTAGGTAGAGAACTGTTTTTCACCATTTAGTTATTGTTGTTTGTTTGTTTGTTTTTTGGCTAAATCAGTGCCAATTGCAACATTTAGTTAGCTAGCTAGCTAGCTAGCTATGCCTGCGTCCTGAAAATGCATCTTCCTTTGCATAGTCTGCTGGCGTTGCTACTTTAGAACGCCTCGTTGTCATCCATGAGTGTGTGCATGTCATGCATAGAAAGACAAAAGAGTGAAGAAGTGGGGAAATGTTTTAAAAACTCCAACCAGCGTGTTGATTGAGGCTTCTGGCTGGTGTGGCTGCTTTAGAGCGCCCCGTTGTCGGCCATGAGTGTGTGCATGTCACCTATAGAAAGTAAGAATATGGAAGGAGTGGAGAAAATAGTTTAAAAAGTCCAACCAGTGTGTTGATTGAGGCTTCTGGCTGGCGTGGCTACTTTAGAGCGCCCCGTTGTTGCAGCGTGGAAAAGTCCTACGATGTTCAAGTGTGTTCTTTTCATGACATCAGAAGCTTTAAGTGGATATATTGTCACAGATAGAGGTACAAATAAGAGCTTTTTTTGTTTGTTTTGTCTTTCCCAGTTCTTATGACTGTCTCCGTGACGACCCGTTTGACCACAACTGGCCGTCGCTGCCGCAGCTTCCTGGTTTACACTACTCCATGAATGAACAGTGCAAGTTCGACTTTGGTGAGGGCTACACCATGTGTACTGCGGTAAGAGACACCCCTTATGTCAACTAACAGCTAAAACACTTCTTCTGAACTCTTACCAGTCTGTCAGTTTAGCATGTTCCTTCTTATGAGCAGCTTAAAGGGTAGATGCTAGCATCTCATGTACAGTGTTCCCCCACAACATCGCGGTTTAAACATTTGTGCGGTTTTACAGTACCCTATCATGTGGGAAAAATAAGTCGCGGTTAGCGATGCACTTTTCAGACATCAGGAGAACACAATGGGCTTATTTCAAGTCTCTTAACTGAAACCTTCTGAGCTCCGAGCTCCTCATAAGATTGAAAGCGACGTGGAAGTTGTTTTCACACCGCCATTTTATTAACAACATTCCTCTGTCAATTTCCTCCCTCCTCGACGGAATATCTAGTGGGCGCTTGTAAACAGAGGAGCGAGGACCTAGATGACTTTGCTGCTGTTGACGACAGCTCACACCCAGATGCTCACACGTAGTCTAGCTAGTGTCATATGCTTCACCACCAGGTCCCGCCTCTTAAAGGTGCTAGACAAAATTGTTTTTTTTTGGGTTTTTTGTGTGTGTTCAGATATGTTTACAATGTCTTTTAAAAGTGTGTGTGTGTTGTTGTTTTTTTTTTTTTTTTTTTTTTTTTTTTTTTTACACATAAGTGAAACCTGTTCTTTATAGGGCTGTGCAATTAATCAAAATGCAATTACAATTTTAATTCTACACTCCACAATTACAAAATCAGCATAATCGTAAAAAAAAAGATTATTATATATATTATAATTTTTGAATTTTTAAAATTTATACATTTGCACTTTTTTTTATATATTTTAAAATAACGAATTCAATAAATTTTGTTTGATCCAAAAGGAACTTGCATAATTATAGTGTTTCAAAGAATTGTATTTTTCTTAATATTTTTTATTTGTTTTTTATGTTTAAACGTTCTTGTTTTGTACGAAAAAATAATAATAAATGATCGTCTTACTGCACAGTGCACATGCTGCACTCCACCTTTAATTATGTTTTTGCCAACATAATTAAATACATAAATATATATTATTATAAATATATATAATTACAAATTCTGTTTGGTCCGAAAGTAACTTAAATAATTATACTGTTTCTATTTTTTTTAATTGGTCTTAATATTTTTAAATGTGCAACCATTTTCTCGTTTTGCACCAAAAAATAAATTATTGTCTTACTGCGCAGTGCACAAGTTTTTGCAATAAATAAATAAATAAATATTTAAATGGTCTTAATATTTTTAAATGCTTAAACATTTTCTTGTTTTGTACCACAAAATAAATAATCATTTGATTACTTTTTCCATAATCAAGTAGTCCTAATTCTTTATATCTGGTCTGGAACGTGTCGCCCGCGATAAACGGGGGATCACTGTACATTGCAGTCGAATGAGGCTCACATATGCAGTACACACTTATTCAATTCTTCTGATGTCCTCTTCTTTGCTCTCCCGGCCACTGGTTGGATTGATATCTTGCTTGAAAGCAGGTAAATCGGTTTTGATAGCTCTCTATTCTTTTTTTTTTAATCCAAATTATAATCAATAATTCATATTCCAATACAATAGTTAGTCTGTCAGCGCAGTGGATGAACGTGAAGCCATCTCGAAATGTTTTTGTTTTTTTGTAAATGCTAAATGAGCTTCATCTTGCAACACGCCGCTCACTCTTCTGGGACGCTTGCTTGATTGACAAAGGGTTTGTTCTGGAGCTTTTGCACACGTTGCTAGATTACGCTCTATTCTCTTGTCAAACTCATTCCCTTCAGCTACAAAAGGCAGGCCTTTCAGGAACGCAGGTAAGGTAACCCCATCGTCCCGAGGACATTTGGCTCTTCGTGTTGTTGTTGATTTCATTTTATTTATATGTCTTCTAAAAGTTTGTAAATGTTGCTCCGTTCTTTTGTTTTGTTGCAATTGTATTTTGTCTCTGTTCCACCCATTGTCATTTTGGGGACTTTGGCCTGCAGGATTCTAAAATGCCTGGCAAATAACTACAAACCTCGCTGGTTTTATGGGGGCGCTTAACCTTGTTGGAGGTACTGATTATGAATCATATGAGTCGGGCGTGTGTCTTGACCGCCACCGAACACCTGGGGTTCAATCAAACCAAGGTTAAGAACTAGTCTATAAAGTGAACCACACACACAAAAATCCTTTCAATCCTCACAGTACTAGCGGGAAGAACCTCCTTTTACTGGCTCACTCTATAAACGAGTGGAAAATGTTTGAAAGATGTCTTTCCCGTTAAATGGGACGAGGACTGAGCCAGAACAGAGGCAGTGTTTCCATGTTTCACTTCAGCTTTTAGGATCCTCCAGCCTGACGTCACTGATGATTATCTACCACAGTCTGGACATTAAATGTGACTCACCATCTGACCTGCGGGTCCCTCTGGGTCATGGTGAGTAGTGTCGAGGAGGTAGGGGGCATGGCCCCTCAGACACATGGTCTGTAGACACATTTGTGGTGTTTACATCAGACAACGAGGGGAAATCAGTTCCTGTTCTTTGTGTCCAAGGCCACTTTTGACTCGTTTGCCCTCTGACCTCCCTTGCGACTTTAAGCACAGGCTGTTTCATTCAGAGAGTCCCGTCCGTCTCTCGTGCATCCTTTGGCTTCGTTTGCATGATTGGCTGTATGTTTCTCAGTGCAGTGAAGTGAAGTGACAGTGCAGGGTTACTGTTGTTGTTTTTGTGCTGATTATTCTTCACGTGTTCCGCTCCGTTCCAAATGCTCACCGCAAATTGTAGCAAATGAATTCTAAGCAAAAGAATCTCTTTGTCCTCTGCAGTATCGCACCTTCGACCCATGCAAGCAGCTGTGGTGCAGCCACCCAGAAAATCCCTTCTTCTGCAAGACCAAGAAAGGGCCGCCCATTGATGGCACTACGTGTGGAAATGGGAAGGTAATGAGGAACTTTCTAGAAACCGCGTTCCCAATCAACTTGCTGTCACGTTATGGAGGACCAAAACTGTAAAAATTAAAGATAAATTAGTAAGTAAATAAATAAATAAATGACTAAAAGCAAAAATAAAAAAGGATATAAAAAATATAATTCAAAAATTAAATACAAAAAATAAATAAAAAAGGAAATAAATGTGAGAGCAGACGTTTTTATTGACTGATTGATTCATTGATTGATTATTCTATTTATATATATTTTTATATTATTTCGATATTTATTTTAAATTTTTTATGTTGTTTTTTATTTATTTATTTTTACTTTTATTTATTTATTTATGGATATGTTTAGTTTTTGTATTATATTTTTACATCTGTTTTTATTTTCACTTTTCATCATTTATTTTATTTATTCATTTATTTATTTTTTAATGTTGGCAGTTTTGGTCCTCCATATCAAGTGTGTTTTTGGTGCTGGACCAAAAATAAATGTGAGAGCAAAGCGTTTTTATTGATTGATTGATTTATTGATTGATTTTTTTTTTTTTTTATATGTTGTATATTTGTTTTTATTTTTTTAATCTTGTTTTTTATTTTTATATTTATTTTTACTTTTTCTAATATAGAAATTGATGGAGATAATGTATATATAGTTTTTTTTTAAATTTCCATTTATATAAATTTTTCTATTGAGTTTTTTACTTATATTTTTGACATTCATTTTTATTTTCACCTTTAGTCATTTATTTTATTTATTCATGTATTTATTTTTAATTTTGGCAGTTCTGGTCCTCCATATCACGTGTGTTCTGATGAAGACAAAACGTGCCCGTCACTGAGCGCATGTTTTGGTGTTGCAGCATTGTTTTAAAGGTCACTGCGTCTGGCTGACAGCTGACATCTACAAGCAAGATGGAAACTGGGGTTCCTGGAGTGAATTTGGACAGTGCTCGCGCACATGTGGTGGTGGAGTTCAATTTCGCACACGCGACTGTGACAATCCAAGGTATGGAAGTAAATCGTCTTGTGATGATATCTTTGTGGAAAAACTAAGCTTGACTACACGGTTATCAAAAGTTGGATTTCGAATTCGGACACTTAATCAGTTTAAAATCAAATTCAGGGAATAAGATGCCAAAGATATTTGCACTTTTATTCTTTGTACACAATGCCGAATCCAATAGTGGAAAATTATTCATGCGTGTTGTGTTGCTTTAAGGTTTTGTGTGAGAAAATTTCCTCAAAAGACCTACAAAACTTTTCAAGAGAAAATGCATCAACTACACTGATAACACTTCACATCCCAAACCATTGAACGAAAGCAATCTCAGATCATGTGACCTTCCACCAGACCAGCCAACCGAGGCCGCACCTGCGTGGGGGCGACGTACCAGTTCCAGATGTGCAACACCAACGAGTGCGAGGACATCTACAGCGACACGCGAGCGGAGCAATGCCACGCTTGGGACCCGCGTTTCGAACAACCCAGCAATAAGCAGTGGCTGCCCTACGAACACCCAGAGGGTGAATATTCACACGCATCCTCACGAGATGAAGTCATGTGGTCAAGAAGCGATGATGCACTGTTAAACAAAATCCAACAAAAAGAGCGGACTTAACACATCATTTTTGAATGCGGTTGTTAGATGGTTATATAAATGTTATGTTCCGATATGGTCATCCACATCTGGCCGTGATTGAGTAAAGCTCTGAGGTATGACTACACCCTCTCATAAAAACATGCAGTGTCTTTGGAAAGCTCTTTAAAAACTCTCTCTCTCTTCTCTCTCTCCGCCACATTCCCTGATGTCATTCGACCTTGGCCGACCCTTTCCTCCTGCACCTGTTTCTGCTTCCATGTCGCTACTATCACTTGCTGCAGAGGGACACAGTACATGCATGACAAATAGCTGCGTTATTTAGAAAGTGTTTAAATGGTAGGGATGTAACGATATCCAAACGTCACGATACGATATTATCACGATATGAAGCTCACGATATGATAATTATTACAATATTGTGGGCAGGTTGGCGACATTTAACTCATTCACTGCCATTGACGGAAAAAGACGTCAAATGATGCATTTTTTTTGCTGGTCTGGCAATGAATGTGTTAAAAAAAAAAGGTCACAATATTGTAAAAAAAAATGAGCTCATATTTAAAAAAAAAAAAAAGCACAATATTGTGCTTTTGTATGTAACAGCAATGTTATGTTATTATTATAATAATAATAATAATTATTATTATTATTATAATAATAATAATAATAATTATTATTATTATTATTATTATTATTATTATTATTATTATTATTATTATTATTATTTTCATGTCATGTTGTTAATGCATGCATACATTGAGTTTCTGCACATGCTGACTTTATCTCCCTGATCTGACAATTAGTGTAGATTTTCAGCATAGAAGGGCCAAAACATCCTTAATGAAAATTAAATTGCACTAAAAAAAACTAGCCACCAGAGGTTGCTAGAACTGCACAAATGGATTTTAACAGATGTGTTGCATTTAAATATTGTGAACATGACGATGGCGATATTGTGGCAGTTTTAATATCACGATATCCCACTTATCGTTACATCCCTATTAAATGGAGGAGTCACAGCCCTCCTAACAGGTATTTTCATTGTCATCTGCAGACGAGTTGAGCCGTTATATCAAAGCACCCTCTTTTGGTAACTAGTTGTTCTCTCTTCTTTATGTCGAAATTAGGGCCGAATGATTCATTGCGTTTGCAATTAAATCGCAGTTCTTACATGTCATGTTTCATGCAACATGAAGTTGGATGTGTTGAAGTGGTACATTTTAACTGTAATTGTAGTAGAAAATAATATTAAGGCTTCATTTGCCTTTATCTTAAAATCCTGTAATCTATAATATACATGGTAGTGTTTATTATAATTAACTTTTTTTTGGGTAGAAAAAATCATTGAAAAGGACCATTAAAAAAAAAAAAAATCACATATGATATCGCAATTCACAAAAATTGCAATTAGAATATTTCCTATAATCGTTCAGCCATAGTCGAAATGCCTTTTCTTGTAGCAAGGCTCTCAAGTGTCAAATTGCTTCTTCTGCATCTCAGCTGAATTCCATTCATGGCTTGTCATCTCGAGAAACAGAGAGGAATGATAGTCCACCGTGAACTTGGATTTTATTAGGAAACGATTGACTCACTTTTCCCCGGGCCAACAGAAAGACTGCATGTGAACTTGTCTGGAGCCAAAGGGCGATCGAATATCCAGCTTTTGTGCTCCTCCGAATCCCGCCAACAAGCACTGATATCTAATGTGACTGTGATCTTACTTTGCAGTATAACTATTTAAAAAAATATTTAGATGACTTTGCAATACAGAAAATAAAAGAAAATATATATTATATAAATATATAGTGTCTACAAAATTTCACTGCTGAAGATCTGCTGGTCACATGTTTACATATGATTGTTTCATGAATCATGAAAAGTTGAAGTGATAAAGCCACAGGTTTGTTTGCATTATTGTTGTAATCTTATTGATCACTTACTAGGGGTGTTAAAAAAAATCGATTCGGCGATATATCGCGATACTACATCGCGCGATTCTCGAATCGATTCAATAATCGGCTGAATCGATTTTTATTTTTTTTTATTTTTTTTTATTCACACCTTGAGCATGGAAGAATGTTATATAGTCAAATTTACTCTACAGAATTTACTCTGTGAAAAATCAGGGGAAAAAAACGACTTAGGTGATTATTTTAAGAAAGCGTCAATATCAACAGGCATTTTTTTTTAAGTGCTTTCAGAGCACAGCTTGACTTCATTCTGTTTCCACCACATACTGTATTGTGCAACAATTGCACACTTGTTTCTGACACACTCTTACTGCCAAAGGTCTCTCCATTATGTGTACTAAACACAATGAAGGAGTCATGCTGATCCTTATAAGATGTACTGCCAGGTTTCGTCCTTGGAGGTAGCGCGATGTGACTCACACGCAGTTATCAATGAAACGTAACGACGCTGACTCGTCTGAAGCTCATTCAGGATGACAATTTGTAACGCGTTACATTCTCCCTCCCGCAGCAAACAAACGCTGCCATCTGCACTGCCAGGCCAAGGAGACGCAGGATGTGGTCTTCATGCAGCGGATGGTCCAGGACGGCACGCGTTGCTCATACAAGGACCCGCACAGCGTGTGTGTGCGCGGCGAGTGCGAGGTGAGTGAGGAGAAAGGAGGAAAACTTCATGCGCTCACGTTCAAATTTGTGCTCAACCTAGTCGGTGTCCTCCTGAGCAGAAAGTGGGCTGCGACGGTGTGGTGGGCTCCTCGAAGCAGGACGACAAGTGCGGCGTGTGCGGCGGGGACAGCTCCACCTGCAAAACATTCAAGGATACAATCACACGTACTGTCAAGAAGCAAGGTAGATGCTCACAGAAACTGTTTTGGACTCGTTTCTCTGGATTGAACCATATTCAGCTAAAGGTCGCCCTCTAGTGGACTAATAGCGACACTGACACTGTTCTCATATACAGCAGTTGCATGATTGCTCACTTTTTGAGATTGATTAATTGAAGGAGATGAGTCTTCTGAAGAAACAATGTTTAAAAAAAAAAAGGGAAGTTTGCGAGAATAAATTTGAGAATAGTGGTGACTAAAACAACCAGATTTCATGCGAGAGTTCAAATGCACTTTAATGAACTGCCTCAAAATCATTTCAGGTTTCCTCAAAGTTCTTGAAATTCCCAGAGGTGCGCGACACTTGCTGATCCAAGAGCTGAAATCTACCTTGCACACTTTTGGTATTGACGATACACTTCCCTACGAGCATGCATGTCACTTTTCACCGGTGTAATTGCTCTCATTTGTGTTGTTGTTTTTTTTGCCAGCTGTGAAAAATGTGGCTTCAGGACTGTTTTTTATAAATGGGGAAGATGAATACCCTCAATCCAGATCGGTCATAGAAAAGGGGATAGAGTGGGAATATGAAAATGACAAAGACAAGGAGACAATCCAGACTACAGGCCCCCTCAGACATGGAATTCTGATCATGGTATATATCAACAACTGTTATCATCTGAATGATTTTTTTTTAATGTATACATGTCAAAAATAAATGTATGTGACTCCCTAGGTGAAATTACACGGTGATGAGGATGTGAATTTGTCCTATAAGTACATGATGAACATGGACAGCGATTATGCCATCCAAAACAACATTCTGGTGGAGGACAGCGCCTATGAGTGGGCCCCTAAGAGATGGTCCTACTGCTCCAAGCCGTGTGGTGGAGGTACAAAGACAAAAGGCTGCTACCTGTCTTGCACAATTCTGCCCCTTCTCCACGTGATCGTATTTTTTGGTTGTGTAGGCAAACGATACCTGCGATACGGCTGCAGAAGGAAAGTGGACAGTAAGATGGTCCACAAGAGCTTCTGTAACAAGTCCAACATGAAACCTCGAGGAGACATCCAAGATTGCAACCAGAAGCCCTGCCCTCCACCTATGTAAGCATAATACTGCACACTACATTATACCACTATACTGGGCTGTGCTGTATAACAGGAGACAACTGCACAATGACATTCGACACAATACTTAACTGCAGTTCTTTCTTACTCAACTAAACTTTTGAGGAGAAAAAACAGGCGCAGCTAAGTGCACATAAATAAACTCAAACATACTGTAACACATTAATACTACGACTAGTACCCTAAATACATAAAATACGTCCTTTTAATAAAAACATAATCTTTAAAAACATAAACCATTTGGTGACACAGACACACTCTTGCAGAACCTCCAATCTTGTCTTTTACAGTTTGCAGTAAACAAATCTTTCTTTTGGATATTTTCCTTTCTGTAAGCGTAAAAAGCAGGATTAAAGAGGATTTCATATTCACCTTTCAGCAAGAACTAAATAATGTTTTCACTCTTTCTTTTTTTTCCCAAATGGACAGTGTCTGTGTCCAAATGTTCACTATGTAAATTTTATTTAAGTTCTTTATTGTACATATTTTAAATTAAATAAAATTATTTCTGTGGTGCATAGTTACTATATTGCTTTGATATTCGCGCTTGTGCCATTGTGGCCTATATTAACCTGTCGAGCGGCCATTGATCCTCACTACTTTTTAAAGTTCATTGTGGGTAATTTTGTGTGCACCAGATTTTTTCATTTTGGACATTCGGACACCCCTTCAAAATGGCCTAACTCCTTAATGCACTATATATAGGCAGTAGTGTACACATTTGGACACAGCCTATGTCAAACATAATTACAGTAGTATGCCGACATCTAGTAGCCAATAGTGGAAATGCACCTCAACTAAACGAGGCAGTTATCTGTATGAAAAAAAAAAAACAAATCAGAGAAATAGCAAGATTACAAATTCAGAATCCGCGATGGTGGGGTCAATGTTTCACTAGCCTACATGATGCAATACCAGACTTTACCGTAGTACCCAATTCTATACATTATATTGCTATAATATTAATAATGTTCTCATTATGTAGCCTACACTCCCATACTACATGATCCATATACTCTGGAAAAACTGGTTCTCTTTTTAGTGCTATACACAATTCCAATTATGAAAACATTTACCACAAGAGCATTACGGACATTCCTAAATGTTTCCATTTTCAATCCACATGACCTTAAAACTCGCGTTTCTCACCTCAGTTGGGTGACAGGTGAATGGCAGAACTGCAGCAAGCCATGTGGAAAAACCGGGATGCAAGTCCGCTTGGTCAGCTGTGTCCAACCGTCGGACGACAACACCACCAGACCCATCCATAATAAATATTGCAACGACGACCGCCCGGAGACCCGCAGGTCTTGCAACCGACACGCCTGTCCAACCCAGTGGAGGGTGGGACCATGGTCCCAGGTATGATCGCAAATATTAACTCATTCACTCCCAGCCATTTTCACTGAAGCAACCCTTCGCTCCCGCCTGTTTTACTAGATTTTTGCAAGGCCCACAGAATTTTGTTTTCTATTGCTATAAAACCATGGAACCTACCAAAAGAAAGATTTGAGTCAATTCTTTCATCAGGAAAAAAAAAGTTTCACCATTATTCACAAATTTGTTTAGAGCTGTGAGGAAATCAACTTGCTTAATCTCTTATACTCTGATGCCACCTACTGGGTGTTTTTGTAATAACTACCATTGCTTCAACCTGCATCAAAGCCTTCTGTATGCTCTAGCATGAAAAAACAACAACATAAAAAACGTCTTTCGGACACTTAAAAAAAAAAAAAAAAAAAAAAAAGTATTAATACGTTTTTGGGAGCAAGTGAGTTAATAAGGAATCTTTCAGTGTACAATATTGCTTATTCAAATGTTCAATGGGCATTCATTTGTACTGTATAGCGGATTAACAGCAACCGAGGAATGAGTATGTTGCTCAAGGGCACTTCAGCTCACGGACATTTCTCAATTTGTGCCTGCAGTGCTCAGTGACCTGCGGTAACGGGACTCAGCAGAGGCAAGCTGTGTGCCACACCAGAGACAACACCATCGGCTTGTGTCTGGACAGCAAGCCCGACACCATCAAAATGTGCCGGATGAATCCATGTCCGAGTGAGTAGCAAGAAAATATACATCCCTCAGAACTCCAGTTGCATTAGCTTTATGAGACCACCACACAAGCATAAAATCTAGGGATGGGAAAATGAAGCTTCATGAAGCACTTGCGATATATTTTGACTCTTCTTGATGGGACTCTTGGTTTAAAGATGCATTGGAAAAGGATTACATTTCCACTACAAATTGATTTCCCAAGAGTGCCTTCTAGAGGAGTCAAAATATATCACAAGTGCTTCATGAAGCTTCATTTGTCCATCACTAAAACAAAAACAAACAAAAAAAATACTTTTTTTTAATTAAGCCAGGGATGGGCAACTGTCGACACTCAGAGTGGACCCTTGATTAAAAATTAAGAAAATACAATAATAAAATAAATAATAATAATAATAACAATAATAATAAATAAATAAATACATAATTTTTTTTTTTTTTTTTTTTTTTTGCAAACCGAAAAAAAATCTTCAAAAAACATAGATGAGTATGCAATATACATTTTCCACAAAAAAACAGAAGGAAATGAGGAAGGAAACCCCAGACAAAAAACTATTAAAATACAAAACGTGTAAAAATATTGAAAACTAAAAACAAGGGGGTGGAAAAATCCTCAAATATGCAAATCTGTGGGTGATGAACTGCGAATATGTCGGGGTCGGGTGTAGTTTTTAAGTTGTAATATTATCAATAGATGGCAGATATACTAGTTTACACTGAGTACAATTTTGAGTGACTTTTGCTGAAAAAATGCACAAAAAAGTCCTTGCAACGAATGTTTTCTTGTTCAACAGTTATGTGCCACCCTTGAATGGATCTTTTATACATCGAGAAATGTATTAACAAAAATGAAAGATATTAAAAGCATCTATTTCACACATATTTTGTCCATATCTAAAATAGCATTTTAGGGTTGTTAGGGTTTGTTTACTAATGATGTCATAGGATAACACTTAGGCTTCATTGTCCTATCGGTTTAACTTGGATTTGGTTGATAAACATGACACACTTGCTTCACACGATCTCCTCCTTTCTATGACAGAGGGCCCGTCAGACCTGAACAAGAACGGCAACATCCTGATCCAGTGGCTGTCCCGCCCCAGCTCCAACTACCACAAGAGCTCCTCACGTAAAACCTCCCTCTATAGCTCCCAGCCGGGCCTCCACGGCGGCATGTCTGTTTTCCGCTGGGCTCTCCCCATCTCTGTCCTCCTGTCTCAGCAAGGCCGCCCCCGGCTGGCCCCCTGAAGCGCCCCCTCCCCTACGTCCTGTGCCTGTGGCCGCATCCAAGAGCGAGCGGCAAAGCTTTTGCTTCTCTTTTAGGGGGAGTGGGCGGGGCCGGTGTTGTCTCTCTCCCTCTCTCGCAACGTGTCTGAGACGGCTCTGACTGGGGGAGGTCTCTGGCTCCTGTGTGTGCAAGCTGGTTCTCTCTTGCTCTGTCTCTCTTGCTATCTCTATCTCCTGTGTGGAGCATTGTCGTTGTAACCGCTGGCCAGTTGAAAACTCAAAAGATCTACAAAAAAAAACAAAAAAAATGAGACGGAGATCCAAGTGGCAAAGCCGACAGGTTTTTTTCTGAGCGCGTCAAAGAGAGCGTGCGGGGGGCCTCCACCTGCGTTTGGCAGCCATGTTTTTGCGCGAGCTATCTGCGTGTTGTCATGGGTTACCACTTGGGGGATACAGTTGCTCGTTTCTTTTTATAGCGCACTGTCATTGTGAGAAGAAACAGATGTGAACATAAACAGAAAAGGTATATAAATATCTATATAGAGGAAAAAAAAAAATCAAGTTTTTAAAAAATATATACGAAAGCTTTATTGTGAATGTGATCTTGTCACAATGAGGACATCTTTGCTCAAGTGCTCATCTCACATCCTGGTTCCATTCGGGGATGAGAATGGCGTCTCATCCCACGTTCCATTCTCAAGATTAACAGGAACTCAGCACAGGGACAGGAAGTGATATCAATTGTTGAGTTTTGGGATAGGGAACTGTGAGGTGAATAGCCTTAAAGCAAAGGCTGATTTAAAAACAAACAACAACAAACGGAGTGAAAAAAAAAAAAAAAACAACAGGGTAGTCTGACCACTTGTGGTCGCTCCCCATTTCACCTCATCATCAGCCATCCTCTCTTTGACTGTTATACTAAAGTTCAATAAATGCAGCTTATTTGTGCTTGCAGACTTTAAACAAATACATATAAATATATTTGTATTCATATAAATATATATACCTATAAATCTAAATCCTCTATGAATAACAATAATATGAATAATGTTTTACCATGAATAAGCTGTAGCTTATTTGCCTCAAACCTTTGGACTGCTATTGATCGCTCAGATCCCGACTGTTATGTTTTTTTTTGTTTTTTGTTTTTTTTTTAAATGATTGATTTTACATGAACACAGAAGAATCTTTAATAAAGGTAAGTTGTTTGCGGTGGGGGGTTAGACGTATATTATGCAGGACTTGGTCAGTTAGTTGCCTCTCCATTTCTTAAGAGTTTATTTTCACCTCACTTGTTTGCTTTAATCACTTTTTGTCATCCACATTTGCATCTTTTGCTTGTTGTGCGCGTGTGAGTGGGTGCACGTTTGTCTCGCATGGAGGAAATATCGAGTATTATTACTCATGAGGGACGTGAGTCTGAATGCGTGTGTGCGTCTGCATTTGGGCTTCTCCACCCTTCGATCAGCTACAGAAATACCTCATAATCTTTGATTTCACGAGTGGTATCATTTTTTTTTTGTTTTCCTTTTTTTTGGAATGAACACTAACCACATGAACAATGCCTTATCTTGGATTGAATGTAATGGCATTTATCTGTGAAAGAGATGGGTTTACTCATTCAAAGTTTCACTTGGAATAGAGGCAGCTTCAAACCAACTTAAACTCACACCCGCCAACCGTCAAACCTACCAAGGAGATGTTGGACCCATTGTCTGACAACAGGGAAGGGTTTACAAAGGGCCTAGGGTATAGACACATACTACACCTTAAAACAAAAACAAAAACAAAAAAAAAAGATGACACAGAAACACTTCAGACTTTACACTTCATTGTATTGTGATCACATATTTATGTTGTGACTATGTAGCCAGCTATCCAAGGTTTCCTTCTGCTGGAGTTGGACTATAAGAGACCAAGCCAGATCTAGCAGTGCGATACTGTATATAACATTGGTGTTGACTGTATTTAATAATGTTCATGACTGTTATCTTCTATAATATTCTATACTATGGGTAACTGTTTTGTGGCTTCACTGGCCCGCTGCGTGGGGCTGGCCAACGTTCGGTTAACGTGGAAGAAACATTCAGATGGACTATGTGCACTGCGTCTATATGCACTTTGATTTATCAGGGAAATTGTATTAATGTTTTGTAAATGTTTCATATGACACTTAACGTGCCATTCCAGTTTTTACATCATCATGGAAATCACGGATTTCATTTTGACAGCAAATATCATTTATGTACTATTTTTTTTTTTTTGTTTGTTTGTTTCTCGGTCGATAACCAGATTGGTTGATTTCCAAGTATTGAAGTGTTTTACCAAAGTGACTGTGAACTTGTAACTTTCGATACAGTTGAATTATTTTTCTTAAGAAAAGAAAATATCTATATATTGAGCAGGCGGGCGTACATCTCATTGTTTAAGTTCCTGTCATTCTCAAACAGCAAAGTTGTATCAATAAAAATGTTTTGAAAAGTGTCCCCTTTTCTCTCATTAGGAATCGACTACTACTTAAGGGAGGGGCGAGTACCGATACCAGGTATTGGTATGGGCTGATACTTCATACAATTTTAATACAAAATGTTAAAATTATCTGTCAATGTTTGTTTGTTTTTTTTGTTTTTGTTTGGTGAGGTTGGGGTGGGGGGGGGAGGACTTCATGTATCAATTATCGGTGACTACTCATTGGTAATGGTCTGAATAAAAGTGGTATTGAATGTACCTAATCTAGATATCTACAACTCCATTTACTGGCATGGTATAACGAAGTTAAAAAGTGAAGCACAGCCAAAGCTTTTCTGAAGTGTTCCAAATTAGGCATCAAATGTATTTCAAGGACAATTTCAAGGTTTATATTGAAACCAATAGACTGGCAACTTTTCCATTTCAGCTTCTGTGGACTAATCTAATCAGCGTTCTTCATTTTTGGGTATTCTTCTTCACTCTTCTTCCTCCCTGCATCCTCTGCTAATGGCCCGGCTTTACGCCTGTTCTGTGCACCGTGTGGAACCACACTCGCCTTTCTACACACAATCGCGCATGTCTGGTAGAGAAATATGCATTTAATGCTTCATGTAACTTTTTTTTCAATGCTCCACAATTCATACAAACTACACACTTGCGATCAAATATACCAATCTTTTTTTTTTTTTTTTTTCACAGGTCGCCGTTGTCAAGGAGACCGCTCTGTTTTCTGCCGTATGGAGGTGTTGAACCGCTACTGCTCTCTACCAGACTATCAGCGTCTATGCTGCAAGACTTGCAGCAATTTTACAGTCGCAGAGTTTGAAACCAACTCCACATCAACACCCATGGCCTCCACCCGGTCCCCCTTCACAACTCATCCACCCGCTAGCCTCACGTCTTTGTTCACCTCCACCACCCACTCCACCGAAGCTGTAGCGACTGTCACTCCAGATGCCGCCACCAACTCCTGGAACGTGACTCATCCGATAACATTCATGACTCCGACCCATCAGTCCACCTTGAGCTCACTCGGTACAACAGAACTGATCACCACCTACCCGAAAACAGCTTCCACATCTTCTGCAATTCCTTCCACTTTATCCGAGTCAACCGCATCAGCTGTTACAGACGTCCCCGGGCCGACAGCGGAACCCCTTCCTGTGCCTGCCCCAGAAATAGACAAGAGCCTAAATCCAAAACCACAGAGCACTACGAATAATCCAAGTCTTACGACCGCCACTGACTCTCCCACAAAATTAACTCCAACCATCCATCTAACAGCAAATAGTAGTAAAACACCACTGGTATCCAAGCCTAAAAAGGACATTGAGCCAAAGAAAAAGGCCCCAAAAGACAATTTGCCAAAAAAGAAGACTGTAGAAAAGAGTACTGCCAAAAAAGTGGCTACACCAAAGGTCAATCCAAAACCGAAGACAAACACTACACCGAAAAAGATTACACCACCCAATAAAAAGACTAAAGAAGCTAACATTGCTCCCAAAAAGACAACCACTGTCAAAACGACTCCCCCCAAAAATAACACTTTAAACACAATTCCCAAACAGACTACTAAAGGAAACACAACTTCTAAAAAGAAGACACCAGTCAAACCTGTTTCCAAAAAGAATACCACTGCTAAGACAGCTCCCAAAAAAATTATGCCAGCTGCCAAAAAGCTAACCCCGATCAAAACAACTCCCAAAAAGACTACGCCGATCAAAACAAACCCAAAAAAGTCTATCCCAGGCAAAGTGACTCCCAAAAAGACGATCCCTGCCAAAACAACTCCCAAAAAGATTAAACCCACTAAAATGACTCCCAAAAAGATCAAACCTCCCAACCCAACTCCTAAAAAGATTAAACCCACTAAAATGACTCCCAAAAAGATCAAACCTACCAACCCAACTCCCAAAATTATTAAACCAGCTATCGCAACACCAGAAAAAACTATGCCGGCTCACACCCCACCAAAAAAGATTGTAAAAACTACCCCAAAAAAGTCTCACCCAGTTAAGAGTCCTCCAGAGAAAAAAGACAAGCTCACTCCCAAAAATAAGCTCCTTCCCTCAAAAAATTCATCTAATTCAGATTCAAAACCTATTAAACAAAAACAAACAATAATAACTAACCAGAAAAAGACGAAGGTTCAACAAAATAGCATCACAGAGCAAACAATACCGACAACAACAGCTTCATATCCCACAACGTGGACCGCTCCATTCACAAGCACAGAGTCAACCAGAGAGTATTTTTCTTCCACCCCTCCCTCTACCAACAGTGTCTATAGCACAGCTGCAAACCTGCCTCGAGCTGACTCCAGAGTCAACATCACAAAAAACTCAACAACAGATGACGCTCTGCTGCTTCCAGACGACAATTCTCACCTGGGAAACGCAACGCTGAGCAATTTTGAAGCTAGTACGAATCCCAGCGGGAACATGCCGTACACAGACGCCACAATAAGCAGCAGCGGGGATGTCGTTGCCAGCAGCGGAGCCGTTATGAGCGACGATGGCGTCACGGTGTCCTACGGCGACACCACGGTGCTGGATGACGGCTTGACTGTGACGACTTCCTCGCCCTGGGTCGACCTTTCCGAATACATCCCTGCGAATATCCCCGCCGCCACGGCAACACCAGACCCCGCCACACCCCTTTCCAGCGTGACTTTCCCGCCCCAACAAGGACTAAAAGAGAACAATGAGGACAATTTCGTCGACATCGTATACAACAGAAATACCGGTGCGGACAACGACGTCTCGCAGAACAACCTGATCCCGAAGCGTCGTGTCAACTTCCGGGAAAAGACCAGGAACAAACGCATTCAGGAGCTTCTGGAGGAGAAGCGAAACCTTCTCCTCAGGATGAAGAGAGGCCATGCAGAGCGATAGACCACGTCCGTTCTCTTATAGAGACGAACGCCTTTACAGACTGAGCTGCCGTAATAGCCTTTATCGGTGCTTCAAACCAAAAAACTGCTAGATTGCTATTGAAAAAAACAGCTTCTTTGCAATTGGGGGGGGGACAAAAGCCCAATTCAGAAACTGTAGCAGAAATACACATCTAGATTAACTAGCACTTTATAAAAGCAAACTTGTTACTCGTCCAAACCATCCACAATCATGTTCAGTAACTGTTAATGAGAAATGATGTCATATCGGTACTATTGATACTGACAACTCAGTACCACCTGGAATTTAAAATGTACAGAATATTTAATATGATACAAACCATACCTCAAGGTAACACTAACAACAGAACATGTACAACTACAGTGAAACTACTGTACATATACACTACTCTTAAAAACAAACAAAACTTAGGGATATTCTTTTCGGGTGAAATTTCTGATTGAACCTCTTCAGCAGGGGTGGCCAAGTTCGGTCCTCGAGAGCCCCTATCCAGCCTGTTTTCCATGTCTTCCACCTTCAGCGCAGCTGCATCTAATGATCAGCTAATCAGCAAGCTTTGCAGAAGCCTGATAACGATCCTGATCATGAATCAGGTGTGTTAGTGGAGAGAAACATGGAAAACAGGCTGGATTGGGGCTCTCGAGGACCGAACGTGGCTACCCCTGCCACTGTCAACCTACAATGACATCATAGTTGCTCAGGTAGCGTCCAATCAAAGCTCACCTGTTTTCAAGCTGTGATTCATCGTCGCCTAAGCCTTGAGCAACTGTGATGTCATTTTCAGTCGCAAAATGGCTGCCCCCTGAGATGGATAAAAGCAGGTGGATTTTGCTGCTTAATTCATATTCCGCAAACATGATATTATTCTGAATGTCATGTTTAAACTAGTGGGGTAATATACAATGTAATGTAAAGAAAATTTTGGGATACAGAGACTTAAAGAGTCCCAGAAAGGCATAGACGCGGCCAATCTTGAAATGTTAGCCAATCAGATCTGTGTAAGAGAACAGCAAGTTGCAGAAAAAGTATTGAAGCAGACTGTAAGATGAATTTCCCTTTAAGGGATAGTAATGCGTGTAATCAATCTAATTCGTTAAAAGTTCAATTAGGTCAATCCTAAAATTGCACCAGAAATCCAAATAGCTTCCCACCTTTTTGTGAGTAGTGTATACATACAGGTATTTTGAAAATATTGCAAAAACAAAAGCTCACGTTCCAGTTCACTCATTTGAAAACCACCTGAGTTCATGTTACCTTTTCCAAAGTTGCATGCACAAAAGGTTTCTCATTTCTCAGGAAGTTAAGATATGAACAACTGGTATGGGATATCATATGACACGTGGTGCTTCCTGCTTACATAAGATTAAGCTATTGCTGGAAAACGTTCAAAGGGGACGTTATGGATAACGTATATTTGAAATACTTTTATACACATAAAGTCTCTATGTTTGACAATGTGTCATATACACTTATCCGAACACGATTTGACTTCCAGTCTCAGTTATTTGTATACAAATATTAAACAAGGCCGCGTCCCCTTTCAGTCATGACGAGTAAAATTAGTTTGTGGCATGTTTTTAACAAAAAGAATTGTATAATTTACATTTTGGTCAGTCAGTTGTGATATTTTGTGGTTAGTGGTGCTAAAAATGTTGTTCCTGATTCATGATTTGATGTACAGAAAAATAGAGATAATATAACATTATCATTTTTTGTTTTTGTTTTTTAAAACTCTTTGTCAGCTTTGTCAACAGAACCTTTGAGGGCTGTTTTGGATTTTTGCTTTCAAAGTTAAGTTATTCATATATTTCCAACTGGAAGCACCAACAGATTTTTCTGTACGATATCTGTACATATCAAAAAGAAGGTAATGTTTAATATTTATTAAAGTTTAAATGCTTGTGGTATTTTTTGCAATGTATCCCCATTGAGTGATTCTTGTTGTGTAATAGTCTCGTTCATTCTTGATTTTTTCCACCTCTAAAAATGTTGGATACAGTTATGTCACGCAGACAGTCCAAATATGGAACATCAGCAGAACGAGTCAGTCGTTTGCATAATTGTAATGGTCATAGTTATATAAAATATCACTTGCTTAATCCATTTTGAGTTAGTTGGGGACAACCATCTGATTAGCGCCAGAAAATAGTTTCATGGTCCATATACAGTGTATCCATCCATGCATTCTCATAGTGTTTATCCTCACTCGGGTCGCAGGTGTGCTGGAGCCTATTGTAGGTGGCAGCCCTGATGCTTAACACCAGGACCAAAAAAAAAAACAATCACAATTTCTTACAAAACATTTCTGACGTGTGAGTGTATGAAGAGACTCTTTTGTAATAAAGGGCTATATAAATAAATATGACTTGATTTGGGGGTTTTAAAATGTATTTTTGTTGGGCAATGCCAAATTGAATGAATTGAATTGAGTTACAAATTCCCGCCCGGAGGTGCTTTCCAAGTTAAAAAATAAAAATAAAAAATCTTTCAAAACAAAAAATCCTGGCTGATATGAGACTCGTGCATGCCTTAAGTCATGCGCCTGCATGTGTTGTCTCTTGTGTCCCCAGAAAAACATAAATAGTCACAAACGTGCCCGACTCTGACTCATGGGAGGTCAAACAAGCCCCCGAGAGATGCACAAACACTTTGAATGAGAAGTCACGGGATGCCACGCGAATCACAAACACGATGAATAGAATTGAAAATGATTTTTTGCACCACAGGCGTTTCAGGCCTGACTGTCCAGTAATAGATGAATGCAGCCTGTCATCACTATTTTAGTACACTATTAAGTCTGGTTCTGATCATTTTTTTCTCACTGATTCAGGTTTTATTTATTTTTTCCTTGTTAAAAAAAATAGTGACCACCCCTGCACAAACCCCCCACCCCGCCTCCGGCCCAGTCTGAGGTGGGAGTAACAAGTTGGCCGCCCTATGACTTCAACGGCTTGCACTGGCGTGTATGGGCTATCGACTTTCCAGTCATATATACAGGTCAGTGGTCTGCAACAAGTCACTTGGAGTTCAGAGGTAAAAAAAACAAACAAAAAAAAACATAATAATAATAATAATAAAAATAAGAAGGTGGTCGAGTGGTTAGCACGTCCGCCTCCCAGTTCTGAGGACTCTGGTTCGAGTCCAGGCTCCGGCCTTCCTGGGTGGAGTTTGCATGTTCTCCCCGTGCCCGCGTGGGTCTTCTCCGGGTACTCCGGTCTCCTCCCACATTCCAAAGACATGCATGGCAGGTTAATTGGGCGCTCTGAATTGTCCCTAGGTGTGCTTGTGAGTGTGGATGGTTGTTCGTCTCTGTGTGCCCTGCGATTGGCTGGCTACCAGTCCAGGGTGTCCCCTGCCTACTGCCCAGAGCCAGCTGAGATAGGCGACAGCACCCCCCGCGACCCTTGTGAGGAATAAGCGGTCAAGAAAATGGATGGATGGATACAAATAAGAATAATAAATTACTCTGAAAAACAGAAGTTGGTGCTATGTTTTTTGGGAATTTTTTTTCTGTATTTTCTGTTTTTCTGGAATAATTTATTTTTCTGTTTTTGTTTTGTTGTTGTTGTTGTTGTTTTTTTTAATTTATTTATTTATTTATTTATTTTATGTTTCCCCCCGTGTTTTTCTAAGTAATATTTTCTCCTGTTTTTCAGAATATTTCTTCCCTGTTTTTCTGAATATTTTTTTATGGGAAAAAAAATGTGTAAAACAGAAAAAAATAAATATTCAGAAAAACAGAAACAAAAAAATACTAATTTACAAAATTTGTCAGAAAAAGATATTTATTTATTTTTTTCTCCCCAAGTGATTGCAATATGCTTCTGTAGGGGTTGGATATAACATATTATTGTTAAGAACATTTTTGACTTGCCCTCCCCTTTAAATTTACTAAATGTAAACACGAGTAAAAAAAAAAAAAAAAAAAAACATTCTATTGAAGTTTTCCCCCAGCTGCTTTTGTACAGTTATCAGATCAGATTATTTTTTTTAACTTAAGGGCATGTTGAGAACAGCAAGGCATTGGTTTGTGGTTGCAGCCCCTGCACATGCTCTATTTCAACATTTTGTATTGATGCCTTTGTGTCTGCCTTGTATTTTTCCCCCCCTCCATCAAGACAGTCGCCCAATGATGGGCTGAGGAAATGAATGGTGGGTCTATTCTTAGAGGCAGGGAAGGAGGGCAAACCAAAAGTAAGCAAGGGAGAGGAGAGGGAGAGCGTGTCTGGGGAGGGAAAGCAAGGGGGAGGGGGGGCGTGCAGAAGATAAATCTGCATTCTGCCTCTGCCTCTGGTCAGAGACAGCAGCAGCCACAGAGCACGCGCAAGGAGAAGCGCCATCAGCCAGCATCTCACCTGATAAACAAACACTCGGCTATAGAGGGAAGGCGCCACATTGACATTTGAGCTTGCCACTTTACAAAAGGAAAGATCAGCCAAGAGCGCCTGCGAGCAGGTGAGTGTCAAAACAACTGCAAAAATTCAATTACATAATCATTATTACTTGTAATGCATGAAGAGAAGATACATAGTCTATTGTATGCTTGGAAAGAGAGCTGCACTGGTACCACTTTAAGTCACGTTTAACTGTAGGTGTGTTCTAAATTTAGCACTGTGCTACACCTTGGAGGAGATTGGGAGAGGCTGGCATCTTGGTTTAGCTTGCTCTATTTTTGGATTGAGGTGCAGACGAAAATATAATGTGGGTTACACTGGGTTAAGATGGGAATGCATCGACTCAAATCATTCGGATGTATTAACATACTTTCATTTGTTTACATGGCATCTGATATGATATACAGTATTACAAGAATCAAACCAGACATTTGACTGAAATTTAATAGATGTGCTTGTTTTAAAAACACCAGCCAATGAAGAGTTATGTCAAAATTGTGTCGGTGGTGGAACATGTCTGCTACATAATCACTGCATGAGAACAACGTTAGCTGAGATTTTCTAACCTTTGAAAATTACATAATTAATTACAGAGAAAGCTCACGGCACCAAGTTTATTTTAGTTAACTAAAACTAATGAGAAAAAAAACTAAAATTAAAAAAAAAAATGTGTTTATGAAATCAAATAAAAACGAAAATGCTTTTTTTTTTAAAAAAAAAAGAAAAGAAAACTAATTGAAACTACATTTTACGTTTACAAAAATAACTAAAACTAACTATAATTATAGCAAGAATGTCCTTCGTTTTGGTAATTAATGATTTTAAATCTGATATTCAAGTATTGAACGTATGTCACACATAAGTGATGTCATCTAGCAGTAGCCAATAGAAAAGCACCTTCAGATGACGTTGCTCCCATAGTGATTTTTTAATATTGCGCACAAGTAATACACATTTAAATACATAAATAAATAAAAAACTAAAGCTAATACTGAAACTAACTAAAACTAAACTAAAACAAAGCATTTTTTAAATAACTAAAACTAATAAAAACTAACAGAACCATCCTGCAAACTAATTAAAACTAACTTAAAAAAAAATACATAAAATATAACTAAAATGAAAAATTCCAAACTATAATAACCCTCTGCGATTGGCTGGCAACCAGTCCAGGGTGTCCCCCGCCTACTGCCCAGAGCCAGCTGAGATAGGCACCAGCACCCCCCTGCGACCCTTGTGAGGAATAAGCGGTCAAGAAAATGGATGGATGGATATAATAACCCTGCACGGCACACAACCAAATAATAATGTCACATAGTGTACTACAATCAGAAAAAAAAAAAAAGATGATTGCATGCCTCCATGTTACTGACATAGATTGATGAAGAAAAATATGTTGTTTGTAGTAAATAAAGATTAATTACTTGAAATTGTAGAATTCCCTGAAGCCCTGTTTGTTTATTATTGTGGTTGTAGTGGTAAAACGACACTGTAATATTTGTGTTGCCTTATATGCACATTATACACATGAGGGAAGATTATTATCAAGATGGTCCAAAGGTCACACCACAACATTAGTGAGCTTCAGTGAAAGTGAATTCACAACAAACAGATCCCAGTTGATGTTTATGTTCACTACACTGGCTGCATGTGTATTAGTTTTGGCAATAAACATTTCACCTTCCCCCTCACTACGCTCTCCCTCAGCTATGCGGCCACGATCCAAACTGCTCTCCAAAGGAGGATTGCAACTGCCCACAATCAGCGAGGGCACCGAGGAGACACTGAGAGATTTGAACGAGGCAAACACGCAATGTGTCGCTGACCAGATCTCCTCCGATGACTACCTCCTCTCCATCTGCCACCTGGCGCACCCCACATTCCCCACCGGTGAGGTTTCACCCGGTGCACAACAGTTGGACGGGGTGCACAAGAGGATGCGGTCCTCGACGTTCCAGCAGAGACAAAAAGGTGTTCAGCAGGTAGAGCGCAATGAAGTATCGGGCAGCTCGGACCCCCTGGAGTATCTTTACGGGCATCACAACAACCTTTTGACTTGTCAGTCAAGATCCAGGGCATACCCACACGATGGAAGCGAATGGGAGAGGCCAATTCGCTCAAGAGCTCACAGCATGCCCCACACTGCAAGTCCTGGTCTCCCACGGCAACGCAAGAGCAGCTGCCCAGAGATACACGGCAACACTGGCACGACCGTTTCGAGCGTCTCCGTAAAACACGACCGACCCACGCTGACGGCCGAGAAGGGAAGTGTGGCAGACAGCAAGGTAGACGGGGAGGGGGTGAACCCAAACAAGAGGCACTCGATGGTCTCACAGTGGATCTCTGACTGCAGGTCAGCTTGGAGGGAGGGACGAATGCGAGCCTGCATGCTCCCCGCCATCACTGAGATATAGAACCGTCAATCAGAAAAATTCAGTAGAAACACACTTTTAAGATGTTCCCACCAAGCAGTGCACAGTTCAGCTCAGAATGGTACAAAATAAAAAGGTAAAACAAGTCCTAATTTAGTGTGGCGAAAATCAAGTTAGCATTTAGCATTAGCCACTTTACACTTAGCATCCGCTACTTGCATTAGCTAGCAATAGCTACTAACATAATCACATTTTTTAATGGTTCCAAAACTGGACTCCATACCATCTATTTTATTGTCTTCTCAATTACTTTTGTTTTGAACTATCATTAATGTTTGACAATCAACTGTAAGTTAGCTTCAGTTTAGCTAAATTGAGCTATGACTAAACTGTAAAGTTTACATAGCTTTACTGGCTTTCCTGCACTGTTTAGCCTACCGGTACCTACCTCTTCTTCCCAATTTTATCCAAAACATAATTTTTAAACCCAAACAGAATAATCTTTGGAACTGTTACGTGTCTGCATATTGAAACAATATGTGCTGTAAATGCTTAATGCAGTGACATTTGCACAGCGTGTTTGCCAGGTTTGCATGGTGTCCACTAAAAACACTCAGGTTAACTGAAGACTCCAGATAGGTGCCCTGTGATTGGCTGCCAACCAGTCCAGGGTGTAGGCCGCCTCTTGCCAAGTCAGGACAAGCAGCCTACCCACACTGCAGAAAATGGGCGGATTAAATTTTCTGAACTGTGCTGCTTGGTAGAAACACGATGTAATATTGGCATTAGGAGACGTGTACACGTATTTCAGGTAGGCCTAAATGTTGAACTACTTTGTCGTGATTATTCATCTTTAACCCATGCCATCATTTAATATACAATTGTTGTTCTGTCAAAAAATTAAAAATTACAAAATCTGCAAAATCGTTTTATACTTCCCACTGTCTTGTGACGTGATAATTCACAAATAAAATATTGTTTTATACTCTCATTCAAAGTGGGTGATGTGTTGTCTGTGTGCTCTGATTTGGATTTTCTTTTTCTTTTCTTTTTTTGTAAGCCTATGGAAAATGAACTCTTGTGACAGGCTGTATCGGTGCCAAGAGCTGGCGTTTCTATGGCAACTAGTGTGGGTTCCAGCTCTGGTAAACACGTGTGAAGAAATAAGCGGTGGAGTGGTGGTGGCAAACTGTCAACACTGAACCTACGCATGCATTATGCATGTTGTTTTTGATGCATTCAGACTGTGTTGTAAGTGAAAATGCAAACATGCGCTGAAAAAAGAAAACATTTGTTTGTAGATCAATTCAAAACGATCCTCTAAGTACTCGACTGGATTTTTTTTTTTTTTTTTTTTATCCGAGAAGGTTGAGACAGAAACATTTCAACCAAATGTATTCTGGGATGTGATATTACTATTAAACACCAGGGGGCAGGCTGTCATCAGGGTGTGGAAGTACGGTTCAGCCTCAGTTTACTTGTGGCAATCGCGGAATATGGCAAAAACATTCACATTTACACCTATCGGCAATTTCATTTACACTCTTCAATCAACCTGAGAATGTACCTCTTTGTCTTTTAGAATGACTGATAGGAATGAATTTTCTTTCATTCATTCAATTCAACCCATTACATGATTAGTTTTTTCTTTTTTTCCAAAATGCTCCTTAATATATTCAGAGATTGTTGTAATGAAAAATAAAACACAATCTCTTGAAACTTAGACAGAAAAGTCCTAAAATGGTTCTACTAGGAGGAAAGAAGTTACTTTGTGACCTTTGGAAGTTTTGAATCAGATCAAATTGCTATGACATGTGGGGTCCCTCAAGGGTCGGTCTTTGGACTCCTTTTGTTCAGTCTGTATGTTACTTTGGGTAAATTCTTTAGGCGCCCAGGCCAATAAAACATTGATAACAGCATTGTCCACCTTCTTGTGGCTGGTTTAACAATCAGGAACTAGAAATTAGAGGAATAGAAAATTTCCATTAATTCCATGCAAGGAAAAATGCAATGTTGGAATATACGTCTTTCTTTACATTTTTCATTTTGTGTTAGAGCACTGTATCCTATAACATGTCGGACATTGATGACAGCTGAGTCATAATTCGTCATTTATGTCATACGTCTGCCGCCGATTGTTTCATATTTCATCTCCTGTTTTATCTGTATCCAAATGGCGTTTGCTCTGTCTTTTTGGCCAAGTCAATCACACTAGACCTATAGAGCGCACCATGTGACATTTGGCACTGAGTCGCATGGGAAGACTGGTAAAAAAAAAAAAAAAAAAATGCTTTATTGACCATCAGAGTCTGAAAGAAGTTTTATTTTTAGAATCAGGTGCATCCGCTTGTGCCAGTACACTTACTGTAACTCGCTCATCATTTGATGCGGTAATAAACGAGCAAGCCCACAAGCTGGCAAAAATTAGTGAAGCCAAAAAGGGGGGAATGGTGATGTTTACGAGTCACAGGCTAGATGCAAATATTGCAAGCAAATGAAAGCTTCTTTTTTTTTTCACTGTAGACTATTTTAATCTGTTCCAGCAATTTTGCTCATCTAAAAATAAAATGTTCGCTCTACTTTCTAAGATCTGTATAAGGTCCAAAAATATCTACCTGTAAATCAAAGCTCAAATGTTGCTCTCTTGTCTGGTATTCGTTTTCTGATGTCAAATCAAAAATGTTTTCAGTCTCCAAAAAAATAAAAATAAATAATAATAATAATAATAATAATAATAATAATAATAATAAATACATACATACATACATACATACATAAATAAATAAAATGAGATTGGTCTATAGATAGAATATATAGGGTCACCAAAAAAGACCACACCAGACTCTAAACTTAGTTTACATGTTTTCACAGTAAGTATTCTGATTATTTGCTTGGTTAAATAAGAAGATTGCCAGACAAGCTGTTCCCGCACATTCAAGCAAATCATCAGTAGCTACCAACGTGAAAATATTTTTGCGAATTAATAGATCACTTTTCAAGTCAAGTGAGAAGTGCAACCGCAAAAGTCTTGTCTGTACAGGAAGATACTGCTGACGCTATTAGTTCCTGTGGTTTCGTTCCTCGCTGGGGGTCACAATTGTTGGTTTTATGCTTCTCAGAGATTCCAAACGCCCCCTCTGTGTGAGAAAGAGGAAATACAAAGGTCGTTTTAAACATTCCCCTCACCTCCCACGTGGCATGCTTTCCAATAAACGTGAACGTCAAGCAACTCCTAGTAAGTGAGAACCACAAAGTCAAGCCTTGTTGGTTTCCGCGCCACAGTGGAGCTGCCGTCTCTACTTCCCCCCTCTCATAATAGAGGAACAAGCCATGTAATATTCAAATACATGAAATATTCAGCCAGAATGAGTGCAGTCTGGATGTCAGAAAGGCAGTTCATCCAAGGTGACAAGTTGCTTTTTGCATATGGGCACGATTCTAAAATTAAAAGTTTAATTTGAAAGGCTCTTCCCCACAATTATGAAGCCGTAGAGAAAAATTGTTTCATAACTGCAAGCACATTGTGATTTTCACAATGCAAAAATCTATTCCTAATTTAAAACTAATATTGTTACTAATAGTGATGTATGCTAGCTGTACGTAACAACTGACTGCCAACCAGTCCAGGGTGGGATAGGCTCCATCTCACCCATGACCATAACCAGGATAAACTGTTGAGAAAATGGGTGTCGGGATTAAAAATAAATATTAAAGGTGGAATTTGCACTTTTCTACTAGCTAGAACAAGGTTTAGAATTAGCCACTTGGATCATTTTTGGCTATGTCAATTAATGTGCATTCTAATTAAAAAAATAAAATAAATAACATGGTGCCAGCTGGTACTAGTTAGCCCCCAAGGACAACATGAGTAGCCCATGGTTGACCCATGATGGGTCAGTTCTTAAAATAGCTCACCAGCAATGGAACACTGAATTACAAAGAAGAATTAAAACAGAAGATGCACGTTAATGTTTATTTATGTATTTATTTAAATTTAACATAGTAAAAATATTCTATTTTGTTTAAAAATAAAATGGATTGTGTTTAATGGAAAAAAATTTTTTTATTTGTACCAAATATTTTTAAAAAGACATTTTGATGTGCAATTTTAATACTGTGTTACCGCAATGGAAAACACTTTGAATGGTCTGCCCACTCCATAGTCACCCATCAAATGGAAATCAAAGCAATACATGTCACCCCTCTACGTTCATTTTCGCCAGATGGAATGATAATATTAATCATTCGTATGCTTCAAAGTGCACATACAACAGGTTTTTGTTTCATCATCCAACACTTTCTTTTCTGCTACTTCTTGAGTAGGCAGGGAAAGAAAATGAGACTTAGATGGAGACAAAACAAAAGTCCTGAATGAGATTTCCCCTTTATCCAGAAAAGGGACGTACAAGTGAAACTGTTGTTATGCCATTCCTTTATTTGAAATGAAGCATTTCCACTTATGGCTGTGCCCTGCTTGGGAACCAGTGGCACAATAGTTTTTTGGGGGTTTTTTTGTGTTTTTTTTTAGCATTTATGTGTTGTCATGTGACTTAATATGCCCAGTTTTTCCAGAATCAGTAGCTGCACCTCAAACTATATTAGCATAGGACTAGAATAAGAGGTTAGGAAAATGGATGGATGGAGATTTCAAAAAAGCGCTGGACCTCGGCTTTGATTGAAAAGAAGTGACTGTATGGAACCGAAGATAGATAGATAGATAGATAGATAGATAGAAGTGGGCGTAATTGGTGTTTTGTTTCCTTGTGGTTTGGAAGTTTCACTTTCCATGCACAAAATCCCCCTTGAAATACAGGAAGGCTGTGTGGTGTGTGCAAGTATAAAAGGAGGCACCCAGTGGCATTTTCATTCAGGCAGTCTTTTCAGCTCCTCATCTTCACCTCAGCTTATCCTTGACCCAACAGAGGACCAGCCATGTGCTCGATCAAAGTTATTTTTCTGCTGGCTGCCGCCATTTACGTGTGTGCAGCTCAACGTAAGTTTTTATTTTTGTTGTTCGTTATTTCAGATTGCAGCTGGTGGTGTGATCAGAACTATTGTGAAACAGTTTACAAAAATACTAAGCTTTGATAAATCACTAATTTTGCTTTTGTCTTCCCCCTCTAGTTAATAAATCACAGAGTTGTCTGTGTAAAGATGACGAGAAGTCATTTGTCTCAAAGTTTGGAATAAAAGACGTCACGATACACCCAAAAAGCGCCTTCTGCAACAAAGTGGAGATAATGTAAGAGTTTATCAAAGTTTGGAATGGGGTATTACTATGCGCAACAAGGAAGGACTTTGTTTTAGCTATAAAATGCTGTATACATAAAAAAATGAGAAAAGGATCCTGGATGGAGTCTGGCTATAGTATTGATAACAGATGTAAAGTCAAAAATATGTATTATTTAAAATGTTTCTCACTTGTATTACATATTTTCACAGCGTCCGCACAAAAAATGGCTCACATTTCTGCTTGAAGCCGAAAGCAGTGGCCCGTGTCCTCGCAAACCTCTCGTGAGTATTTTAGGTAATCATCTCAGCAAAACATGAAAAATCAGAGGGATGCCAAAATTAGATCTAAAAAGTGACGCCGTTGTTGAATTGTGTCTATTTGTGTCCTTTACGTCGTATGTTCAGGGGGAGTAAGACCACTTCCAGCTCAGATGCCACTGTGGCCAGTACCAGTTCCAGTCCAAGCAGCAGCTACATGAAAAACATCTGAAAAGCTTCAACTTAAAAAAAACAAAACAAAAAAAACAAAAACAAAAAAAAAACAGATGACTGCTGACGTTAAACAAATGTACCGCAAATGTGAATTGTTTCAATGCTATTTTTTTTCTGTCACATTTCCGTTGCTACTTATAGAAACATAATAGTTGTGTACATATATGTACTGTATTTTATAATACATTAATATTATTTTTGTTCTATGAATTAGATAATGGAATGACTTTTTTTTAATAAAAAAAAAAAGGGGAAAAAAAGCTGTGTTTAGAATCATTCACTCATTCCTTACTCCCTAACCACTACAAAGTAGAGAATTTCTGACTTTTCTTTGGCAAATGGTCAGTATTCTCACCCTGATTCAAAATTGGCTCTGGTAAACAATGAGATAATTGTCTCCCAAGAGCCCCCCTGTATTGTTTCTGCCACCACACAGAAACTCTTTTTTTTCTACGTTTGTCTATCACCAAAACAGAACACCTCCAACATGGCTGTCAAGGGCATGGGGATAACATCTACAGTATTTCAGAACATTACAAAAGCAGGAACTCACAATATAGGGTACTAATTAGTGGATAGGGACTGGAATGAGTCCAAATACAGTCATCCCATCCATCCATTTTCTGAACCGCTTGCTCCCCACAGGGGTCGCGGGGGGTGCTGGAGCCTATCCCAGGTGGCAGTAGGCAGGGTATACACCCTGAACTGGTTGCCAGCTAATCAAATACAGTCAAAGAACTATTTTTTTATTCTTCTTAATAATAATAATAATAATAATAATCATACATACATACATACATACATACATACATACATACATAGCCTACATACATTTTATTTGTATTGCACTTTATATTTTTGCCTGAGAGAAGACCTTTTGTCTCTTGCAACAGTACCACCTGGTGCTTCAAGGCTGACAATGCAAAAAAACAAAAAACAAAAAAAAACCTTAAAGCGCTAATCATGTGACGTCATGAAGAATTGGGCTTGTTTACATCGTCCCTGACAGCTCATCCATTTGCTACGAAGCTAGGCTAGGCTAAAAGTTTCGAGTTCCGAGTGTTGCCTTCACTGACAATGCGTCACGGCAAACTCTGTGACCTCGCCGGGCATGGCCAAAAGTCATGGACGAGCAAACTAACTACTGTACTGTTTGTTCTCTCGCTCGGTCGAACGTGACATGAGCCATGTCATATTTCAAGACCTGTGGGGCTACTGGTAGGTTCGGATGAGTGAATTGTGAATGCATTATAATTGTGCACGCTATACGCTTTGCTAGGCTCACGTAAAGTATTACAAGTTAATATTTGCCTGATTTGCCTGCTCTTTATCGCATTTAATAATATGGCTTGAGCGATGTTTTTGTTTGTTTGTTTGTTTTTAACTTACTGTCAGCTGACAAGTCACGTGTCAGCTAACCAGTCTAGATAAACACTGGAATATATTTTAGCACCTCAGCTCACCTAAAAAAAAGGCATTGATGAAAACCATGTACTGTACTGTATACTGTGTATGAATTGTATATCCTTGGGAAATACTACATTACATTATCTTGCACATTATATTGAACAAAATAACCTACTAATAAACTACTTCTTACATAACTATAGATTTAGAAATTGAGAAGGTGGATATCCATAATTGCATATTTTTATTGAATGAAATTACATTAACACACAAAGAAAATGCATATTTAAAAAAATAAAAAATAAATACAGAACTTGAAGTTCACTGTGAGTTCAATTTGTGCCATCTGGTAACAGGCTTAATCATGAGGTGGACTCTAGAATATCAAATATGTGAATGACGTAAATTGTCACTCGACTCTCTCTCTCTCTCTCTCTCTCTCTCTCTCTCTCTCTCTCTCTCTCTCTCTCTCTCTCTCTCTCTCTCTCTCTCTCTCTCTCTCTCTTCCCCCCCGGCTCTATTTGAGGCGAGCCAGAAATTTGACACCACACAGAGTGCGCCGTCAGACAAGCAAGTCTGTTTGTTGTGTTTCTTAAATGACCTAAAAAGCCAATGAAAGCTGTTTTAGTAATCAACTGAACTTGTACATGTGCCTTCACCTTGAGCAGAATTGACATCTCGCCGAGGTTTAAACGAGCAAATCTGGACCTGACGCGAAACGGACTCAGCAGAGAGACCGGTGGCGAGCCCCTCTGACCCAGTGGCGGAATGGCCTCAAGACAGGGAGACGTGCCAGGTAGCATGAGGAATGAATGCACTGATTGATCATGAATTACATCAAAAATATTGGACAATTGGTATTTACTGGAATGAGTAGTGGCAGCATATTGGACAAGTGGTAAACACAAATGTCTCACAGTTCTGTGTGGATTTTGCATGTTTTCCACGTACTTGCATGGGCTTTCTTTGGGTACTCTGACTTCCTCAAACATTGTAAAAACATTAATTGAAAGTATGAGTATGAATAGAGGTTTGTGAGTATGCGCCCTGTGATTTGCTGGAAAAGTCCAGCGTGCTGCCACCCATAGCCAAATTGAAAGGCCCCAATGCTCATCATAGAAATTGAGGCATTTCGTACATCTATGACATTGATAAAGATTTGATGCAAAATACTGGACAATTTGTATTTACTTTTGATATTGGCAAACATATTAGTTTTCCATGCTGTGCCTTATGAAATGGTTTGACCAATGACCATGGCTAGAAATATTTTATGTGTGGATTTCACTATTTTGTTCACATCCATGAATCAGCTCTAGAATCTGGATCATCATCCGGACTCTTCGGCGCACTGTCATTTCCGATTGGACTGACCCGACTGACTGACGAGCAAATGGATGTCCCGATAGGCTCCCCACCTGAGGACTTTGCAGTTAACATCTGGGCAGACCCCATCATCCCAAGTCACAGGTTTCGGAAGACCGTAGAGGTGCTTTACAATTCTGTTTGCTCTTCCCAATTTAAGCAGTGTTTGCTATGCATGTTTTATAGTGGTGCCTTGAGATACCAGTGAGTTTTTCCAGGTACAGTTGATCTTTGCTTTTGACTTGCACATTCTTCAAAAGACTTAATGCAACTCCCAGTTGTAGTTTACTCTAAACCTAAATATAAAACAAACAGAATTACATGTTGCGTATTCAAAACAACTACATAACTTGGTCTTAAAGCATATTAGCTGTTAATGCTAACACATAACGGGAAATAACAGGCTAGCAAATGGCATTTATGTAACAGTGTTATAAAATACATACTGTAGGCGTATATATTTATCCTGAGTAAATAAATGACTGATATTACACCGTATTACTGTATAAGTCACTTATAGTAGTTGTGAAACTCTTCCTTGTTCGTGTCTCAAAGATTGTTCTAAACTCCCCCAGTGGCCAAGTCGCACACACCAGAGGACGCTGCAAGGAATTAATCATGATACACAAACGGTTTAATTCATAACATCCATTTATGTTATTATTACTATTTGTTTTAAGTCCTACTTTCCTTATTAAAAACACATTGCTAACATTTTTGTTGTTTCTTTGGGTGTCTGAAATAGATGATTGGCATTTGTGTACATTTTAACAGGATTTAGTTACAAGCACAGTCATGGGACAAATTAAACTTGTAAATCAAGGCACCACTGCACTTTGAAACCACTGGTGATCTTGTATCAAAGGTTTTGTGTATGCTGGTGCACATTTAATTTGCTTATGTAACTGCAACTAGGAAAGTGAGAGGAGTGGAAAGATGATGACCGAAGGACTGGAGCCAGCCAAGTCCCCAATCCCTGTTGTGAAAGACAAAGTCAGCTCTTTCATGAGCTCTCTTATCACTAGTAAGTGGCATGTCTTTTCTTGCAACTACACTTCAAACTTCATTGTAAATATGTGTTTGTTTACAAACATAAAGTACTTATTCAAAGTGTGTACATTTACAAAATACAAAGGGTCCTCCGTTTATGACATTTGAGGTTCCAAACGGCGTCCGGTGTTGATAATACGCTGTCATGCGGCATCCGAAGTCATGCTCAGTTATCACCTTGATGTCGTCCTTTTGATTGTCATGCAAAAACAGAATATTTATGACCATGGCTTTGTTATTGTGTTAACATAGTTTAGAGAGACTACACTAGTGTTCCCATGTAAATACAAACTTAGTTATACGTCCCCACCAACGGATCTCCGTCATGATAGACGAACCACCTTAAATGTAACTTTCAATGGTGTTGAACTTTTTTTTTTTTTTTTTTATTCTACAATATAAACACGATTATAATCCAACGGAGCAATTCTCTAAATCTCAATAGTGTCCCACCATTGTTACACGGGCTCCCTCTAGTGGTACGTAAAGAATTACTGCGTAAATACAGTTCAGTTTATTTCACTTTTTTTTTTAGGACAAAACATGTACATTTAATCTTTCAGAGACTAAGCTAGCTATCATATGTCCGCCTTTTCACAGAGCAGACCCAAGAGAACCTCCAAAGTTTTGAGCACCAGGCAGGGCTGACCGACACTGGGTATACCCCCCGCAAGGGTCTGTCTGCTGAGGAGACGCGCTTTCGCCGTCTTGCTGACGGCACACAACTAGTGAGTATGACTACTAAAATGACGACTAAAATGAGCTAACCTGAAAAAAAAAAAAAGACAAAAAAAAATAATAAAATAAAATAAACCTCAGTTTGATGGACACTGACAGATTGATTACATTAAATGCATGTTAGTTTTGATATAGACATGTACTATACACTAAGTTTTTAGAATAATTTTATATATTATTTAATAATAAAATGTACATTAGGAGCAAAATTACACTCAGATCCAAGTGAGATTCTGCTTACACCAGAGCAAAATGGCAACACTAAATTCTTAAGTACCTCTATGCAAATCTTACACAGCTCTTGCAATAAAGCTTATTTGAAATTTGAAACATAAAACTTTTTTTTTTTTTAAAGCTGTGTCTCAGAGGAATTTGGCCATCACACTGCTCCAACAATTTACGTGGCAAGTTTCTCTCGAAACGAGATTTCTTGACAAATTCTAAAAAATTAAATAAAATAAATATTTTGCATTAAAAATGTATTATAGAATAATTGTTCCCGATTACTGTTTATTAACCAATTATTGTTGCAATTGTTTAGTAGTTTAAAAAATGGCCAAACAACAACGCCATATATTATTTCTATTATTGACATACAATCAGAATTAAGTGTACATTGTTTTACTGTAAATGGGTGGAGACTCGAGTAACAGCAAGCAAAAAAAAAGTCTTGGTAAACACATTATGAAACACTTGTACTGGCCACGTCGCTATGGGCAACCCCTAATATAACACAATCCCTTTATAAGCTCACGTCGCAGCACCACCAAGAGGCCCATTACGTGCGTTTGTGTCGTTGCTCCTTTGAATTATGGACAAAATGAAGAAGGCCAACGTCAGGGAACGTCAAAGAAACATCATTATAAAAAGGTAGGCCCAAACCGATCTCTTAATCCCAGCGAGGAGAGGATTTTGTGGACCCCGGAATCAGGCCGCACCGTAGTCTTCGGTGCTAACTGACGTTAGCATGGAGACTACACAGCGTCTAAATCAACAATTTGTCAGGATGTGTCATTTTTTCTGTAATTCAGGAGTCAGCCTGGGGGATATTGTCGAGTAAGTCATGCAGTTTGGAAACATTTTGCTATGTACAGTTGATATGTAGCACGATTAGCTTGCTTTGTACCAGTAGCATGTTGCTATGCGGAAAAAAACGGCTAAGCTAAATAACGTTGATATCACTTTCTCATCACATAATCGCAGATTTAAAAAAATCCCTTTATGTAGAATAAAGGTAGTCGTGTTAGAATTGACAATCCTTGTTAGTGATAGGTCGCTTGTGCTACCGGAATGAAAAATCGGCATATTTTTATTTAACGGCTGCCAACCGGTTCGTAACATGTAAAATGTAAATAAAACTAAAGTTGCTGCTTCCCATTCCGTTATCACATAAGTTTTCAAAATGTGTGATCACGTATTTGTGGAAAATCAGCTACATCGACGTATGTGTGAAGTAAAGGCGTCAATGCAATTCTAATCCACCATAGTAAACTAACCAGTTCTAAATTAATACAGTTGTCACTTACACTTGATCTGCTTTCTATATAAGTTTTCATTTTCAAAGGGAACATGCTTGGTACATGCTCGAGTCGTCAACATTCCGCCCACTCCACAGAGCAGATGATTGGTCCGGAGAGTTTTAACGCCCTGTTGTTATCAGCTTGTCAGAAGTTTAGGAAAATAACTTGATGACCCCTTTGTATTGCGTATTTGTTTTGGCGTGGAGCAATGTTTTGCGTTACAGAAAGTCTGTCCCAAATTCTGGATGTCATTGCTTGTAACATCTACTATCCTTTATTCCTAATAGATTTTTTTTTTTTTTTATCAAAAATAATTTCTCAGTTGACTAAATCTTAAGTGTATTTGATGATTAAAGGGATTTTTGCTTTTTCTGTCTTGCAGAAGCTGAGAATGTCAATCGGGGACGACAGGCTTACAACATCAGCACAATCCACTCCAAGTGGAACCCCCTGCGTCACCCCCTCGGTCACCCCTTCTGTCACCCCCTGCGTCAGTCCCCTCGCATCACCTGCTCTCAGTCGCAAGTAGGCTGCACGTTGTTCACATTGCGTCCCATTGACGGACCGCGCGTTTTGTGTCTAAAATTGGCGCGCTCCTTCAATGATCTGTCACAGTCGCGTATTCACAGCTCACACTGCGTCTTTGGCGGGATTGCAGGAGCTGGTTCCAGCGGAGTCCTGCTCTCTTTCTCACGCCGTTAGAAGCCAACAGTCCTGACCACACAGCAGACATGGGTGGAAACCAAGGAGGAGAAGACAGGTGGAGTTTCTTTGGAACTCGCTCAGTGGTACAGAAGTCCCCCACTCACCCAGGCACTGAACCCAACACAGGTGAGGGACTCGAGTGTGAGGGTGCATGACGCGAACACTTCGACATTGAAGATGCTGTACATTTGTGCATTTTGAAATGGCTCAATGCACATGTCGGCTTGAATTATTTGGGGAAAAGATGTGATTTTTCTGATAGATACTGCGATTTCGATTTGATTCAGGAATTTCTTCAAATCATGCTTTAGTGCAATTATTACTGCGTACAGTAATATTTACATGACTGAACATATACTACTGAAAACAGAAGGTAGTACTCTAATAATGCACTCCTTTTTTCCAAGGCTTTTAAATGGTTCGATAAAGCAATTTTCACTTTCTTTGACAAGGATTAGTAGTATGAGGCTAGATGAGGGAGAATCTGATAATGCGCCACTTTAATTGTTAAACTTGGAAACAACTTTAGTGATGCACATCCACCAGTAGATGATGTCATTGCCCAATTTTATATGAAATAAATAGTTTGAGTCTATAGGAGTAATGGCTGCATTTTTTGCAACCTACATTTTTCTACTGTCAATTAATTATAAAAGAACAGGACGAGGCAACAAGAGAGTCTGCTCTGTCAGTTGCGGTGACATAATTAAAGTGAATGTCTTCCTCCTCAAATGACAAATAGAATTGCTGAAAATGCCCAATGTGACGTTTGTAACATAAGATCTTTGACACTAGAGGGTGCAATTTCACAACAAAAGAATAGTTTCATTTTGTCCACTTGAAATTAGGTTGACATTTGTGACATCACAGCCCTTATTATGTCCGTCTTCTTCACAGGCTTTTCACTTCAGTCCTACTTTGGCCTGCATAAGTCCTCCACCGTTGGAGGCACCGGCGGCCAGGACAGCCTCACTGTGGGGGACGCTGTCAGCTTCATCCCCCCTAAAATTGAAATTTCTGACGTGGACCCCAAGCAGGCGCCCCCACGGCCACACAAACTCAAACCCCGGGACATGAATGTCTTAACGCCGTCGAGCTTCTGACCAGACGCACAACTTCTCTATCCCCTCAAGTCATGTGCTTCCCTGCCTTCCTTCGTCCCCTAGGCAGACCCCTCCCCACCCAAAAAAAATAATAGATATGACTGTGCTGTTACTACTTCCAGTGGACTGCAGTCTTGCATTCTACTCCATTCCTTCCAAATGACAGGATCAAATATGTGAAATAGCATTCAATACAAGCTTATTGTCATAAATGTACAATAACTTATTTTGGTAGAATGATGCATTGGTGTGCATCAACACGTTGTCAAGGGTTCTTTGTCAGTCATGGCATGAGATTGAAGTTGTCAAGCTTTTCTTTTTCATTGTGCAGCCACACATACTAATTTCAGTTTTGTTCAATTTTGTTTTGTGCCTATGCCTGCAGCAGTGTTTTTCTTTTTTTCTAAATATTTGGCTTTGTTTTTATGTCAAGTGCAACTGCTGACCTAAACATTTCTATTTAAGAGTACAACTTTTCATGGTAACACTATTCACATAGTTCATGCTCTAAATATGTGGTGTATGGAATTTTCTTTTGTATAGGCTCGCAATATAACTCGTTAAAACATTGTGGTTTTACATTCAATTTTGTATATATTTTGTCAAAACAATCTACCGGCCCTTAAAGTTTTATTTGAAATGATGAGTTAGTTTAAGTAATTGCACAAAGGAGATTGTACATCCTAATTGCACGTGTAAATAAATCTATACAAACACTTCATGTCATTTAGTACTTGTGGCATTCAGTTCATGTAGCAGTGTAAAGTGAACAGATGGTTTTCAAAATACCAGGGTACTGTAGTTTGACTTTTTTGCTTTTGTGTGTGTGTGAAATGCGGGCCTAAAAAATGGGTGTGGTTACAGTCAACTTCTGAACTTGTAATGGAAGATAAATATACTGTGGCCGCTGACTGGAATGCAGCGCTTAATTACAGTCTTGGCCAGAAGATGGCAGCATTGGCTCATGTTTTTGTGTTTCACATAAATCACACTGAGATACACAGCTGGACTGAACAAAACAAATTCGTTCTGAACACACAAAAAAAGTACAATTATTAATTATACCTGAATAAATCAAGCATAGTCATACATTGTGACAATATGTGTATTAAGTTTTTTTTTTTTGGAAGTTCAGAAACATTCAAGTTTTTAATGTTGCCGCAAGGGGGCACAAGCCAGTGTTTTGTGTCGGTGAAAATGGACTACTGTTCGTCGAAGGAGAGGAGGAAATTGTAGGAAGAAAGAACACGAAGAGTCTAGGTTTGAGAGTAGAGATTGAATGTTGGAACTATGACAGGAGGACAGGTTGACGTGATGCAGAGGAGGAAGGTGGACATACTGTGTGTTCAGTAGACCAGGTGGAAAGGGGTTCAAGTTGTTCTATCATGGTGTAGATAGGAAGAGAAATGGAGTAGGAGTTCATCGTGAAGGAGAAGTTTGTTAGGAACGTCCTGGAGTTTAAAAAAAAAAAAAAAAGTGTAAGAGGGATGAGCCTGAAGCTAGGAATGAACAGTGTGATGATCAATGTTGTTAGTGGGTATGCACCGCAGGTAGTATGTGAGCTGGAGGAGAAGGAGAACTTTTGATTGGACCTTGATGAAATGATGCAGAGCATCCCTAGAAGTCAGAGAGTTGTCACTGGTGCAGACTTCAATGGACATGTTGGTGCAGGAAACAGGTGATGGCCGGGTTTGGTATACAGGTGAGGAACGCAGAAGGACAGATGGTTGACTTTGCAAAAAGGATGGAAATGGCTGTTGTGAATACTTTCTTCTGGAAGAGGCAGGGACATAGGAATACACAGGTAGATTACATCTTGTGTAGACTGTAATGAAGGAGATCAGCGATTGCAAAGTAGTGGTAGGTGAGAGTGTAGCCAGACAGAATAGGATGGTTGTGTGTAGGATAACTCTGGAGGTGAGGAAGGCAAAGAGGGCAAGGGCAGAGCAGAGAATGGAATGGTGGAAGCTGAAAAAGTGTTGCATGACTTTCAGGAAGGATTTGAGACAGGCTCTGGATGGTCAGGAGGAGATGCTTTCAGATGCCTGAACAATTCCAGCAAATGTGATCAGGGAGACAGATAGGACAGTCCTTGGTGTGTCATCTGGAAGGAAAGGCGAGAATGAGACGTAGTGATGGAATGAGGAGGTGCACTGCAGAAGTGGATCCAGAGAAAGAGGATAGCTAAGAAGAAGTGGGAGACTGAGAGGACTGAAGCAGGTTAGGATAATAAAGGATAGGGATGAAAGTGTGTTGACAGATGCCAGTAGTGTGATGGGAAGATGGAAAGAGTACTTTGAAGAGTTGAAGAGAGAATGAAGCGTAGAAGAGGTGACTGTTGTGGACCAGGAAGTAGCAACGATTAGGATGAAGAGGATGAAGAGTGGAAAGGCACTCGGTCCTGATGATATACCTGTGGAGGTATGGAAGTGTCTAAGAGAGGTAGCAGTAGAATTTCTGACTGGGTTGTTCAACAGGATCTTGGATAGTGAGAAGATGTGCTGGTGCCCATTGCTAAGAACAAGGGAGACATGCAGAGTTGTGGCAACTACAGAGGAATAAAGCTGATGAGCCACACAATGAAACTATGAGAAAGAGTAACTGAAGATAGACTGAGAGCAGATGTGAACATTTGTGAGCAGCAGTATGTTTTCACGCCAAAAAAAAAGAGTGCAATAGATGCAGTATTTGCTTTGAGGATACTGTTAGAGAAGAACAGAGAAGGTCAGAAGGAGCTGCATTGTGTCTTTGTAGATCTGAAGAAAGCTTATGACAGGGTGCCCAGAGAGGAACTGTGGTTTTGTATGATGAAGTCTGGAGTGATAGAGAAGTATGTTCAAGTGCTGCAGGACATGTATGAGCCAGGACTGCAAGACCGTGGTGAGGTGTGCTGTAGGTGTGACGGGAAAGCTACTACACAGGAAAGCCTAGGCCAAGATCTCAATCCAGAAACTCTAAACTGTGATGACGATGTGTTCCCCACCGTATGTATCATAAAATCGAAATATAATAAAACAGTGATTGAATGTTATGCATTAACCCAGTAGACCGGAAATTAATTGCACCAAACAAGACATTGGTTGCTGAGATTTCAAGAATGAGGAAGTATCGTCAGGGTCAAAGGTCCATCGGGTAATGTTCAATTCTACACCCTCACTTAAAGCCACATTTAGATTTGTATCATTATATTTTGAGTAAATGTAACATTTTCTTGTCACATGAACACAAACACCACCCAAGCCATGGAAAAGTTAAGAAGCAAGGAGTAAGTCTGGTTCTTATGATCTACAGGGAATTGTTAAAGAGTCTCAGCATTTTTTTTTTTTTTTACCGTTATGCCTCTGTATGTGTGGAATACACATGTTTTGAATACTGTAGTGGGTGTGTAAGTCTGCTGGATTTATCATGGGGTGTACCTTGGATAGTTAGTTTTTTTGTCCAATTGACAGTTGTTTTGTCCAAGCTCTCAAACCTACCTACCTGCTAAAACTACAGACTTATTCTCTGGTGGCCGTGTATTCCCTGCGCAAGTATATCAGAGAGCGTTTTTAGTTTTTTGTACACTTTGAGTAAGTTTAGCTTTTGAGCTATGCTGCACAGCTTTTGAGCTTTTTGACACTCATTCAAGTGAATTTGCTGAAGGGCACACATATTTACTCAATTACAGGCTGCATGTCCATATCTGGTTTTCAGCTAACGTTACATGAGTGAAGCTGAGCATCAAATGAGAACAGCAAGTACAGACAAGATATTAGCTTGTCCATTAAAGGCTGGACGTGGATGGTCATGGGTTGCAGATAAAAGGTGCGTTCGGAAATATGCTCTGAGAACACGCACTGGTTCACCCCAACGCTTCGGAAACTCGGTGTGTTGATCGAATTTATTGTTTGTAAATTCAGAGTGCACCAAAAACGAAGTGCCGGTGCGCACGCTAGACGCTCCGACTGACACTGTGCACCAGATGAAAATGGAAACGGTACTAGCAAGTGTGAGGGTTTTATCATTGTCATTCACCATTCGTCTACTGTGGATGCTTCTCAAGTTGGGAAGTTTCTTTTTATTATTACTTTCGGAAGTGTGCGGTTTACTGGGCTTTTGTTAAGGTGATTCTTTTTAGACTGGCTAATGTTGACGTTACCTAGCTAGCTATGTGGACTAGCGAGTTGATTACTACTGAGCCAAGTTGTAGGTTAACTTCAAATGGTAGCCTACTACTTCCTAGCTAACACAACATAATGGCGTGTTTGTACATTAATGGGAGCAGAGCGCACGTTGCCTCTTCGCACATACGCAAAAAAAACAGTGACACAAGATTGGATTGGAGGAAGTGGGGTGTAATTTGGTGTGAACGCTAAAACTGCGATAAAAGTTAACTAAACGATAAAAGTAGTATAGAGAACCAAACCCATTAGCAAAAAAGCATGAATATGTGGGTGGGGGAGAGTCTTAAAAAAAAAAGGGAACTAGAGCAAAGGGTGGAGTGTGCTGGCAGTCGTGACATAATACAGATGTCTTTCTTTCTCTGGGCCCGACATGACGTGGTGTCGAAACGCCCTCTGTGCTCAGTACTCGCAGATGTGCGACGGCAAGCACCACCCTACCGGGGTGACCCTCATCTGTCATCTGCGATCAAATGAGCTGTGTTGTATTTCCCTTCACAACCCCAAAACAATTTTATAGTATTTTTCATTTCTCACACCCCTATGACACAGTTTTCATGTGCCACTATGGCGACATTATGGGGAAATAAAAGAAAAAACAAACCTAGGCAATAAACACTAGGCTTTGTCTAAAAGAAATTTGATGTGTATAAAGGTCAGCTTTTAAGAGGAATGAATGAACTTTCATCCAAAGCTTATAGGAGTGGAAGAAGCTCTTTGCACGGGACATCCTCTTAAGTGCATTCAATTTAAGGTGCTTTATCGTAAACTGTCAGGACAACGTGACACGGAAAAGAAACACTTCTAAAGCCATGTTTCTTGTTTGTTTCTTGCTTAAATTGCCCATGTGCAGTATTTTTTTCACTGTAAATTTATCAGCAAGTATGAGACACTTGACTCACTGAGCCATTTTCATTATTTTTCATGAACAATTAATACATTTAAAACACATTTTATCAACAGGCAACAACGAATCATGGCTGAGTTTGCTGACCAAACCCAGAAAACAGGTCAACCTTTGATTGGTCGTTACCTGTTTCCTCAGCACAGGTGATGTCATCTTCAGTTGACAGCAAAAATTAGTTTTAAAAGGTATTAATTGTTCAAGAAAAAAAATTAGGTTATCACATGAATTATAGACAAAATATTATCTTCTTACTGTTGAAAATGGCTCAATGAGTGAAGTATCCCTTACATTTCGTAAACATCAGAAGTGTTTGCGCAAAATCTCCAAGCACAACGACAACAAACATATGCTTTTAGTAATAGCCTTTTACGCAAGTTAGCTAGCCTTTCACACAAAGTGACATAACTTGAGGGAATTTGAGGTAGTCCCTTCTGACGTCTGCAGCTGGGTGGGTTGTGTTTCGACGTGCGTACTGCGCCATTCGGGCCACAGATCCACATCTGGGCCTGATTCATTGTGACTTGGCTCGGATGTGAACTCGCCAGACTGACTGAAGGTTCCTTTTTGTGGGGGAGTAGACCTGGGTTGCCCTGCATGTTTGCAACGTTAACGTGTCCCCAAGTGCCCTACCCTTCAAAAGTAAACATCACTCCTAGTGATTCCAGCATGCCGAGTAGCTACAGTGTTAGTGCCGTCAACAAATAAACTGTAGGTTCCTCAAAAATCATACTGTACAGTAATTATAATATATGCATGTATTAGAGTACAATTACTTTTGTAAAAAAAAAAAATGGTAAAGGTAATAGTACTCACTCAAATAATTACTCAAGTAAGACAAAAAAAAATAAAAAAAATAAATAAAAAAAAGGCTCCCTGCTGGAGGCAACAGAGGTCATTTGCTCCCAAAAATGTATAAATGTGTTCTCTTTTAAATATTACCAGTCTCCCAAAGACGTATTTATATGTTTTTATGTTTTGTTTTTGTTTTTGTTTTTATGCCTGAGCATACAGAAGGCTTTGATGCAGCCTCTGAACTTAAGGGAGTGGTTGAAAAAATAAATACAAAATTACACCGATCTACAGTTCCCCTGCGACCCAAATGAGGACGCACAGTACAGAAAATGGTTGTACTGTAGGGTCATATTATTCCCATTTGACAATTATATGCAGAGAATGGTGAGTACAAACCATAATCTTGCAAATCTTATCGACCATTAACTGCTCATAATTGTCCGTGTAAGTTTTCTACAATTACAGACTCCTCTCTCTGCGGTGTTCATCTGGCACTGTCCTGTTCTTCCCCACTAAGCGGGAAGCATGTTCAGGCCCTCTTGTGCGGACCCCCAGCGCCTAACATGAAACAGATGTGGACATTGAAGAGATCCCCCTACAACAAGGTATGACCACTGAGCTAGCTGGATGTGTTCAACTCACGAGCCACATCCTGCTGATGCGCGTTTAGTGTGCAGCCAGTCTGCGACAGGAAATCCACGAGAAAGCTTAAAATAAAAAAATAAAAAAAACTAACACTCCATTTGTTTGTGTTTAAAGACTAGGGTGGCCACTTCCATAAGGTCAAAAAGAAGGACATATTTAAAAAAATAATAATAAGTGTTCCCTCGCTATTACGCAGTTCACTTTTCATGGCTTCGCTGTTTTTTGTTTTGTTTTGTTTTTTAGTGCAATTTTGCATGTTTTTTTTTTTTCCAATAATGTATCAATTTTATAAAATGTATGAAGGTTTTATTTTTATTTTTTTTTAACCTAACTCCATTGCCTTTTTTACTCATCAAAAGGTGTGCGATGATAGATTCACCCACAACCTGCATGACCAGTTGTTCTGATTGATCCCAATGTACACACTGCATGTTGATAATAGCTTATGAACCCGTTCATTGCGTACGTGGCGAGAGGCCGGCATCACGGAATGTAGTGTTGCGTTGAACTGAAAAAATGCCGTTCAACCTTGAGTTGCTGCAACCTTGACCCCCTCATACTGATCAGGAGAAATCATGTTACTCTATCATCTAGATGTCCTTTCAAAGTAAATGTTAATACAAAGAACGCTACCATCTATAGGACATTACAGACATTGTCGTCATTTTCACTTTAAAAAATGTAAATTGACAAAGAAATTATTTTAAAATTCTTATTTTTATGGTTGTAAAGTTGAATTTTACGTTTTATTCCATTAAATAACACAAATATTTGTGAAATTACGATACATTTGTGAACATATTTTAACAATCAATATATTATGTATTTTTATTCCCTCACAGCCCAGTCCACATTGTGTGAAGTTGCCATAACACTGTAAAAAGAACTGTAATATAACAGAATTTTACTTTTTGTTTTACATTTTTTTCTGTTTTAAAAATATCATTTAATTTACAAAAATAAACTCTTATTTTACATGCCAAATGTAAAATGACACGAAATCACTGTAAATGTAAAAAAAAAACAAAAAAAAACAGTAACATAACAAATTTATTTTTTAAGTTTAGTTTTTTTTTTTCCTGTTTTAAAAAACTATCATTTAATTTACCGTACAAAAATGAACTCCTCTGATTTTACCTGTCAATTGTAAAATAACATGAAATCACTGTAACTGTAAAAACACAATATTTCTGTTCTTTTACAAAAAAAAAAAAAAAAAAAAGCTCAATTAGAGCTCTGGACCTCCTGTATGCCAGTTGCCAATGTTAAGGGAACTGCTCTTAATTTTGTTAACAACAACAACAAAAAACATTTTATGTTTTATGTTAAGTCTTATATGTATGTCACTTTGCTACAGCTGCATTTGTTAAAGTGCTCTACATATAAATAAATTTGAGGTGAGCTGCCCAAAGATTGAATCAGAATCAAGTTTATTATGGTTATTGTTTTGCGATTCTGGACTTCAATACCCCTAATTTGTCCTTCAGCATCCCGAGAGCCCGGTTCAATGTGACATCGCCTTGAAAGAGCCTTGTTATAAAGCTTTGCGACATGAAGATGATTACCTCACAGTACATGTCTTTTACAATTGATCTTAGTGGATAACAGTCACATTGCAAACATCATTACACTTTGCTCTATTAAGCTTTTAAGCCTGCGGAGGAATGCAGTGGCCGCCTTGTCTTTCCTGGCTCTTGCTCACGCAAACCTCGAACATCATTCAAATGTTCATATGAACACCTTGATACATGAGTGGCTCCAACGCAAGATCAGGTAAATACTCAAGTACTTTGCAATGCTCGTGGACATACCGCATAATTTATGAAGGTGTTGCTTACTTCTCATGAAGGTGAATCCATGTGACTGAGCCAACATTCTGCCAAAAAATGGACACAAGACACACAGTTTTTGTCATGATGTTATAACTAACTTATCAACTTAGAAGGGTTCAAATAGTGTAAATAAATCACTGTTAAAGAAATGTATTGGTGTCATAAAGCCATATAAGCATGTAAAGGTCAGTCAGTTTCAATCATTTGGCATACAGTGTCAAATCTCGCCTTGGTTAATGATCCGCCTCAGGAAGACTTTTAAAAATGAAAATCCAGAAGGAGTAGCAGTTATCAGTGTGATAAAGGCACACACTTTACTCCATGATAGTAAACTCCATTAGAAATGTTACTGCAATGGCTCTAACAGGTATTTTATGTGGTTACGGAACATATTCAAGTGGTTCAAAACGGTATTTTGTTTGCCAAATTGAAAGCGATAGCGACTGGCCGAGTCAGATTAGTTCAGCTATAATGATGCGGTTTCATATCTTGACTCATTTGTTTAACTCTTGACACGTTTGACCTTGAAATCATTATTCAATAAGACATGCACTATATGGGCACACATATTCCAGAGTCCAGTTAATAGTCATAGACGATAAGGCAGCAGTCTCGATAAAAGAGGAGAGGAAAAATGGACTCCTTCAGATAAGAAAAAGAAACATCAAATTTCTAATGTAAAATCCAGTAGCACGCTGAAATAAATTACTTTCAGTTACCCTTAATTTTGGTGTTTTGTTTGGCTTTAGAAGTGCAAAAATATGAGGAGTTTTCATTTCACTCATTAAATCTCCCGTCACCATGATGGAGGTTTGTTAAACTCCCACTGGGTGCAAGCACCTTGAAAAACAAAGTGCTGGCATATTTGTTATTTTATTCTTTGTCAGGTCAGAGTGACTCCTTGCAAGATGAAAACAACTATTTCAAATTACAGTAAAAAAAAAATAAAATGAAAAAAATGTGATGTACAGTTTATATTAGCTGATTAAAAAGACAAAATCAAGAACACAGACACACGTCTAAGCTCATCGCAGTGTCTGCGTTTTTGGAGGTGCTATATATATATATATATATATATATATATATATATATATATATATATATATATATATATATATATATATATATATATATATATATATATATATATATATATATAATCAATAATTAAATTAAATCAATAATTACATTTTAAACGCCATGACTTAGATGGACTTGTGAGCATATTATTATTATTATTATTATTATTATTATTGTTGTTGTTATTATTATTATTATTCACTCACCTACTTATTGTTATTTATTTATTGATGTAAATTTTATTTACTTGTATACTTAGTTAAAATGTTTGGGTTTTGTTCTTGTTTAGCTTATATTTATTGCATGACTGAGTTCTGTTCCATGTACAGCACTTTGTTTTCAGAAATATTTGAGTGTTTTATAAATAAAGTTGAGTTGTTGTTGTTCGTAGTAGTAGTAATAGTAGTGAGATGCTCAGCAGTTGAAATTGTGACTACACAGGTAGGCCGACGTGTCCCGTGATACAGATGTGGATTCGAAAGGACGAGGGAGGCGTCAACGGGGCCGTCCGCTGCCTCGACAGGAAACAGAAAGACCATTTAAATGCTCCCTGCCAGCGTGCTGTTGTACATATACACAAGAAGCATCACCATCCTCACTCCCACTGAAAATACAGCTCCGTTTCTTACTTTAAGCCGAACTTTTAAAGCTTGAGCCATGTGCGGTAAGTGTTGCATTTTTTCCTCTGGATTTTAATTTCATTCTACTGTTGGAAGTTTTTTTTTATGCGCTTTACGTCATATCAGTGGCTTTCGTTGATAAAAACTTGTGTACGTGTAAGTGACCCCGTGTCTTTCTGCAAAGACGTTCCGAACAAGGGAGCGCTGTTAAAGTTTAGACTTTTTTTTTTTTTTTTTTTTTTTTACGTCTTAGTGACTTAACGCTGAACTGCTACGTGTCTTGTGTCCTCCCCCCGCCACTACTAGGCTACTTACCCTGGTCCTGACAGATTCGCTATTTATGCAGTATAGAACGATTTGGGAAAACTTTGGTAAACGACCATGCAGACTGTTTACGCGCGGTGACAACCTCGAGTGTGGCAACTTCGGAGCACGACGTTTACAACCTAAAGTCAATCGTTAACCAACTTTTTCCCCTTCAGTCTTCACCACAACCTGCTCTGGCTGCTGGAACACTGCTTGCTATGTCCCTCTTTCATATAGTCCGTGTACGTGAATGTGTATGTGTGGGCGTGAAGGTAACATTCCTTGCAGGACACACACAGACAAGGGCCTTGTTATGGAAAAAACAAATTTAAATATTGAAATGTAGTTCATTAAAAATCGGTATCAATCTTCTAATATGTTTAATAACGTGGTTGTAATTTGTAGTGGTGAAGAATTGCCTTAATGAAAGGATTTCCCAATGATTTGGTTACTTCATTTAGTGCATAAGAACCAACACATTACGTTAGATTCACAGTCCAGAGGTCATTTAATTTGACCCACAAAAGCAAATAATTAGAGTCATGTTTATTTTATCTTGCTCCCTGGATTTATTTTTTATTTTTTTTGGAAGAGAATCTGTACAATTTTTTTTTCATTTCTTTTCTCCTAATGCCTTCTAAACATATTAGACGATAAATGTACGCTAAAATATTTAGTCATCACCATTTTCCATGACTTTTGATTTCAAGTTATTGCTATAAAATAGACTGGCGGACAATAAAAATCAAATGTTGTGGAAATTGTATGTATGCAATAATAATGATGGGGTGGTTGTACATATGGTTTCAGTCAAAATTCAGTCTGAGGGAAAGTGACTATGATGTGGTCCACAATGAAAATGACATCTTGGAAACATTGAACAGGCCACTTGCAGGGCAGTAGTAGGCTACCAATGTGTACAATATGTACAACTATGTCGAAACCAACTTCTTGTAAACACCTGTAAAATTTAATCATCCTACTGCTTCAGTCTCTACAAAGCTCATACAAACAAAGTCAAGTTGTTTTAATCCTGCTACCTTAAGATACTGACCTCTGACAAGAGATAATTAAGTTAACACCTCTTGACCCCAAAACATCTAGTAAATCTTGGTAAAGGGATTGTGAATAGTCCAATGATGTCCAAAAGTGTCCTTAATCCTCTGCTTTCTTTCAGATGTATGTAGTAACCCCAGTGAGTCATTTGGTAGACCAAAGCTTACCCAGTCATGGGGCTGTCCACATTCATTAAGTGCATTGACAAAAAATGTCCCTCTTCCTTATGTACGGTGAATAATATTTGTCATCAAAGGTTTTAAATATTAATGTCTACAGCCAATAAAGAATGTGAATTTGAGAAAATTGTACGGTTTCTGAGCACACATATTTGTCACTGTGACATTGGATGAAAACTTTTATAGTTTTGATTAAAAACAAACAAACAAAAAAATGGTTTTGCTATCCTCTTCTGCTGTTTTCGGTTCCCAAACTACTTTCATACTTACCACTGTACAAAGTGTATTTTACTGCCGTCTCCCTGGCTAAAGTTTGCACATGCTCAGTAAGATGAAGTCACCCATTGTATGAACAAGGAGAACAGTCATTACAGGTTAAAAGCATTTAAGACTAAAAAACATTTAATTTAAATCAAAGGAAACCTTTATTCATCAATTTTTATGAGATGCTCAATTCCATGTGATTCTTGAAATAGGGATTATTGACATAGAGCTCCAAAATAGTTTGGCACTCACATTGCTTATGCTTTTCTCCATGCCCTAAAGGGATTTTTGCTTACCTAAACCATCAAGTGCCTCGTACCAGGAAGGAGATATTTGAGACACTGGTGAAGGGACTGCAGAGACTTGAGTACAGAGGCTACGATTCAGCAGGTAAGACGGCTGCCATGCACACAAACACACACACTATACATGCGGTAGCCATATATTTTCTAACATTCAAAACAAGAGCAACAACTATCTGCTAGCAAAAGTCAAACAGGAGATACCCTAAGTATAATAGAAAGTGAACAACTTTACCATGCACTCCTATGTGCCAGAGTAAGTCCACAAGAAGACAAACATTTAATCAGAAATCGACACACTGGCAGTCAAGCGCCACTTTTTTAGAAAGAACAATCTTGATCAGTGTGGTTTTTATTATTTGAGATGTGAATGTTTTGAGTTGTGAGCTTGATGATGGAATGAATTAAACTTGTATCACAAGGTAGCACTAACTGTAAAGATTTAAGCTAGTATCCCACTGAGGAGCTAACATTTTCAACGCTAGCGAATTCCGATTTTACACCAGGGTTCGTTCAAGGTTTCCTAAACATTCTCAAAACAGTCTTGAGCTTCTCGAAACAGTCTTATTGGTCATTTTATACATAAAAAAAAACATGTTCAAAATTTCCTAGCGACAATAAAGACCCTGACATGAAATCAACATTCGCTAGCATCGCAAACGTTCGTCCCTCAGTGGGATACGAGCAAATTGAAACCATCCTGCAGTCAGAAAATGGTGGTTTGCGAGACACTAGTCACATGGTTAACTTGTATCAGTTCCATTTGGATATTACGTAGTCTCCTTGATTTTGCATGAACGCTTTTTGATTCCTCACACTTCCTCCTCCAGTTCAAAAACATGGATGCAGATGAAAGGTAATTAATTGTTGGAAGGATGGAATTTGTTGTTGATACTACTTTCACCTCTAATCTACTTCAGAGAAAACCTTTGGTATTCTATTCATAATCAAGGTTACTCATATAATTTGGCCTGGGAGTGCTGCTGTCTTTCAATTATCATTATCCACGTCATCAGCGACCATTTTTACTTGACTAAGCATGAATGAACCCCCGTTGTATGATGACATTGACAATTTGAAAGAACCAACCTCTTGTCATCTGGGTGATGATTGTCATCAATGGTTTATTAATGTACACAAATGGAAGTGAACACACACCACTGCAAATGTGTGCTTTGCGTTTGCTCATCCTATTTGAGCAGGATGAAGCCGAGGTCGCCTTACAGCTGTTTGGCAAGTGTGCACACATTCATTGATGGATGTTTTGTTTTTTTTCCCCAGCCAGCCAGTCAGTTTCTATAATGTATTGTACAGTATGTATTAAAAAATAATTGTGCATAATGTCAGCCTGTGCCTTTTAACTGCCCTCATAACTTATTTTGCTGAAGAAATGAAGTTTACTCCCTTGTTTTTATCAAAGTAGAATCTGGGTGTCAAAAGTATTTGATGAATGTTGTCTGCCGTTTGTTCACAGGCGTTGCTGTGGATGGGAAATCCAAGGAAAGCTCTGACATCAATGGCAGAACCATCTGTTTGATCAAGAAGAGAGGAAAGGTCAAGGCTTTGGATGAGGAGCTTCACAGTAAGTTTAAGCGTTGAGGCATCATGTCTCTGGTTGCATATTTGGGTCAAGATTGACACTGTGTCCATGTCAGTATTTAAAAGAGACTATTATCTGTTGGGTTCTCCAGAGAAAGACTCCCTGGACCTGGAAGAGGAACTGTGCACGCATTTTGGCCTTGCTCACACTCGCTGGGCCACACATGGCGAGCCGAGCGCGCTCAACAGTCACCCTCATCGCTCTGACAACGATAATGGTAAATTCCGAAAGAAAAACACCTTCATGTAGTGTATATAGGCTACCGTGCCCTCTTCAGTTATTATTGTAGTCATGTTGTAGTGTTTACAATGAGTGTGCCACATTCATAGGCGTGATAACCATGAACATTCTTTATATATGATCATGTATTTGTTTTTAATGAATGCAACAATAATTGGATAGTTAGTTGTTTTTTTAACATCTATGTTAAATTTAAATTAATGTGATTAATTTAGTAATAATAATAATAATAATAATAATAATAACAATGACAATAATAATAATAATAAATTATTATTATTAATAATAATAATAAATTATTATTATTAATAATAATAATAAATTATTATTATTAAATACATATTAATAAATAATGTAATAATTTAAATTTAACATCTATGTTAATTGCATATGAATTACTATTACCATCATAATTCAATTGACGTTCATGTAATTTGGTGGTTGCATCTGTTGAAGACAGAAACATAATTAATGGAATTTCAAGTCATTGTTCATACAGTTTTGGTCATTAGAAATGAGTATAGAATTTCTGTTGGAGGAAAAGGTAGTTGGTGGTCTTATCACAGCTCATTTCAGACTGTCTATTAAACCTGTAGCCATGGTAACTAACCTTTTCAATGTCGCCGCCAGAGTTTGTTGTCATCCACAATGGCATCATCACCAACTACAAGGAGCTGAAGGCCTATCTGGTGAGTAAATATTGTATGGTGGCATATTTAAGATGTAGAAATCTCCCATTGTCCGTTATTTCCAAGATCGAACATGCTGTAATCAATCAGACTCCGAGCAACAGTGAATCCTTTTTATTAATTGGAAGAAAAAGTAAAATATTAGAACCATCTCCCAGTATGATTTGTTGAAGCTTGTATCGGATCTTATCAGTTACATATGTATTTCATATATTGCATAATAAGTTTACATAGCCAACTTGAAAAGTATTAATAAAGTGATAAAGTAGAAAATGTATAACGTAACTTGGCATTTGCTTATTCCGGTATGATTTATATCAAAGGCTGTCCGCAAGATTTGGCGTACTTTTTTAAGATTAAGGGCTCTATATTCATAGCTGCATGGCACAAATGCCGGCGGATCCTGATGATCAGCACAGGGATTGCTGCATGTGATCGCTAATTTGGAAGACCGGTCTCTGCCAGCAATTAGTGTCTTGAAGACGCACCTGGCAGAGTTACAATTTGGTGGCAGAAAGTCTAGGTGAACCTTATGGCTCGTCAGACCACATCTAATGTAAGGGTCGACAGCTGGTCTAACGTGACGTATTTCATTCATAAAGAAGTGAAAAGAGGGCATCACATTCAAAAATATACTAACATCGGGTCTAACCTGCCTCTGTGCAGAGATACACCACACAAGATTTATACGGGACAAAAATAGAGAGCTGTTAGTCTCCCACTGTCTAATAAATATACACAGTATGGTTGTTGATATCATGTCATCTTAACATCCACAGATCGCCAAGGGATATGCATTTGAGTCAGAGACAGACACAGAGGTGATTCCGAAGTTGATCAAGTATGTTTACAACAACCGGGAGTTTGACAGCATCAGCTTCTCCACGTTGGTGGAGAGGGTCATTCAGCAGCTGGTGAGCAGCATTTACTACTTTGTTATCATTATTCTTTGTCTTTGTATTTTGAGGTGGACTATGAGACGCTCTCAGGAAAGTAATTCTGAATTATCTCCAATATACACTAATCAAATGCACTATTGATTTTTTTTTTCAACAAGACATTCACAAATGAAACGCTCTCATACACTACTGAAACGCTTTCACATTTATAGACCCCCGTGAAAAGCACTTCTGAGTGAAACACTCTCACATGTACTACTAAAATGTGTATTTTAGCACGATGTATGAAGAGTGTTTCAGTAGTGTATATGAGAGGTAATCCTGAATTATGGCCCCTCATAAGTGACGTCACAGTGTCGCTAGGTTTCACATAGTGTGTTTTTGTTTGGTCTTACACATTAGCCAGTCTACCGTACATTTCAATTTCCTGCCTGTTTCAAACACAGCGGACCATCACAAAAGGGTCTCTGTGGCAACCGCACTGAAATCGTCACGGGTAACATCATCACTTGCTGTAGACGATGTGATACATCGAGTTAATTTTCCACTGCGTGAATTTAGGGTGTGAGCGGGTTGTCTGTGTTGTGCGTAACTGTTTTTTTGGAGTACGGTAATGGGAACCAGACAGTCAGACCCCCCAACAGATCGCCGTATGACCACGACAAAACATAACGTCCCCGCCCATGGCTGTCAAAACCACACATGAACGCAAACTCAGCCAGCTCGACGTCTATCCACCGCAGTGATTTCGAAACGCAGCAGATGTTACGCAATAGTAGTCCCAGTTCTCTTTTACCTCCAACAAAGACCCCGCTCCTTCCCATCCTCTTGCCATAACTCTTGTGGGGAAACATTTTGGAATCATTCTCCCTCATTTAAGACTACAGTATGTGATTAACTACTGCTATCTTGATTATGAATGAACACGTTGAATAACTTAAAGGTGAACTCTTGATCTTTCTCGTCTTCTTGTCTCAGGAGGGTGCCTTTGCCCTGGTTTTTAAAAGTCGTCATTTCCCTGGAGAGGCCGTGGTTGCCAGGTTAGTTTTCACACACGAATGCACATTTCGCTGTGTGGTTATGAACTTGTGGTCAGGGGATACACAAGTTTAAGATGAGCCATTCCTGTGAAGCAATCCTTGATTCTATGATTCATCATTACCCTTTCATTTACTCATTGGGCTTTGTTTGAGATATTATGCGAGATGGGAATTTTGTGTGCAGTATATTTTTAGTGTTTTGTTTCCAATTGCGTACAATTTTGGAACGTCACTTCCGACCGCTAGTCTGATTCCCTTATTTGCCTTAAGACCCTGACAGATAGGACGCAGTGGTTTATTTCTTTTTCTGCCTGACTTGGTTTATTTCGTGCGAGCCTTTCTTTCACCTGAGCTTTCCACCGTCGTCCTTCCTGGGCCTGGCTCCTCTTCTCTCGCCTTTGGTCTCCTTCTCTCCTAGGATTGAGCTCCTTCTTTCTTTGTGGGCGTCCGAGTAGCTGGCCATCTGCCTCCATCTCTGTGACTCATTATCGCATAGTTTCCTGTCTCAGATCTTGCCAGCATGACTCCTGGTTTATCACTCCCTGTTTTATTTGACTTTATATATTTCCTGCTCCAGTTATCCCTTATATAGCTGGGAGAGGCAATTGACTGCATGAGCAAAGGAGAATTCGTTAAAAAAAAAAAAAAAAAACTTATATAGGGCACTAGCAGTAGGCAACAAAATTTCTTATCATCCAATTAATCCATTGTCCTTCTTGAGTTGCGTAACTAATCTCCAGTCACATTGTTCTTTTCCATTAAAAACAAAAACAAAAAAAACACACTTGTGATTACATTAAAAACAGTGTGAGCGATGGCTTGTTATTATACCATTAAACCAGTGATTCATAACCTGCTTTCGCGCGAACCCCAGTGGTTTGGTGAGTCTAAGGGGTTCGGTGGAAGTCAAGACACACATCCGACTCGTATGATTCATGATGTTACGCCCCGCTTGGCCATCATTTGCTTCAGGTGATTACGCTTAAATTGATCCGCCGTATCTGTGCTGCAGGGAATTTGGAGTGCTGAGTAGTCGACTTGTAACTTGTGTTATGATGGCACGTCGTGTGATTTCTTTATTATTGTAATCTCTTCAAACTATGTTGAGCAAAAAAAGAAGGTGGTCGGACGAAAATGTGAAATAGGAATGTGCATGTATAACGGTACATATGGTGTTCCACAGGGTTCAATTCTGGGGCCTCTGCTTTTTTTTTAATGCATTCAGCCAGTTTGAGCAGTGATAGGCTTAAACTTTTCCACATCCCAAACACAACGGTGCCATATTAATATTGGACTTGGAAAATAAAGCAGTTAGGCAGCAATGATGCATGTCATCGTTATGTTTGCGCACAAATATGTTTTACAGCCAGTTTGGATGAAAGAATGTTCGTACTGTACACTGATATTGGGGATTAGTCAACGAGGATCAGATACATGACTTTTCAGTTGCTCTTGTTTCGACTCTGCCTTACTCTATTGTTTCCAGACTGTCTCTCTTTCTGCTAACACCTCTCACTTTCCTCTTATCCATTTGCTTCCCCTCTTTTTCCTGGCTTTTCCCTCCCTCAGGGTAAATATTGTACTGGATAGCGACCACATGTTTCTGTTTGCAAGCCTCACTTCAAGCCCCACGCCCCTTAAAACAACCAGCGGGCTTGCGTCACTGCAGCCGAGCCCGAGAGAAATCTTAACTGGAGCGAAAAGATAGATCCAGCCATACAAATAATGTACGTGGACAAGCCTTAAGTATTTATGTCTTAAAATAGTTTTGTTTGTTGTCAAGTCAGTCAAATGTTGCTGCGAATAAAGATTACCTCCACAGCCACTCAGACTCGACTAAGGTAGTCGCCAATAAAATCAGTGTGATAGGGTTAAAAAAAAATTCTAATTTGGAAAAACTTAGAGCGTAATGAAAGGAAGTATGATGTAATCAATATTACAAGCATCTTGTGAAGAATCCCTAAAAAAATCAACCATAAACTTATCATTTCTTCCACCTCCTCAATGTGATCAGGAGAGGAAGTCCGTTGCTCATTGGCGTACGAAGCGAACACGAACTGTCAACTGAACACATTCCTGTACAGTACAAGGGTGGTAAGTACTCAACCACAATTTGCTTGTCTAATTGCAATTACTTTACAGTACATTCTGCCTCACACTTACAACTCACTGGATGTCTGCACTAATTTAATCTTTTTTTTTTTTATGTCAAAAGGTGAAAAATGAATAACTATCTATTGGTATTATCAGTACTCTTGAGCAAGCCGCAACCTTTACTGTATATCGCTGTCATCGCGCCGAATGCTCATAAGTCACAATTCGGCAAATGTGTTGTTTTTCAAAAAATTGTTTTACCATAGTCCACACGTGTGGGTGTCATTTTTACGAATAAATTGACCAATATAAAAGTGTTGAAAATGGTTTGGTCCCTTTGATGATGCAATGTTAATGGTTTTACAAACATACTGTTTTGGAGTCGCCTGAAAAGTGACATGCAAAAACACGGTTGTCCAATGAATTGATAATTGAAGACTCGAAATTGGCAGTTGATATGAATGTGAGTGGTTGTGTGTCTTGTGACTGACACCCGGCGCACAATGTTGCTGCAGAATATAAATAACATTCACTGTAAATTCCACTTCTTGGTTTTAACCACTGTATGGCAAACACACATTTGAGCTCTTACGACATTCTGTCTTTTGAATTTGGGGTGCTATTGTACAATAACACAATCAAATCCTTCTTAGAAAACCCCTTCTTCTGAACAGTTGTGAGCTGCCAAGCATTTCAGGGAAGCGTCTCAGGGAAAACTCTTCAGAAGCTTCCTCTTACCAAAGCAAGAGCTGAAATGATTTTGGCTAGATTAGTATGTAACATAGCCAAATCGAGAGGACAACAGAAAATAATCAAGGTTACATATTAATCTAGCCAAAATCATATTATTTTATGTTGTCCTCTCGATTTGGCTATGTCTGCGCACAGACTGTGTCTTAGCTGTCTTTTCATGACAGATTTATTGTTTCAAAGGAACGAGTGACACCAGTCCAAAGTGCAGAGTTACTGCTGTTGTCGTGGGTGAGGACAGAACAAGCCTGGGTGTGTCATTTTAATAGTTGTAAAGAAAGACTTTTAGTGCCTTTTGCCCTCTATTTAAAATATCTTAGTGCTGTATAGATGACCAACTATGGACTACTCCCAGTTATTACACACCTAAATCATCAACTTTTTTTTTTTTTTTTTTACAACTTCCATTTGAAATGACACCCTCCAAAAAAAATCTAAAGATTGAATGTTCATTATGGCATTCTGATTTATTAAAAGCAGCTTTGCTTATCATACCATAAAATACAACATACAATTTTCATCAGAAAACTCTGAGGATGAATTTGTCATGTTCACGTTTTAGGGACTCAAAGACATTGAGGTCACCCCTGACCTTTGAATTTCTGAACCCACAGCTCTCTTGAAGGAGGACATCCATGAAAAGAACAACCATAACCGCTCTGGTGGCACTATTAACTCTGTTGGAGATGGCCGGCCTGTGGAGTATTACTTTGCCTCTGACGCTAGGTAAGAACTCAACTATCGTGATGAACCTTATATCAACGTCAATATGATTTATTGTCTTGCTAAACTGAATCAGCTATTTTGGTTTCTTGCCTTTTGTAAACACTGTTACTGACCCACAGTGCCATTATTGAACACACCAACAAGGTGTTGTACCTGGAGGACGATGACATTGCCGTGGTGAGAGGAGGGAAACTTTCCATCCACAGGATAAACCGGCAGGCCGGTGAAGATCCTGTGCGGGCCATCCAAACCCTAAAAATGGAGCTACAACAGATAATGAAAGGTCAGACATTTGAAAGCAGGCGATTTAAGGACAGATTTCAAATTGTTTGCTTGAATTATAGCCTATCTAAATAAAAATGACCTATTCTTGCATGCCCTCTTCTGGCTGAAGACTGTCGATACAAGTATTGTTTTTCAAGCGCATAAGTGGTACAGAAAATGGATAGATGGAAAATAATACAATACAATAATCATGAGGGAAAATGAATAACAGTATTCTGCAACAAAAGTAAAAATTATGGTAATGTTCTCTTCAATTGCAAAGATACTCATAATATACACATTCTAATGTAATTTTCTTCCTTTTGCAGGAAACTTTGATTCCTTCATGCAGAAAGAGATCTTTGAGCAGCCAGAGTCAGTGGTCAACACAATGAGAGGTCGCATTTGTTTCGACTCCAACACTGGTAACCATAATGTATTATTAAATGCTAGCTGGTTATTGGACACATAAAAAGGGAGAATATGTGTTGTGCAACTGTCTCATTGAACTTTTTCTTAGTGATTCTTGGAGGATTGAAGGACCACATAAAAGAAATTAAACGCTGCAGACGGCTCATTGTGATTGGCTGTGGCACTAGTTTCCATGCTGCAGTCGCTGTAAGTTAACGGTTGATTGTTCAAGTTTGCATATAGTGAAAGCGGTGCTCAGCTGTCTTCCCCTCGAACCTTTTCAGACCAGGCAAATCCTGGAGGAACTAACGGAGCTGCCTGTCATGGTGGAGTTGGCGAGTGACTTCCTGGACCGCAACACACCTGTTTTCAGAGATGACGTCAGCTTCTTCATCAGCCAATCAGGTGAGTCCTAAACTTCATGTCGGGTATCTCCAAAGATAGATCCGACTCTTAACTCTTTGCACTAACCACCAGGGGAGACAGCAGACACCTTAATGGCATTGCGTTACTGTAAGGAGAGAGGCGCCTTAACCGTGGGCATAACCAACACTGTGGGGAGCTCCATTTGCAGAGAAACAGACTGTGGAGTCCACATTAATGCTGGGCCTGAGATTGGAGTCGCTAGCACCAAGGTACAACTACTGCACCATTGACCCACCTTTCCTAAAATCATATTTGGGGCCTGGCATTATAAACGACTTCTTCTCAAAATCTGTGTGCGATCCAGGCATACACCAGTCAGTTTGTGGCGCTCACCATGTTTGGACTTATGATGAGTGAGGACAGGATCTCCCTACAGAAGAGAAGACTGGAGATCATCAACGGCCTCAGAGAGCTCCCTGGTAACAAAACCGCTCTCTCTAGTGTAGTCATTAGAATGTAGACTTATTCTGAGGTTGAACTGTTAACAAGCATTAAAATAATAAAAACAATATTAGATGTAGATGTCAAAGTCCATTTACATAATCTCTATAATTCGTGTGTCCTAGATCTGATAAAAAAGGTGTTGTCTGTGGATGAGAAAATAAAGATCATTGCTGAAGAGCTGTACCAGCAGAGGTCTCTCTTGGTCATGGGCCGTGGTTTCAATTATGCCACATGCCTGGAGGGGGCGCTGGTAAGTTGATGCCTTCTGCACTTAACTCCTTATTCTGGGCAAACTAATAACACGGTTTTATTCAAAACTTATCTACAGAAAATCAAAGAAATCACCTACATGCACTCGGAGGGCATCCTGGCGGGCGAGTTGAAGCACGGACCTCTGGCTCTCATTGACAAACACATGCCGGTCATCATGATCATCATGAAGGATGCATGCTACTCCAAGTGTCAAAACGCCCTACAACAAGTCACTGCGAGATCGGTAGGTCCTGGAAACAATCCATAGTGTATAGTGAAACCTTCTACAATCCTTTATAGTAGCCCATTGTCGGCGATAGTCAACTGCCAATTTGTTGTCATGTGAAAATGGTGAAATAATTTTTTTGGGTCCTGGTAGGTTCAAACAAATTAATGGGATATCCATTCATTTCAATAGGAAAAGATGCTTTTAAATACAAGGGACCACTGTACCTTTTTTAACCCGTTCCTATTTAAACAGGGATTTGGCACCATCTTGTGGCAATTTATAGTGTTACAGAATGTAGATTTTTATTTTTTTTTATTTTTTTTATTTTAAAGCATACCGGAGGATTAGGTGGGAACAATTGTGAATTTGTAAATTGCAAACCATGAATAAATTGGATTACTGTACTGTATTGTGAAACTTTTAGAGTGGGAAATTCACCCAAGTATCATATTCAGAGCAGAATGACTGAACAAAATTTAATTTTGTAGGACCAGCAAGGATTTAAGTGAATCCAATTACCTTAATCCAAGAACAAAAAAAGCCAGATCATGTGAAAGAACATTCAATTTCATTCCTACAGCCAGCACATACTTCCATTAATGACCCCTCTTCCCCCACATTCAGGGCAGGCCCATCATCCTGTGTTGCCAGGACGACGCTGAGGTGACCACGGATGCTTATCGGACCATTGAACTGCCGCGTACTGTCGACTGTCTGCAGGGCATCCTCAGTGTCATCCCCCTGCAGCTACTGTCCTTCCACCTGGCAGTGCTGCGAGGATACGATGTAAGTAAAACGTGTGGCGGTAACACAGCAACCACAACATTGATAAGGGACTTCCTTGATATTGATTTGAGAGAATACTGATGTGTAAAAGAGGTACTTTCATTCCTCTTTATGTCTAACGTTACAAATTTACTGTAATATGGTGCTTTTGACAAAATTCACCCACGAAGGACCTAATTATGTGCCACGCATGTGGCTCACTGGACTTATGAATTACTGTACTCTGTTTCTCCTCTGAGCATCTCATAGTCTTGGAGTTATGTTCAACAATTAAAAATACCTTTTTCGGCTCCACAATAACATAATGGACTAGCGCGAAACCATTCATTTTCCCGTTTGGGAAATAGTCGCATGCTCAGACTTTGGCCCTAGGTTAATGCTAGCGATAACAATGATAGCATTCAACTCTTCAAATTATACTTTCTGTCTGATACAATCTTTCCAAGTGCTTCTGTTATCCAGTATCTCAAAGCAATAAAAGCATCCCCATGTCGTATCTGACTTCTTTGGTTCCACACTAACATAATTTTTTACTGCATACTCTGCATTATGGACTGGAGTTAAGAATTAGCATCGGCTATAAACTCTTCAGCTCCAAGTGTATTTGATTGCCTTTTACCTGCCAAATAAAGAAATAAATGACGCCATCACATGATTTCTGGGGGAGCGTATCATCCGTGTGTATTATGCTTGAGAAATTAGAGATACTAACTGATCCCCTAAAATGTTTTCATATCGACAAGCTGGACAGTTAATGATCATAGATTATTTGGCTTCTCTGCAGGTCGACTGCCCCAGAAACCTGGCCAAGTCTGTGACAGTGGAATGAACTCGGGTCACAAAGCACACGAGAGCAGAAAGGACATTCATAACTTTGCAGCACAAATGTGCAATTCAACTTTAAGAATGTTTTTAGGGCTTTGTGTACGTGTATCTGAATGTGTGTTGTGAGTGCATGGAAGTTGTGTGAATGAGACAGATGAAAAGGACAAGGAGGTACAACCCTTAGCAAAAAGTATGGAATCACCAGGCTTGGACGAGCACTCACTCAGACATTTTATTTTGTAGATCAAACTCAGATAAAAAGCATGAAACAGTCATTCCAAAGTGCAACATCCAGGCTTTCAGAAACACTAAAAGAAATGAAGAAAAAACATTGTGCTGGTCAGTAAATGTTACTTTTATAGAGCAAGTGCAGGGAAATAAATATGGAATCACTCCATTCTGAAGGAAAAAAAAAAAATGGAATCATGAAAAACAGACAAAGAAAAAAAAACAATCAAAACACTTGGTCCAGATCTTCGATACAGCTGACTGTGAACAGCCCACATCTTTGGTAACCATACGTGTAGTGTTCCCTTCTTCAAGAAGTTTGATAATCCTGTCTTTGGTCTCAAAAGACATCGCCCTTGTTGGAGCCATGATTCTTGCCAATCCACTTGGTCCAGCAGCCCTCCAAGATGTGATAACTGCACTGTTTTTAACTGCTGACTAACAAGCAGATGTAATTTGAGGCAGGTGCCCAATTAAGGAAAGGAAATTGACTAGGTGTGTCCTTATTTTATGCTCAAAATGGAGTGATTCCATATTTTTTTCCTCAGAATGGAGCTCTATAAAACTAACATTTACTGACCAGCACAATGTTTTTTCTTCATTTTTTTTAGTGTTTCTGAAAGCCAAGATTGTTGCACTTTGGAATGACCTTAAGACTGTTTCATGCTTTTTATCTGAGTTTGATCTACAGAATAAAACGTCTGAGTGCTCGATCAAAACTGGTGATTCCATACGTTTTGCTAGGAGGTTGTACAAGGAACTTTGTATTTTATTTTTTTTAATTGAAACAAATGTGAAGTTTGACCAATACACTGATGAGGGAGCACCAGTCCAGTGCTGTTGAGGCCTTGCATGGATCGCAACATACTGTGCCTTTTTTCTTATCACTAGATGAGCCAAAAACACTTTTAACTGGCATAATAATAACATGTAAATTGCAATATAGAAAAAATTACATTTGTGCAATATGGGGACTAAATGTGCATTATGAATGTACGCAGTTGTGACTGAGCTGATTTATTTTTTCAATGAAATTTTATTGGTACAGATCTTAATTCCAAAGAGCTTTGAAGGTATGGATCGAATTCATATCTCCAATATGTTGTACTGTAGTTCTGTACATGAATAGTTAGCGGCGTACCTTCTGGGGTCTACTAAAAGGAAAGTAGCTTTCACATTCTGACTTGATTATACCCATGTCATATTCTGCTTCATGTTTATTGTTTTTTAAGTTTAATTTAAAATAAATATGTTGTTGCTGTTGTGTTTAACAGAACAGGATCGTTTGCAAGGATTAGTTTCATACTGTGATCACTGATCAGAGCATGTTAGTATTCTAATTGCAACACTCAATTTAGTCCGTTAACTGCATCATCATCAATTCACTTGCCGTATGTAAGGAATCATCCACAAAAAACCTGAACGATCTGTCTTTTTTTTTTCTTTCTTTCTTTTTTTTTTTTTTTATTGTAGTGTTTACAGCTTTTGAGCTATTTGTATGGGTTTAGAACAAATTAAGATTCTGTATTTATCTGATTAATGTTTTATAAACATAAAAATGTTTGATTTATATTTGTAGCTGATTTTTGTTTTCACAGACATAACTGTGCTCTATCAATCAGTGCCTATAAAATGTATTGTACCAAAGAAATGTGTACTTCATTTGCTCATGTCTGTAAATAAAATAAATGTGCTTCGAGTTTGATCCTAGCAGGTCTATCTCAATCTATATCACTCTATCGTCAAATTAGTAGAAAACACTGAAGTCCATAAAAAGTGATGCGACCAATCAAGTGCCTTGGAGTTGATGTCAGTGTGCGTGATTACGTCATACGCAACTCCTGGCCGCCTGCTGTGACGTCGCCGCCTCCGCACTGGTCGCCGCCACTGGGAGTCCTGCTAGGAACTGCTGAAAGCTCCGCGTCGTGACGGTCCGAGCGGCCTTTCGCCCCAAACTTTTTCCCCGACTCTCGGACGTGTCGGAAAGAAAGCCATTGCTCATTTCCCGTTGTGTCCATGCCCGGGAGCTGTCTTGGAGCGAGAAGGTAAGCATTCGCCGGCGCTTCCGCCCCCTCGGTGAAGGCGCCGTGATCCCGCCGGCTTTCACTTCAGCTCCCCGGCCCACGACTACCGCATTGCTCCCCAAATACTGACGTACAGTAGGCAACACTAATTTATTTAACACCGATAAACTACGCTAAATGCGGTACTTGCGATACCAGCCTGTCGGCGCCTTTCGGGGTTTGGGGCGATTTACGGCCGTGCTAAGCCACCCTCGAGGCCAGCTGTGCTGTGGCGATCTCGGTGTGTCATCCACGCGTGACTTCACACTCCGTGTATGCTTGATTGCTTGTGTGCATTTTAGAGCAGGCACGCGGCGTTTGGGGATTAAAAGCAAACAGGTATACAGTATCCCTGTTATGTTACATGATGGTCCAATAAGACCCTCCCTCCAACAATGGTCCTCCACAAGCGACCACCAGTCGTCTCCCAGTTGTCAACTGCTGCTGTGGATCATTTTCACATTAATTTGGAATAAAACCGTCAACGCATGTGAATGATGTGTACATTTATACATTGACACACTTCACCAAGCTTCTTGAAGAGCATCCCCAGTGCAGCATCATCACAAGTCAGCTACTTTTCTCCCCCTCGCATGAGTGTGAGATGTGGAGTCTTCAGGCCATGCTATAATCCAATCACCCACTCAGCTCACTGACTCCCATCCTGCTCCCAAATTTGAGCCGTGGCCATGTAGGACCCCCAAGGCTTGGACTCCGAGTGGACAGCAGTCATGAGGAGCGGCGGGATGGCGCTGTGAAGGTCACTCTGCATCATATCAGTGGCCTCATAACCAAATCATATGCTTATGTAACTGTGAATTTGCAGAAGAGTGTGTTTTGGATGTTGTTGTTGTTGTTTTTTTTTTATGTTGGCAGTCAAATAAATGGAAATTGTGTGGAGAGCTTGCATGCTAAAGATCAGTCACTGTTGATGTTGGTCCACATTTAACATACTTGTTTTTTCGTAAAAAGAAAAGAGGATTTTTTTTTTGTGCACAAACTGTGGGTGATGGTCTTTTGATTACACTGTGACTCAATATAAATAAAAGACCACAGTGTGAGGACCTTTAAAGGGGTTCAAGCTCAAATATTCATGCATTAATCTGACTGCTGATAATGGCATGATGAGTGAAATTTGAAGTACAGCGTTGTTATATTTGTATACTTCTGTTACAGTGCTTGTATGCCACTACATCTTGCAAGACATCAGACATAATACAATTTCTTTCCCTCTCATTTTTGGGGGTAGGTTCATGATAATACAATATAAACTGTCTGATACTAGGAGTTACAGTAGGTGGATCATTATGCTGCCTTATGCACAAATGATTACTGTCATTTTCGAAATGTAATCAACAGTTGTTTTTTGTTCATCATAACCGTAACGTTTGTTGTCATTCCTTATCACTTTGCCTAAATCTGTTCTGTGGCAGTGGCTCTTTTCCAATTGCTGTTGAAATGGCTTTGGGATATTAATTTCCTCAACACTATTCTTTTTGCTCAATGCTTGATTCATATCTCTGCACGGGGCATTTTTGTAACTTCTCAATACGTGGGTCAAATATTTCAGGAAATATTGGGTGACAGATGATGTAGCAACACCAGAGTTTAGCTTGACACATTTTTGCTGATTCACTTCAGAAAAGTGTCGCAAGCATACAGAGCATAAAAGATTTTTGTTTTACTACTTAGTTGATTTATTTTCAGGTGCATCTATCACCTGGTAATTTAACAGTTACTCATTCCATTCCCATTGTAATAAAGGACTAGGAAGTGCAGATAAAAAAGAACAGTGAAGTCCACTATATAATTCTCATATAGTTATAGCAGTCCTGTACATTATGTGTCAGGGGGGTTTGTAACATTGCCGTGGGATGCACTGGTGTAATCTAAGCATCTGGAGGAAAACTGCTATTTCATGGTGCTTCTGCTTTTTTTCTAATGTTGAGGATAACCCTCTGTCCACAAAAGTGTCCCAAAATGGAGATATTTTTGTTGAAGCTGGACAAATTCAGGAATTAATGAGGACTGTTGAAAGTTAGGACTCTCAAATGTTGGGAAAAATCCCAAAAGCAGCTCTCATCTCATGTTTAGTCAGAGAGCCAGCTGGACGAGAAAAATCCACAGCGGCATGAGAGGAAGTAAATAGATGTGGATATTTTTCTCCCCTTTCACTGAGTAATGGTGTGGAAGCAGAGCAGCACGAACCCTCCAACAGCTGATGGCCTTTTTTTTTTCTTTTTTTTTCCCCATTCATGCATTCATTTTCAATGCAACAATCAAATGTGAAAATAATGCCAAGAGGAACTGAAAAGTTGAAAAACAACCATGTTATGAAACACTGGAAAAAGATTAAATGTTTAAGTGTTAAATAATAAAAGAATTCAATGTTGTTATGCATCCGGCCCACACACATACACTGTCTCCACGTGTTTGTTTACTTAGCAAGGATGTGTCAGTTTGGGTTGTGGAGATGCCGTCCGGGAGATTTGGGGACTTCCAAGCTGTCAGCTGCCTCTGTTCTCCACTACAAATACGCCAGAACTTCTCCCTTTATCTACATCCTGGTGTCACCTTCAACAGTTCACATGATGGCTTTGTTGAATTTTTTTTGGCTTCAGTAGGAAAATAAAAGCACTGCGTAATAAACTGATGACACAGTATCAGTCTTTAACCAAGGCATCCAAAATAAACAAATTGTTATTTGGTCGTCTTCACACATGGGAAGACTTTGGTCAAGATTCTAGTGCGTCTTTGGGACGTTTTTTCTTCCATTTCTGAGGTCAGGGGTCACACATGTTAGACCTGAGAAAGGTCCTCTTATATAGCCCGTTCCATATGCGTTTGCTGTTGAGGAAAATTACCATTAATTTCATGCAATTTTAAGGAAAATGCTATACTGGAATATATACATCTTTCTTTACAATTATTTGTCAGTTTTAGAGCGGAAATTTTATCCGTCAAAAGTACTTGTGGCATCGGTAGTTGTGATTGGTATTGGTCTAAATAAAAGTGGCATCGAACATCCCTCAATGTTATTGTTTGTGTGTTGTTTCTCCACAGACAGCGCTGGTGCCCCTGACTGTCGCTCAGGATGAGTGAGGCCGAAAGTCAGTTCTACAGTGTTCAGGTGGGGGACTCCACCTTCACTGTGCTCAATCGCTACCAGCAGCTCCGCGCCATCGGCTCCGGGGCCCAAGGCATCGTTTGGTGAGTGGTTTTGCATTTCTTGGAAAGCATTTGCAAAATGATGCTGTTGTTCATCACTGGTGGCGAAAGCAAGCCATTTGATGAGTTAATTAAACCTTCCAACAGTGCGTGGCTAATTCCGTCTTCAGTGTTTTGCTTCATTTTCACGGCTTGCTGGACACTTGATGCGAGAGTTTATTAAGGCACTGTCCTAAATTTAAAGCTAATGAACAATTATTTATGCTGTCAGTATGGAGAGACAGATTGTAAACAGACATGGTTTTTGCAGGTCTGTTCCTATGTTCTGTTATTTGTATGTATTATTAACTCATTCACTGCCATTGACGGAAAAAGACGTCAAATGATGCCATTTTAAAGTCTTGAAAACACCTAGATATGAACTTAGTAACGCTCTTAAAAATGCTCCAGAGGTAGTGTAAAACTCCGCCTCTTCACTCACTCTGCTGAGCCAGATGGTATAATTGTCAAGATTATCTAAATGTTTTTTAAGACATTACTGATTGTAAATAGATATGTTGGATAGATTTGAGTAAGCCTGTTTTGTCAAAACTTGAATCGCTGTCGGCGCACAAGGGTAAGTGCGCATAGATTCATTTCCTTCTATTAAACATTTTTGTCAGGTCGTGGTTTTATTTATTGCATCACTCATGGCTCCAAGTCCTTGAAAAATAGTTTAGAAAAGTGATGTAACTCCAGTCGTTTGGTTTTGAAATATGTTAAATGCGTTTTTTTGTTTTTTTTTCTGGGCATGTGCTGGTACAGTATTAAAACCATTTGCAGCAAAGACAGCGTAATAAATTAGTACTTTTTTTTTTTTTTTTTTAAATACATTTACATGAGTGTTGGACCATTACTTTGAATTGTGTTGTTTTTGTGTTTAATTTTAACCTTCACCTGTGATTAGTTGCCTTTGTTCTGTAATTACAACAAATACTCACAAGCAATAGTATTAAGTTATTTTTGTTTGTTAGGTTTTTAAGTTTCAAACTAGGCAAGCCATCTGCTTGAACCAGTGTAGAGTTTGCAAACATAAAGTATATGCCTTCGTTAGACTTTGTATATCTATCTTAAAAAAAAAAAAAAAAAGTATGGTCTCTGGCTAACGACCAGGAATGCTAATGATCGGCTTAGGATGCTCTTTTAATGTGTATGCGCCTGCTGAACTGTGGCAGCACCATGAAAGTGAATAATTATCATTGTGTAATGAACTGTGCATGTTAACGTGCCCAATGGGCTGTCACCATGTTGTCCTCTCTCTAACTTTGCTTCCTTTCTTCATTTGCACGAAATTTCACACATGTTCTTTGCTAAAAGAACAACCTACTATCTACTTGAACATTTTCTTACACATTCCTCATTTAAAAAAAATAAAAATAACGACAATAAAAGTGTTGCAGACTTTAGCTGCAAGTTAAACAACTTTATTGGCTGTGACACACGTTCTGTATTCTTTATGTCCAGCTCTGCCCTAGATACAGTCCTGGGCATCTCTGTGGCGGTGAAAAAGCTGTGTCGGCCCTTCCAGAACCAGACGCACGCGAAACGTGCATACAGGGAGCTGGTGTTGCTCAAATGTGTCAACCACAAAAATGTAAGACATAGTCATAGTATTTTCATTCCCCCTTTTGAAAAATAGTGGCTTTTAAGTCCTGTTATTTTGTTTTTCCTCCCCCTGTTATTTTGAAGTTTACTTTAAGTTTTACTTTTAGACAGTGGTGTTTATTAAATAGAAGTAATAAAATAAAAGTATTGTAACATTTGTTCATACCAATATTATAGACTGCATTCGTGGTTTCTATGGCAAATGATTTTGAAGCAGATTATTATTTTTTTTTAATATGATTTCTTTCATTGCTATTATTTATCGTAGGATGACAATGAATCACTGCTAAAGTTTCGGGTACAAACAGCAAGTGTTCTCCTTTGGAAATGTAACTTCAAATCTGAAGAAAAACTGATGTGGATGATGATGTGGCAATCACAAAGTGATGTAATGCTGTCTCTCTTGCAGATTATCCGTTTGATCAATGTGTTTACACCTCAGAAGTCTCTAGAAGAATTCCAAGATCTGTGAGTTGTAGTATGAAACATTTTTTCCCAAACATTTATTGAGCCATTTTACATGCGAAAAATCTGTGACAAAATGTCACTTAATGCTGAATTAATAGTTATTATGATCCCATCTCAATGTACTATCTATCCAAAGGAAGAGCATATATATATTTTTTCTACCCATCACGATACTTTGCTGCCATGGATAGATGAACAAAGATATATGTGTAAATCTTTGGCAGAATTAAGTAAAATTGGATAATTTCTGGCAGAACCCTTGAATCTCTGCAGCACTATGGATATGAATCACCGGTTGCTGTTTAGTTGAAGCATATTCCCGAATGTTGCATTTGTGTTGAACATTGACTAGTTTATAATTGCGTCTTCTTGCAGCTATCTGGTGATGGAGCTGATGGATGCCAGCCTGTGCCAGGTGATCCACATGGATCTGGACCATGAAAGAATGTCTTATCTGCTTTATCAGATCCTCTGTGGCATCAGGCACCTGCACTCTGCTGGTATCATTCACAGGGTATGGATGGTGTCTTGTCCTTCCAGATGTTTTACACACGGTTTACATTTCCATGGTTATCTATATTGAGAATGACTGTATTTTTTTGCATTATATGTTGCACAAGTGGTACCAGTCAAAAAGTGCATCATAACGATTTAAAAAAAAATGACAACGACACAATCAGGATAAATTGTTGCTTATCAGCTAATACCTGCAAAGACACAATAGTCATCTTGAATTATTGTGTTTAAGCTATAACAAGATGCATCTTTGTGTGCTTTCAGGATTTGAAGCCCAGTAATATTGTGGTGAAGTCAGATTGCACCCTGAAGATCTTGGACTTTGGCCTAGCTAGGACGGCATGCACAAACTTCATGATGACTCCATATGTGGTCACCAGATACTACAGGGCACCAGAGGTCATTCTGGGCATGAAGTATAAGGAGAACGGTAGGTAGGAGAACAGGTTGGAGAGACATGTTTGAATCTTTCAATCTTGAAAAGATTACCAGTAAATACAGTATGTGGAATGCTTAAAACCAAGATGACATCTAAGTGACATATATTTATTTTGTTACCGGTATTTAAATATATTTTAAAGCAGTTCAGTTCCCACTCATTGATGGTGTAAATGTGCGTGTGAATGGTTGTCTCGATATGTGCCCTGTGACTGACTGGTGACTAGTTCAGGGTGTAGTCTGCCCTTCTCCCGAAGTCAGCTGGGATAGGCTCCAGCACCCTGCAACCCTGAACAGGATTAGTGGTCTTAAAAATGGATCTACTGCAGTATTTAAAACTATGTATAATACCAATACAAAATATGAATGTGAGATGCAGGTATTTATTTTTGTCCACTTGGTGACACCATCACATGTTCTACACTGTCCTGTCTGTGACTTTGAATTTGTGTCACTTTAAAAGGCGGGGCCTGGCCTTTTGAGCGACTTTGGAAGCAAGCGAATGAGAATGTGGTTGGCCATGTTCTCTTGGGCTGTATTAAATTAGCTAACGATGTTCATGTTATTGTTGCCATGTAGTTGCGTATGCTAGTTCTTCCCGTTATCTTCTTTTTTTTTTTTTTTTTTTTGTAAAATGATTCCAAACTTTGGACAATTCACACTTATTGCTATGTAAGCTTAGAGTAGCAATCCATGTGGAAAAATGATCAACACAAAATCATATAGAAACTCTGCAATATGAAATTAGATATGTGTGATTTAAAAATGAGAGATATACAGTGAAACTGTAAAAAATGAGCCACCACAACATTGTGATTTGCTTTAGTAAATACATTTTATAATGCTACTTCATTTTATAATGCTGCCAAGGGTGTATTGGAAATGAAACTGTGGCAAAAGCATTGACCCAACTTGATCATTTTATTAATTAGAAAGCATCTCTCCCGGGGGATTTTTAAGGGTTCGGGTTTTATTCACTATTTTAGCACTGCAGCAAGCTCTGTGATGAATCATTTGAACCATTAAGCCCCAAGCTGTGTTGCATTGTCTTGCAGGCAACATGAAATCCAAGTTGAATGTAGACGTCTGATGTGGCGACTTTCAACTTGAGCTCGACTGAAACGAGTTGGCGGCTATTTGCCGCACATCAAGCAAAAAGTCATCACAGGGAGAAATTGGGAGGGTCTACATCCCTCCCTGCGAGGCGCACTCTGGCAGCAGCTGTGGGAAGTGATAAGCAGTGGAGCCTGTGTGTGGTTGCCTAGGCCAGAAAGATGAAACCAAGTCAGCCTGAGGATGAGTGTGATGATGAATGAAACAGACCACAGCAGAGCTCACGTCACAGACACACAAACATGCAACACTTTAGTGTCAGCGTGTTAACTTGAAAAGATGAACCAGTTCTCCTTCTGTTTGCATGTTAAGTGTGAATGATTTATGTTCTTGGTGTTAAATGTGAAGTCATTTATACCAGCTATGTTTTTGCAGTGGACATCTGGTCTGTGGGGTGCATCATGGGAGAGATGGTAAAAGGCAGCGTCATTTTCCAAGGCACTGACCGTATCCTATACCTCTTGTAACCCTCTTTTGTCAATGTGAGGTTCTCTCAGCACAGGTATTTTATTTTAATCATGGATAAGTTGCTGTGTTGTCTGTACAAGGTGTCCATAAAGAATATTTACATTAAGGTGTGTGTCAAAAAAGAGATTCTCATAAGAATTGCGATTCTCATTTACTACAATTCAGAATCTATTTGAAATCTCCTAAAATCGATTTTATTTAAATTATTTGATATTGACTTGTCGTTGTTTGTGTACTGGGAACGCTGTTCATGTTGTACCCGATTTGGCCACTTAGGGGCAGTGTGGTTCCATTCCTTCTGATACACAGTTAAGTTGTAGCCACATTAGAGAGTAGAAGGAAAAAGTCACGATCAATTTATGCAAACTAAAGTAGATTCTTTTGCATATGCCGGTGAGTAATGTTAAGATGCTTGTCTGAATGCATTTCTGAAGCGTTTTGTATGAATAGTCATTCTTTTGAGGGACAAAAGTGCAGCGAGTAGCGCGCTAATTAGCATTAGCGAGTCAGACATTAGATCATGACAATTTGCTCAACTATAAAATGAAGCAGACATCATTGTCCATCAATTCATTTTTGAATTGAAAATCGATTCTGAATCGAATCGCAGACCCAAAAATCGGAATTGAATCCAATTATGAGACAGTCAAAGAATCCCACCCCTAATTTACATTTTTAATTTTTATTTTTTACAAAAGGAAGTGAACAGACAAATGTGTGGAAATTATTACAAAAGGAGGCGTAGATGTTGATTTTTCTTCTTTTTTTTTTTTTATCTATTTATTTATTTATTTTTTACTTATTTAATAAACATCTATATGGGAGTCATTAGTTGCATGAAGCACATCAAGTTATAGTATTTAATGATGTGCAATCATACTGCATCTGTCTCTCTTGTTTAATTGAGGTAACTGAAATATTAGACCCAAATCTAAATCTCATAATGCAATACGGTTCGAACCAGTGCGGACTCCAACCGTAATGAATAACGTTTTGTGAATTGATTACCTTTCTGACAGCATCAATGTCTTTGATAAAGAAGATATTTTAAACAACTGTGGGATATCAATAGCTTGTGCAAGTGGTCATAATAATGCTGTGCTTGTTTGGCGTATGCACTTGCCCATTTTCCCTAACGAGCATTTTGGCCAGACATCGACCAGTGGAACAAAGTAATTGAGGTTCTGGGCACGCCCAGTCTGGAGTTTATGAACCGTCTGATGGAGACTGTGAGAAACTACGTGATGAACAAGCCACAATATCCAGGTGTCAGCTTTGCAGATCTGTTCCCCGACTGGGCATTTCCCTCGGAATCGGAACACGACAAGCTCAAGAGTAAGACACACTCTCACAAGAGAAAATATCTTATCAAATTGTTTAGCTTTACTGTATGTTTTATGGAAAAACTTTTTTTTGTTTTGCTTGTCTTTACTGTATTGATTGCAATTTAATACTAACAAAATAATGGGCCTTAAAATGGTAAAGCAGAGAAGGGGCATGGTTGCTTTACATCACCAACGATGACACCTTGAGGGGAACTCCTCAGCTCACATAAAAACAAGTGATGTAATCATTTCCATATTAACTGTTGTATTTGTCCGTTGCCGTGACAGCGAGTCAAGCTCGAGACTTGCTGTCCAAAATGCTGGTCATTGACCCAGAGTGCCGCATTTCCGTGGAGGAAGCCCTCAATCATCCCTACATTCACATGTGGTATGACCCCGCTGAAGCTGATGCGGTAAGGACCACAACCCTCCCACCCCCAATTTCATCAGTACAATGATCACGTGTCATCTCTGTGATTGGGCATGCCTCCTTTTCTCTCAAGCCGCCTCCCCAAATTTCTGACAAGCAGCTAGAAGAGAGAGAGCACAGCATCGAGCAGTGGAAAGGTAGGATGCACTACCCTCTAGTGGACCAGTTCGAAATTACATTATCGGTGACATAGATTTTAGCCATTTTTAAATGGTGCAGACACACATTTGTTGTCCCTCCTCAGAGCTCATTTATGAAGAGGTGATAGACTGGGAAGAAAGGAACAAGAATGGTGTTATGAAAGAGGATTGCTCAGGTATGTTCACGTGCAAACTATTCATTTCAAGGTGTGCGTTGAAATCAAAGGTCAACCTCCTTCCATCAATGTGTCACGCCTCAGATGTGGTGTCCACTTCGGCCTCGCAGTCGTCCTCGGCCAATGACATCTCATCTATGTCCACGGAGCACACGGTGGCCTCAGACACAGACAGCAGCAGCATCGACACGCTTACGGGCCCACTGGATGAGAGTCAGTGAACGCAATCTGTCTTCCACCCACCACATCCTCATAATCGTATGATCTTTCCTCATCAAATTGCTCTATTTTTTTTTTTCTTTAAAATTGTGGATCTTCTTTATCCTCTTCACTCACAAAACCAGTTTTGGACTGCTGCTTACAGATCAAAATTTGTGCTATGCGACTCGTTACCTTTCTAACTTGGTGGATGATGCATGCATTGGTTTACCAGAGCACATGCGGTCTGGGGGCCTTGTGGTTTGTTCGATATAGTTGTATTTTAATGGTTTTATTTTTGTAGCAAATATTATGTTGAAACAAAAGGTTTACTGTCATCGACGTTATGCAGAAGTGCACCAAATGTAGACCACAGCTGTCCTCATGCATGTTTTGCCAAAACAAACAAAAGCTTAAAGTCGATGTTGTAGTGATCAACTCGTCCACAGGTTGATCCTTCGATTCTCCAACTGGCTTGCAATTTTCTCCCGGTGCACCTTGCAAAGTGCCCTCATTCATTTGACCTGAATTGCAAAGATTAATTCCCGACAGCATGGCAAAGCTGTGGTTGCATTGTTTTATTCCGTCATGTAATATACTGTATGTAAAGATGCGCGCACACATTGTGGTTGTTACCCGGATTCGTTGCGGATTCATTACGGATTCATTGTGCCTGTGGATATGTATATTATTGCAATCACCCATTTTACATAAGGTACTCTTCTCGAAAATATCAGTGTACATCAAAAAGAAACATTATATCCTGTGAACTTGGGGAAAGGGGTATGTTTGTAAAGAGATATGTTGAGGGCCATACGATCATTTATCTGTAAACATTTCATTTTCATCAACCGGTATAAACTCCCTTACTAAATCATTCCCTGACATCAGCCACGATATGAAAAAAAAAAAAAAAAAAAGGCAACACTAGGTGATGTTGCATGAAGTTTTATTAAGAAGACAAATTATTTCAAGTCCTAGCTTGGTGGTTTTCATTCTGAAGGATGTACCAACGGAAATGTGTTTTCTTTTGGTATGCTTTTAAGATGTGACTCTACGCTACCATTTCAAGTTCACTGTGGGCGAATGAAAGATGTAGTTTAACAACATAAAGATATTGGGTGATGAATGTGGAGTAAATCCTACACAAAAGAAGGAGGCAAACTTTGAATATGGACTTTGAAGCTTTACGCAAAAATGGACTCACTTGGGGACTAAAAGGTGACACTGCACAATAAGTCTTCTTTTTCAAAATACAACCGTTCACTCTCTTCTATTCCTTGATTGACCTGAGAACTGGCCAGATCACTTTTTCCATGTTTTGTGTCACGTGTTCCTCCATTTGAAATAATTGTGCACATCGTTTTACTTGTCCTGTGCAATCGCTTTGATTGCAGTATCATTCAGGAGCCTGTTTTCAGGAGAATTTAGTAGGATTTCACACAAGCTGTAAGTACTAGGGGGGAGGGGGGGCATTTTGGGGCTTTGAAAAGTTACATTATTTATTGAATGTTTTAAAAATGATATTCCCTATAATGCCACTGGAAAATCTGTAGGTGGAGTGTGTAATCACTTGTGATTTTTGACTCAATTCTCATGAGAATATGAAGTATTTGGCTCATGCAGCTCATACAATTGTCAAACATGATTAGGTTTCATTTCTGTATTTTTCAGATTCCTCATGAACATTATGGAAACCTTTCCCAAAAGAGGAAAGGGAATGTTCTGTCTAGGGAGAGATAAACTACTATACAACACCTGATTGTGTTCTTATTTTTGATGACGTTACATTACATACATACAGTACAGTTATTTCTCAAAAACTCCTGATGATGTTTTCTGTCTTCTTCGCCTCGTTGTTAAGATCGCCGAAGGTGTCGAAGAACTGCTCCAAGTCTTTCTGCAGCGCCGAGTTGCGTAGCTCGGCGGCGACCCGCTCTCTTTCGGATTGCGTGATTTTTGCTTGCACCGCCTGGTACCAGTGACGCTGCCGCGACAGGTTGGTTTTCAACAGAACAACTTCTGCCTGCAGCTCCTTGTTTCTCTCCTCTAGGCTGAGGAATGAGATGTGCATTAGAAGGACAAGACATACCATCAAAGACAGGAAAATGCTCAGGTCAGTACTGTACAGTCATCGAGACGCGCGCTTCATTTTTGATAGAATGAAACCGCCAAAGTTAAGCAATTTGGACTTCTGGGAAAATATTCTGGTAAAAACTAAGTGTGATTGTGACGATAACAATGAACCGTAATTCGCTGGGGAGAGCACTGCCTCGAATATTGAAAATCCTTGAGTAATTAACACCCCAACTAAATTGCATGAAATGCCAAACTGGGCAAAGCATTACTTTGGTCTAAATACAAGTGCATATATTGCTAGCATGTGTATTTTGGTGAAGATGTGTGTATATAGAGTTCCTGTGAAAGACCGTCCAAAACTCAGTTAAGTAGCCACCTCAATCATGTGTAACATTAAACAGTAAATCAGACATCTTGGTTTTGAAGTAGTTCTGTGATATTTTTTATTGTGCTTTGAGAACTATTGGGAAATTTGATCAAATAAGCATCACTCAGAAGCAGGTAAAATAGATGGGTGCTCTACAAGCACCAGACCCTCCCAACCTGAGAAAATAAGCTGTTGGCGCTCTTTGACGTCATAAGGTATGGACCCACCCCCCGCAACGCCTCTGCTGACTAAACGCACAACCAGTTTCTCTGAGACCTCTATGAGATCAGTAAACATTCTGTCCAAATGATTTCAAAGCAAAAACAATTATCCTTCACATTTGCAAGGTGGACGTCTAGCTATGTCTTTTATGTTTTTGAGCTGTTGTACATAAGAATTTTACCCTCTCTCACGTTTTTGTTGTGTTACAAAACTAATAAATGTACTGATTTAAAAAAAAAAAAAAAAAAAAATGATTAGGGTTAGAGAAGGTGTTGGTGGCACTCTCATGAGCAGAGTGCGCAAGTTGTTTTAGCTCCTCTGCAGATGTGTACTTGTATAAACGGTTATTTTTCTGTTTCTAGTTTTGTTACCGCTAGTGCTACGTGTTATATTTTGTGTCTATACGATTTTCATCAGATGTCTCTATGTATTTTAGTTGTTGTTTAAGTTTATGAGGTTTTGTATATACGAATGCGCTGTGTGAAAAAGGGTTTTACCCTCTAACGTTTTTGTAATATTAAAAAAAAATAATAAATATACTGTTTTTTTTTGTTTTTCTTAAACTGATTTATGAAAATTCGCTCTTTGACGATTCTGTTTTTGACGATTCGATTTTTTTTTGACGATCCGATTTTTTGACGGTTCGATTTTTTTAGCGATGCGTTTTTTTTGACGATTCGATTCTTTGACGATTCGATTTTTAGCGATTCGATTTTTTTGTATTTTATTTTTTATTTTTTTTTGACGATTCGATTTTTTTTTTTTTAAAGATTCTGTTTTGTTGGTTTTTTTTGGCGATTCGATTTTTTTTTTGACGATTCGATTTCTTTTAACGATTCGATCTTTTTTAAACGATTAGTTTTTTTTTTTAATGATGCAGATTTTTTTACGATTCGATTTTTTTTTTGGCGATTCGATTCTTTGGCGATTCGTTTTGTTTTTTGTTTTTTTGCGATTCGGTTTTTTTAACGATGCGATGCGATTTTTTTTTTGCGATCCGATTTCTTTTGCCGCTTCGATTTTTTTGACGATTCGATTTTATGGCGATTCGATTTTTTTTTTTTTTTTTTTTTTTTTTTTTTTTTTTTTTTTACATGCGCAATTTTTTTGGGGGCGCTTCGATTTTTTTGCCGATTCGATTTTTTTTTTTATTTTTTTTTTGCCGATTCGATTTTTTTTCGCTTCGATTTTTTGACGATTCGATTTTTTTATTCTTATTGGCGATTCGATTTTTTTTTTTTTTTTTTTTTTTCGATTCGATTTTTCCCCCGATTCGATTTTTTTTGGGGGGGGATTCGATTTTTTGACTATTCGATCTTTGCCGATTCGATTTTTTTGTCAACTACGTTTTTTGTTTTGTTTGTTTTTTTTTATCAGTGGGCAGTTCACCAAACGTCTAAGTGCAGCGCGCGTTGCCTGGTCAATTAGTTGGTTGAGTGAAAACATCATGCTAAACTCGGCTCGAGTTGCCAGAGCTTATGCAAGGTGCCCCGGGAGAGTCATGCGCTCCACAAGCAGGCCCGGAGGACGCTTTGAAGTGCTTCCTCACGTTTTATGGTCACTGTAATTGACGTGTCGCATCCGTGGAATGCATTAATGGCAAATACATTAATGTTTCTACCAAAGTCATGCAGTGTACGTACATATAAAAAACTCTATTCATATTCAATGCTGCTCAGTGTTCACCTTGCTACTGTTCTCTGAAACAGTAAAAATGGTGGAATAGCATATTAAATAAGGATGGAGTACCGGTACCAGGCATCAAATGAAGAACATATACCTGACTTGTATGCATTTGTAGTATTTCAGATTAAACAGTGTGTTTGTGAATATCAGAATCATCCTTATAGCCAAAAACATCCATATATTATCTTATGTAAGGCCATGTATGGGATCTATCTTGCTTCTCAAAATCTGTTGCGTCACCGTTGTTAATCCCTCCTGGTTCACTTTCTGGCGGCCATATTGAATGTGACTCAGCCAGGCACCTACAACCTAGTTTTGTCTTCATATTCAACGAATTGAAGTAATTTGAAAATGCTTCGCGAAGAGAATGTGTACTAGACCAGCCATCACGAATAAGAAGAGGTATGGTGCATTTCGCTGGCATCGGGCCAAAACCTTGTACCTCCAAAATCGTCACTTTTCAGGAGACCCCAAAAACAACGTGTTTTTCCAACCATTATCATTGCATCATCAAAGAGATCAAGCCATTTTAAAGACTTTCAATTTGTCAAAAATTTGGTATTTTTCAATCGTAGGCTATTTGAACCAAAGCACATATTTTACATGGGAAAATTCCACAAAGAGTACAGAGTGTCCTTAAAAAATGATGAGCTTGTCTCAATTTACTCACAGCTTTGCATAGTGTGAAATCTAGGCCTGTTAGGTCATCAAGCTATTAGCAACAAGTGGATGCACAGGCTAATTGTTCATTGGCCGTTTAGTAGAAGAACATCTAATTGTTCTGCCTGTTACTGTACAGAATAGTTGTCATAGATAGATGAACAAAGATACATTATTTGTAGTAAAATAAATTTAATAACCACGAACGAATCATTGCACCCGACAGTTGGGTGACCCTGGATGCCAAGCTGTTGCCGGTGGCGCTATTTAATATGGAGTAAGATGTCAAAGTTTAGTTTCAATTGGAGCTTTTACCATGAAGAAAAATGTACAAGGGCCTCTTCATCGCTGCTTGTTCTTCTTGTTTTTAGACCTTGCTGTTGCCTGACATTTTGGCTAGCCTTGCTCCATCTAAATTAGTAAAAAGGTATGTGTTGGGACAGGGTCAGAAGCATGGCCTCTTAATTTAGCACACCGCACCCTCATTGTGCCATGTGCTTTTCCCATAGATCAACCACCACAGACTAATCCACCAAAGCCCTTGAAAATATTAAAGCAGAGGAAGTATACGAAATGTCACTGATACTATATATTTAAGAGTCTTCTTAAATCTTAATTCAGAACTCAACCCACATGAGTCATTCCAATGCCAGGGTAAGAAAACTTTTGTGTTTATGGGCTTATTTTTAAAGCATACAGTGGAAGATTATCGAAGCCACGTTGCTGTAGTTTGCAGAATGTGGCTTTGTTTTGTCTTGGTGAAATGAGCAGGGACATCCCGGAAAAAAACCCGTTGTTTGGATGGCATTGTATGTTGCTCCAAAACATTCCCACAATCCCCCCAAACCATCACAGATGCTGGCTTTTGAATTTTACGCTTGTGCCAATTAAGTTGGCCCTTTTTCTTCTTTGGCTCGGACGACACGGCTTTATAATTTCCAGAAACAATTTGAAGTGTGGACTCATCAGACCACAGCACACTTTTCAACTTTGCTCAGTCCATTTCAGTTGAGCTCGGGCCCAAGACGGCGGCATTTCTTGGTGGTCTTGAGATATAGTTTTCACTTAGGATGGCAGAGTTTTCATGTAATATTTTTTTTCCCAGTGTTTGTAAAGGAAAGGCTTAACAAAAGGAGTTGAACTGTTTTTAGTGAAACAGGATGCCCACTTAGAAAAAAAATAATTCTCAGGAAATGGAACGACATTTGCATTTGTGATTTAAGATGACAAAATTACCTGAGAATCCGGGCCTCGTACGCTTCATGTTGTCGGACGATGTGCTGCTGGAGGTTGGTGAGGAGGCTGCGAAGTGCACTAGCAGAGGGGTCAGCGAGTGGTAAAGGAGGAGGCACCTTGGGAGCCCAGTGAGTCTCCTCTGGTGCAAATCCACAAGATACAGAGTCCTGCTCGGGTTCCTTCTGATGCCCAATTTCTTGCTTCTGGTTGTCTGAACCACTTTCTGACCAAGCTTCACTCTCGTCAGGAGCCCATGCGCGTTTCTGGAAGTCCTCTTGGAAGCTCGATTCCATTTCAACGACTTCAATGCGGTCCGCAGTTTCAGGTCCAGGGAGATTATCATAAAACGACAGAGTGCTCTGATGGTCTGTGCTGGGCGTGGGGCTGAGGCTGTAGTACAGTTGGGATTTGTCTCGCCAGTATCCCCCCTGCTCGTCCCCCCTCTCTCCTCCTCTTGCTCTGTTTATTCCCGGATCATGCTCCAGTACTCCCAAACCTCCTCTCCAACCGCAGTAGGAGTGATCTGGTCCGCCGCCAGGCGCTCTTCCCTCACTGACCCATGTGGGAACCTCAGCTGCAACAGGGGCCAGAACAGTCTGGGGGCTGCGGAGGCCAGGGGGTCTGGTTACAGCGGGGTACGCAATTCTACTTTCCATTTCTCTTTCCCTGTCCCTCACTCGCTGGGTAAAAGGTGGGCAGTTGTCGTATAGCGCTTCCATGGAGGAGGAACTGGACGTGGTCAGGGTTTCCACGAGAAAACAATGCAACTCCATGATCCGCATCCAAAAAAATAAATAATAAAAAATCTGTCTATCTGCTGTTAAGTGAGATTTTGCTCTGTTATGGAGCCTTCCTGATTGTGCGCAGAAAGAGGTGAGGGTGTGGGAGCCCTCCTACTCTTTAGGAACATCAGGTTGTACTGATGTCGGGGTGTAACTGTGCACTGTGCGTCCGTGTGCCGTGCATGTGTATCTTTAAGTGGGGACTGACATCAGCTGTTACTTTAGTACTACTTCCAAGGGAGTGAAGAGCCGTGCTCAAAGACACAACTGGGACCCCAGAAATAGACGGTGGTGGCGGTGGCCACTGTATGTAAAGCCTTAAAGTGTTCCCTGTATTTTTTGTATGTTTTGTCAGCATTGCATAGTCTAATTAGATATAATACGAGGCCTTACAACAATTTAGAAAAACACAGGATGATGCTGAAAATGTGGTTTGCAGTATAGTTCACATTGTTTATAATAAATTGCTCCTTTTGAAGCAGATAAAAAAAAAAAAGAAAACAAAAGTCATGTTAAAATTTTCTTGTCAACCACGTCGATGCAACCAAACTGTTAAATTAACAGTTGAGCTCTCAAGTCACGAAAGTGAAAATGTCAATTTGATACTACAGAGAAGAACTGCTAACAACCCAAACAAATTTGTATTTAAAAAAAAAAAAAAAAAAAAAATCAAGTGTCTAAAATAAGATTCAAATTTGTGTTGTTTTCTCTCTCAAATGTTTCTAAATGTGCTGAAACTGACCCTGTCCTCTCAGCGTTGCAACATGTTACAGTAGTATACATAACACTTGAGAGAGAACTAAAATGTCGAAAACCAGTTTAAATTTAGCAGTTTAATGCTAATGTATCTATTCTCCACAGATGAGTGCCATACTTTTTTTTTTTAGTCTTTACACGTTTAAGCAATCATTTTCAAACATGTATAATGTATGAAGAAAAAAAAAAAATCTGAATTCACTTTATCAGGGTTAATTTGCCAAAACGTGCTGATCAATTTAATGACTATTTTACAACATGAAAGTCAACACTTATTTTTGTTTGTATTTATTTATTATTAGAAGCGTCACTGCAAAGTACATCCAATGTTAATTTAACAAAATACAAGCTTAATTATTTACAGGTAATATACATCTCAATAAATTTGAATACCATAAAAAATGTACCGGTACTTAAGTTGTTCAATTGAAAAAGTGAAATTGATAGATCCATTAGTTGCACGGGAACAGATTTTTTAGCGGCCAATTCCTACATTGCCACATTAAAAATCATATTGATTATGTAAAATACTAGTTTTTCCCCAGTCTACGTCTGGCATCTTCAGAAATGACCAAACATCAACTTTGCCCTGACCTGTTCTTGCCATATGATTTCGTGGATGTTGGCTTCAACCGAGTCAGCTCTTTTTCATCCAAGTCAGCTCCTTGTGTGTTCACGGTCGAGTGCTTTAATCCTCACAAGATTGACTTGACTGCACAGCAACGTAAAAGCTGCATCAAACTGCAAAGCACACAGTCCAGTGGTTTTGTGAAATGATTGCACTTCAAACTCGCCAGTTTTCACTTAAAAGAAATAGACATTTGAATGAAACGTGGAAATGACTCAACAAAATAAATTTTCACTAAAGCAGGAGTAAAGTCATAATTGCTACCATTAGTAATTGCAAAAACAATTATAGGTCAATATAAAAATAAAACAATGAAATAAAAACTTTTAAATTATGGCGGAAACTGAGGGTGCATTTTAAGCCACATGACGTTTTCTTACGCTTTATCTGGTAGAAGACACCTCGTAATTATAAAGCAATACCATTACCAATTGAATCACTGATCCACAAGGTGGCGCTGCAGACTTTTGTTTATTTGATATTTGAGTGCGCTACACCATATTCAGTATATTTTTCTTCATCTTAAAGCAAAAAAAGTCGATTTAGTCCTTTATTAGTCCCACAATGACATAAATCTCATGTAAGAGCAGGACAGAGCAACATGAAAACAGATTACCAAGGGGAAACACAAATTTCCCATCAAGGCCTATAGGGAATAGAGTTTGAAGTAGGTTTTTCGGAAGGTTTCAAGCCCGGGTTATAGGGTTTTTTGTTTTTTTTAAGTTGGCATTTAAAATTATTTTTGGTCAGTGTTATTGTTGTAAACAAGGTTTAATATTTCAAATTAAATTTTCATGGTCATTCCTCCCTTTATTTGGGTTTTCTCCAAGTACTCCAGTTCCCTTTGATATTCAAATAAATTTTGCTAGGTTCAGTTGACTCCAAATTTTCTATATGAATGTGAGTGTGACTGGTTTTTCCATCTATATGTTCCTTGCAATTGTCTGGCGACCAATCCAGGGTGTACCCCGGGTGTACCTCTTGCACAAATTTGGCTGGGATAGGTTCCAGCTCACCCGCAAGCCTAATGTGGACAATACAGTCTGATATGTTACTGCTTCCATATAGAGCAGAGTCACTGAATGATATTTAGACGTCCATGTCCTCATCAACATCATCCTGAACTATTCATAGATGAGACAAAGTGCAACAGAACAAAAACAACATGGCATTTACTTTAACTGTTCCTCCAATATGTCATGTCACCGCCACCAAAAAATAGAAAACCTTCTGGCCTTCACCGCTTCTCACCTTTGACCTCGTCACTTAGGCGCCGGTGCTCCGCTGATGCTATCTCCGAAAGCTCGATCACTCTGACCCTTTTCCGCTTCACGTATGTCGGCATAATTGTTAGTATCCATGACAACAGGCCCCATGGCAACACGACACCCATGGCAGCCCAAAAAAACGGTAAGACCTTTTATGATGCAATCCACTCGAGATGTTGGCCTGCAGTTCAAGAAACACTTGATTTTCTATAGATAGTGCTGTATTTATATTGCATGGTACATGTTGGATTAAAAGATTGCTACGTTTGAGTGAATGAATTATGCTGAGGTGATACAGAGAATTAACTTTAAAGAGGATTTTTGTTTGAAGCAAAAATCTTTTTAACACATTGGCTGAACACATCTAATCTCAAAGGATTCATCCTTCATCCGTCCAAAGAAGGATTTCTACCTGTTATAGCGTCTGACATGTACTTTTCCATGCAGCATTATTTGCAACACCGAGCGTCTATTTATGGATTTCCCAGCCATTTTAAACAAGTGTCTATTCCTGAGGTTCCTTTCATTGTCAGCGTGGATGATTGGAGAACATGAACACGATGTCTTCTGGCAACAGATGCTGACAGGAGGAGGAAGTGCACACTCTGGAGATCCATATGTGGGTAGGACACGTTTCTGCCAGGCTTAATCAGATTAGGTTGCCTTCATTTAAAAGCATTTCCCTGCACAGTGCAACTTCTGACACATCCTTAATCGTGGGTTCATGCTCACATCAGTCTTCATTATTGCAAGAAAGCCAGAGGCAACTGATTATTTTTGCACTTATAGTACTAGTTGTGTGCGTTTTCCACTCATTGGAGCATCACGGTACTTAGTAGTTATTATCTCAAGGCAAAGTTACCATGGGAACAATTTCTTTGAGTGAGAGCATTATGAAGCAAAAAAAAAAACCTAGCAACCAACCTGCTTCTCTGTTGGGCATGAAGCACGCATGCAACCAACCACCATTTTGTAGCACACAGCCGTCACGCTGGAGTTCCAGATGTTCTGTTCTGTTTCCCTTTGAGATCAGACGTTTGGCAAGTGCTCCGATTTTTGGGAGAGGAAGAAATAGTGGCAAAGGAAGAACTGGAAAGGAGAGTTACGTGCAAAAAAAAAAAAGTATCAAGTATGATTTGTAGAAAACAATGTTTTAATTGAATATTAGGTTAACATACTTTACGATTGTAAAACTATTGACATTGCTGTGAAAAAGTATTTGCTCTCAAAATCATTGGCGATGATACAGATCCCAAATATTCTTCACCATGAGGTCACAAACTGATGGCTGAACAGCTTCCTTCAGTATTTTCTGGTAAAGATCAGAATTCATGGTTAGATCAAAGTAGTCCAGGTCCTGAAGAAGCAAAGCAGCCCCAGTCCAGCACACTTTAACTCTTTATTTGCATAACATCGAGAGGCGTAGAACAAACTTGACTAGACGAGAAACAACGAGAATGGGCTGCGGAGATGCACAGAGGAACAGAGGTAATAATCTGACAAAACGCACACTTCTCAGTTTGGCTTAAATAGGCAGTGAATCGATCTCATTGGTTGTGGCTAGACATGTGGGTAACAATACTGACATGGAATTCTCTGGTTGGCTGTTGACGCAGTAAAGAGATTGAAGATTCTTGACATCACATAGATCCTGACATCACATAGCTTAAAACTAGTTGAAACTAGATGCTGATTACAACGGTTCAAAACAGACGCTTGACTTCACGGTCATGACCCAAACTTTACCCTGACGTGACCCAGTCATGAGTCAAGACCCAAACATTACCCCTGCATGACAGCACTTTTGGTGTTTTCAAATGCACACAGAACTCGCATATATCCACAGTGGCATTTGTCCTATTACTGTTTGAATTGACTGAGAAGAAAAGAATTGATGTACAGTATGTTTTCAAAGTGTCATGGTTAAGAAGAGTAGGAAAGAAGAGGAGTGAGAAAAACAAACATCACACTGTCCGAACGATGGGAAGAAAATGCTGACTTGATGACTTATTCAGGATTTCTTTGGAAGTCCTCTTCCAAGGGTTCCTTTGAAAAGACGTGTGTTTGATGTTGCTTTGCATTCGGTGGGTGTTGGTTCGATGGATGTGCAGCTGAGGGTTGTTGGAACAGACCAACTGACGGACGGACGGATAGGGAGGAGGTGTGATAGCAAGTGGGAACACAGAGAAAGGTTGGCTGGAAATAAGAGCAAATGTAGGAGAGCTCCCCCACATAGATGAGCCCACGTAATGCAACGAGTGTACATAAGAAAGTTAGAAAAGAGAACTCATTATGAAAATGAATTCATTATGGCTCAAAAAGTGTGAACGTTTAATATTTTTGGACCCTTTTATCAAAAAGAATATACTACCTTCTCCCCCTTCAAACAGGACAATCTGGATATGCAGTGTTGGCTTGCAGAAAATGTGCGTGTTTGTGTACATTACGTGTGCGTGAGATGGGCACACAATTGAACCAGGGCCAGTTTGCACAGAGCGCTCGGCTCATTGGCCACCTCTGGGTCGCCGTGGGAGACAGTCCCGGGATGGCTGAGCGAGTCTGGGAGAGTAAACAAACAATAGCTTGATGGGAGAAGAGCTCACGCATGCGGGGGTCGGCAGGTCAGCGGGCATTCATCACCTGTCAACCTTTTCGGTGGGCGTCGGCGAGAATGACAGCCAACAACGCTTCATGCAAATGTAGCATTGCAAATTATTCCTGCCAGGCTGAGGCTACGACGCTTGAGTGCATACAGTATAATGTAGCAGGTTAGCAAAGACCTGATGCAGCACGCTGGATTTACCTCGTCGCTTTCTATTTATAAGCCCGGGGAAGCTGTAGTTCATATTTATTTATACAAGCGTACAGATAGTGAGAGCAGAGCAGAGGCGTGTGTGTTTGAGCCCACAATAATGGTGGATTATTAAAACAAAGTAGCACATCAAAGAAAGCACTGCATAGTTTATAGATAGGGATTTAATGCAAAATGGGAGATAATGATGTGTGTGCGTGTGCGTGTGCATGTGGAAATGTTCGTGTTGCCAGGCTGCTATCCCCCTCTGAAAATTGACTATTTGGGCTGCTTTCATAGTACATGGACAGGAAATGTGCTTGCTCTTTTTTTTTAATTTTTATTTTTTATTTTTTTATTATTTTTTTTTTTTTAGTTTTTAGTAGTCAGTGTCACTCTAACCTATCCAGAATTGCTAAAGCTGCCCAAACTAAAAGTATTAGCAATGGCTTTCCTTAACTACTGTAATTAGGTGCCAGATTTGATGGACTGATTATTGAGTGATGTCACTAGAATGGTGGCCCTTAACTCATTCACTCCCAGCCATTTTCACAGAATCAGTCCCGTTCGCTCCCGGCTATTTTGCTGGATTTTGAATGATTTAGTAAGGCCCACAGAATATTGTGTTCTATTGCTGTAAATGCATCAAAAGAAAGATTAAAGTCTCTTCTTTCATCAGGAAAAAAAAAAAGTATGTTTCTATCAGTTTCCGTTTTGCAGCAATTAGCATTAGAAGAGAACTAAGTTTCATCAGTTTTCACAAATTATTCAAAATTGTAAGTAATTGAGCTTTTTTTCTACATGGCCCTGGTTGATCTCCTTTGCTCTGCTGCCACCTGATGGCCGTTTGTGTAATAACTACCATTTCTGCAACCGTTCTTTGCAGTTGAGAGGCTGCATCAAAGCCTTCTGTATGCTCTAGCATTAAAACAAAAACAAAAAACAAAACGTATAAATACGTCTTTGGGACACTTCGAACATAAAAAAAACGGATTTACACGTTATTGGGAGCAAATGAGTTAAAAATAGTAAAATTTTTCTATTCTCTTCTTGGTTGGTCAATGCAAGGCAAGTTCGACTGGTAAAACGCATCCTTAGTGATTGTGTCTTATTTCAATTTGTTTACGTTTATTTATGTTTGTCATGTTATGTTGTATTTTTATATTTTACTGGTCCTTTCTATGAGTGTGAATTGAGATCTGGATTAAAAATGAGGTAAAACCCTACTGAAAATCCAGGCAGTCACAAAATAACAAATAATCATCACTACAAAGATCTTGAAATGGCAGCTAGTCTGTGTATCTTCATCCAACCAGAATGCTCTCTCCAGAATGTATTTGGAAGGAGAAAAAAATGGCTACAAGATTTGGATCCTGTTCAGTGGGGCTCTATCTTGAATGAATAAGCTTATTTATGTAATAACAATGACAACGTCTATCCATGATCCACATGGAGTATAAAATGTGAAAAGCAGCCATCCTTACAGCAGAACTGTGCTGCTCGGTGCAGACAAACTACCTGCCTGCCTCGTATTAGTCTTTGCACAAGACACTGTGGAGATTTGTTCGGATTTGTTGTCTGTCAGCAAATGTGGAATAGGATTGATCATAGTAATAAAAGAAGATTTACAATATTGGTAGACTGCCATTTGGAGAGAAACACTCCTAAGTCATTGTAAATGAAGAATGAATGAAAGGAAGAACGACACCTTTATCTAAGCGGTAGATGACAATCGCAGAGACCGGGAAATGTGTAGTGTCCCTTTTATTGGATTGAAGATGATATTGCTGAGGGAGATCTTACAGGATTAAGTTCACGCTGCAATGACTGAGAAGGGCTTGGAGTGGTTTTCTTTCTTTCTTTCTTTCTGTCTTTCTTTCTTTCTTCTGTCTTTCTTCTGTCTTTATTTCTTTCTTTCTGTCTTTATTTCTTTCTTTCTGTCTTTATTTCTTTCCTTCCTTCTTTCCTTTTTTCCTTTTTGCTTTCTTTCTTTCTTTCTTTCTTTCTTTCTTTCTTTCTTCTGTCTTTCTTTCTTTCTTTCTTCTGTCTTTCTTTCTTTCTTTCTTCTGTCTTTATTTCTTTCTTTCTGTCTTTATTTCTTTCCTTCCTTCTTTCCTTTTTTCCTTTTTGCTTTCTTTCTTTCTTTCTTTCTTTCTTTCTTTCTTTCATTCTTTCATTCTTTCATTCTTTCATTCTTTCATTCTTTATTTATTTCTTTATTTCTTTCTTTCTTTCTTTATTTCTTTCTTCTGTCTTTATTCCTTTCCTTCCTTCTTTCCTTCTTTCTTTCTTTCTTTCTTTCTTTCTTTCTTTCCTTCTTTCCTTTTTTCCTTTTTGCTTTCTTTCTGTCTTTATTTCTTTCCTTCCTTCTTTCCTTTTTTCCTTTTTTCTTTCTTTCTTTCTTTCTTTCTTTCTTTCTTTCTTTCTTTCTTTCTTTCTGTCTTTCTGTCTTTATTTCTTTCCTTCCTTCTTTCCTCTTTTCCTTTTTGCTTTCTTTCTTTCTTTCTTTCTTTCTTTCTTTCTTTCTTTCTTTCTTTCTTTCTTTCTTCCGTCCTTCCTTCTTTCTTTCTTTCTTTCTTTCTTTCCTTCCTTCCTCCTTTCCTTTTTCCTTCTTTCTTTCTTTCTTTATTCCGTCCTTCCTTCTTTCCTTGTTTCTTTCTTTCCTTCCTTCTTTCCTTTTTCTTTCTTTCTTTCTTTCGTCCTTTCTTTCTTTCTTTCTTTCTTTCTTTCTTCCTTTCTTTCTTCCTTCCTTCCTTCCTTTCTTTCGCCCTTTCTTTCTTCCGTCCTTCCTTCTTTCTTTCTTTCTTTCTTTCTTTCCTTCCTTCCTCCTTTCCTTTTTCCTTCTTTCTTTCTTTCTTTATTCCGTCCTTCCTTCTTTCCTTGTTTCTTTCTTTCCTTCCTTCTTTCCTTTTTCTTTCTTTCTTTCTTTCGTCCTTTCTTTCTTTCTTTCTTTCTTTCTTTCTTCCTTTCTTTCTTCCTTCCTTCCTTCCTTTCTTTCGCCCTTTCTTTCTTCCGTCCTTCCTTCCTTCCTTCCTTCCTATCAACCTATTAGAGTTTAACCTGCTTCCTTGCATTTAAATCTGATGTTTTGTTATTTCAGCCGGCTGCTTCAGCCGTTGCTGTAGTTACAAAAGAGAGACTGAAAAGCGGAGATGACGCCCGGGTGAAGGTAATTCTAAGAAAAGCTGGAGGCATATTCTTCTGCCTCTATTTCACACCCGCATATCTCTCAGTGGGACAGCTGATGATCACAATACTCAGCCGCCTCTTCTCCCGCACACCTCCACGCCTGCAGGTACACACACATGCACACTTGCAATCCGTGAAAAAAATCTGGTTGATTTGGACAACAGAAACTTGTGCTACAAATGACACGTACTCGATAAGGGAGGGTTTTGTGGCGCACCATAAATCTATATAATAAAAACACCACCTGTCATTTATTCCCTGAGCAATATGAACCCTTCTGCAAGGAAATATCCAGCGTAAATGAAAAAGGAGACAGTAAAGTGTAGCTGTAATTGGCAGACTGCTGAAGCCCACATTCATCAGATGTCCTCTCACGGTGACAGCAAACGGGCTCATTCAAGCTTACAGGAGGGCCACATACCATCAAATTATTGAACATAACGCTTTCCATGTCTTCCCTCTGCGTCTTTATCTCCCGCCCTCGCACCCGACTTGTCACTGCCTGCCTCGTCTCCTCCTCCTCCTCCGTCTTCTTCACCAAGATTTGCTTCCCATCAGGAAACTTGTCAGGCAGAACAAATGGACTATCTTTTTCTATTTGCATCCAAGATGAAAGGCGGGGTATTCATTTGCTTCTCCATACAAAGGAGGATCCTTTTAGAATCTTTCCATTTGGGCTTTGAGCGTGGAAATTAAAAGAGATGACAAAAGAACGGGATAACACCGTTCGGTAAAAACGGAACAATAGCTCGAGGGGGCTCAGATTTTTACAGTCTCTCCTCATGTACTGCGTCATCACTGGATTTCACAAATGGGATTTAGATAGTGCACTTTTGTTGCATACTAATTTAGACGGTATATACAAGGTCAGTTTTTTTCTTCACATCACACTGTTTTTAAATCACTTTCTTGGTCTTCATTTTAAAGTTTCATAGTTTAAGAATACATTTTCTAAATAGATTAACTGTAATGAAGTGGTAGAACCTATCTGGACTCTATTTTTTTTTTGGGGGGGGGGGGTATCGCTATCACTTCCTTGTCTCACATTTAAAGGCCCTGTAAAGCAAAAAAATAAATATCTTTGACATAACCAAAGAGGAAGAGTGTCATTTACAACCCAGACAAATTTCAATGATAAACAACAATCGGTAAATATATAAACTGAGGCTTCAAAATCGCAAAAAAAAATAAAAAATAAAAAATCAAGCCCTTGTCTCTACTTTGAAATTCTGTGGGCCACTAAAAGTATGAAAACCCCACTCAACTGTCAATCAAATCCCCTGACTACAAATTAAACTAATTGACTTTATTGGGTATTTAAAGCTCATAACTGATGCAATAACTAGCACTCATGAGATATATGGAAAAATTGTGACATTTCTGTTCATGTATTTTCATTGTTCAAATCAGAGTTTTGAGTTCATATAAATGTAGTTCTTTTTATTAAACAGAAACAATGCTTTTCATTCTCATATATTATAATTCGTCTGATGTAGACTCTTAGTTGACAACATACTGTATTTGCATATACATATGATAGGGAACATTTCAGGGGCTGAGCATGTGATGTTCATTTTTCCTCCTCTTGTTCAAAGCTGCCTTGACGCTTCATCACATTCGGAAAAGGAATCCTCTTAATTGCTTTCCCTGTATCGTAAGAAGCCTCATTAACGAGAGGCAACACCCCATCTCGCACACCCACACTATTCCCTGGGATCTTATTCCGACTGGAGAAATCAATTAGGAAGATTACAGAGACTTCCAACCCTTCTCAGACGGCAGTTAAAGATGAGCTGCGTAGTCGATGTTTGACCATTAAATCAAACTCCAGACAGGGATGGAGGCAAGAAGCCAGCTCCAACGCCATCGTAGAGTGGAGTGGACAAAGGGTGGCAGGAAGGAGGACGGAGAGATGGAGGGAGTGAGATCTGAAATCTTAACTTGTTTACCACATGGAAAGAATGGCCATAGAAAAGCTCAGACTTTATAGGACACCATTGTAAAGGTCTCCGCTTGCTTTTAAAGTACACCGTTCATTTCAAACAGCTCAACTTTCTATTGAGCATCCATCCATATTGCTTTAGTGCCCAAAAACTCATTTCAAAAGAGCTTTTCCCAAAGTGTGGAGGATGAAGACGTGCCCAGAGCTTTTCTAGAGGGCTGTAATATGATTTCACTCCTATCCATTTTTTTTAACACACTAAAGAGAAGCCCACGCAGGCCACTTTTCCTCCCTCCTTCCTCCATACGCTGCCGCTAGTCATATCTCAACCATCCATTAACTGCACCAGCACGAGGCCTGAAGGATGAGGGAAAAAGGTTGCGCTGTTAAAAGGATTTTCAGAGATGTAAGGACATTAATAGAGGTAACAATAAATGGGTCGGGGGGGATAAACACAAAAAGGAATGAGCTAGTATTCAAGAAAGAAGAAATATATGTGAACTATACTGAGAGCTACTTTTGCCATGTCTTTCAATTCAGTTCTGGCAATTTCTTTTCAGCAGTCATTCATTAACTTGTGAGTAGACTGAGGTTAAATCTTCCTCTTGGTCACTCTGGTCTGATCATCACTTTAACTTCCTGTCAGGCTCCATTGCTCATAAATAGTCATGAATATATATAAATAAAGAGTTGTGAGATTAGCGAGCAATGAAATGACTGAGCAGATTGGCAAGCATATTCCTTTTAATCCAAAATAGTCTTCTTGTTCCATTTGTTTGAGCGTGCATGCTAATTGGATATGATACAGACGAGGTTTGGGAGAATTCGCTTTTTCCTACACACAATGTGCAAATAGACAGAAAACAGAACTGAAATCATTAATGCTATCAAAACAAACGTCACAGAAGTAATTTGTTGCAGTCTGTCATATATACAGCGGTGACCCTAATATATATACATATTTATTGTGGGTCTTAGTAGTTATAGTGCATTAGTGTACATAATAAATAGTCAGTCTCTCTAAAATCAAGTGAAATGAGATGGCGCACTTAATGATTGGAGGCTATTTACACACCCCTCCCCTGCTGTTTGCTATTTTAATGCTAATATGACTAAATTGTGATTTGATAATGGCGAGCCTATAGAAATGTCAAATGTATTGATATTCAAGCTCGAGCTTAAAAGCTGTCGATGGTTTATAAATGAGGCAGTGCCAAGCCGTGTCTCATTTATATGCCGAGAATAAGAACACTAACCTGCTGGGCAGCGTGAGCACGTCTCTGTAGAGAAGGTAACTGACTAAAGGTGGGCTGTACAAGTAGATTAAAGAACATTTGGTGTGAAGTGTTCGTCAGTGCCAGCGAAACTGCAATGCATTGTACTGCCATATCTTGACAATATTTGGTGCAACCGTTTATGTAAGACGGGTGTCAAATTTGTTTTCATCATGGGCTGCATCGTTGCTATCATTGCCTTCAGGGGGCCGGTGAAACCATCTCGTTGCTGCTATGTGAAAAACAATTATGTCCATTTTTGTCTTTTTTTTTTTTTTTTTTTTTTTTTTACATTTTTATGTTTTTTGGAATGAAATTAAATGCAAACATCCCAAAAACATAAAAATGTAAAAAAAAAAAAAAATGGAAGAAAAAAACCCAAAACAAAATAGAGATGTTTTTCACATAGCAGCAACGATATGATTTCACCGGTTTGACATTTTTTGCCGTTTTTTTTTTCTAACCATATCGTTGATGCTATGTGAAAAAACACTTTTGTCCATTTTTGTCTTTTTTTTAACATTTGTATGTTTTTGGTGTGAAATTAAATGCAAACATCCCAAAAATGTAAAAATTGGGGGGGGGGGGGGGGGGGGAAATAGAGATAAGTGTTTTTCACATCGCAGGAACGATATGGTTTCACATTTTTGTCGTTTTTTTTTGTTTGTTTTTTTGTGTGTGACATTTTTATGTTTGGGGCTGAAATTGAATGCAGTCCTATTTAAAAACACTTTTAATGGCATTTGTTGTTGCTACGTCACCATCTTAAGAGTCTGAGAGAGGCCATTTAAATGCCACTGGAGGCTTCATTTGTACTGCACCAAGTTTTTGTTTTTGTTTTTTAACAAATGTTTAGCCAGAAACTGAGCTTCACTTTATTTGTTTACAGGCATGTGAAATAGTTACTTTTCTTGTCCATGACCTAATACGTTCCGTGTGGGAGACTTAAAAATCACCCCGTTATCAGGGGACTGACAGCCATCGTGAATTTCGGGAGTACAGTCAAATCAGAGAGGTATTTTGTGGTATAAAATATGATGGAAACATGTTCACTGTCCTCATATTTCTCTCACAGTTTCCGCTCGGAATAAATCTCACCTATCCAAGAAGCTTGTTAGCGAGAAGCATGACACGCTTGGGATGAGTGCGAACAAGGCTATGGGGGCCAGTTATCAACTCGCTGATGCGGGACCACATGGAGAGAGAGCAGAACACGTCGGAGATGAATATTTCCCCCTGACGCCGCACAAACAGCTGCCTCCCAAGCATCTGTAATGAAGACAGAAGGAATTGAATGACTATGATCAGTGCGAGCGGCGATTCATCTGCAAGTAAGAGAGTGAGAGTAATGGCGAGAATAGGAAGAAAAAAAAAGCCGGCAGCAGCTTGTAGAGCTGTGACGGAGAGGAGTGATCCATGCTGTTTTCACAGGCTATTTCCCCCAGGCTTTGTGTTGGCACAGCCAGACACGCTGCGAGCGCAGAGAAGACCATTTGTATACCTGACGACATTCATGAGAAAAGCTATAAACAGTCTAGAAAGTAAGTAACCGTGCGGGCAAATAAACTCTAACAAACAAGCAGTGACAGTCCCTTACAATTTTCAGTTTCCTTGGAAATGGAGTGATGATGCATGAGAGGTGATGTCACCGAGCCAACATTCCAAAGAGATGGTGAGTACGACATGGCGAGTTTAATACAGTACATCGAGCTTAGCATAGCATAGAATCAGCAGTAAAGGGGATGTCATCAAATCTGATTGAGTGCTTCCAAATATCAAGTGCCATATAAGCCAAAATAATATTTTCCTCTCTCCCAACAACAACTAAAAAACCTCCCACATTCACCAAATAACTTCTCACGAAGGTGTTAGACTTGTACAAGGAAACAGTCTCATAAGTGGTGGGAGTTTTTAGTGTAAGGGTTTTTGGTGTAAAATATGTTTTTTGGAGTGTGAGTTTTGTGATATATTGTGAGAGGTTTTCTGGCCTGTGTTTGGTGTATTTGAGAGGAATTTTTGGTGACTGTGAGAGAATTTTTTTTTCTTTTTTCTTTTTCTTTTTTTTTTTTTAGTCTGAGGGAGGTCTTGTGGGGCATGTGTGTTTTCCTAGTCCATGAAAGTTTTTTTGTTGTGTGAAAGATTGTTTATGTGTTCTGTTTTTTTGCAACCGGGAGGATTCTTGGCCTGTGAGAGATATTTTCCGATCAGCGTGAGATTTTTGTTTTTTTTTTGTTGCAGAAAACGAGATATGTTTTTGGTAGCCAACTGTATGTGGGAAGTATTTGTTGTGTTTTAGAGGTTTTTTTTGTTTTGTTTTTTTTTGGTGTTATGAGAGTTGGGTTTTTTGGGTTTGTAATGAGAGGTTATTTGATATGTGAGTTGTTTTTGTTGTTGTTTTTTTTAATGTCATAGTTTCTGGTCTGTGTGGGAGATTTTATTTTTTTGCCGTGTTCATGTTTTTATAGTGACTGAGAGTTTTATTTTCGTTAAGTGCATGTGTTCTTTTTTGGTAATTGAGTACTTTTGTTTTTGTTTTGTTTTTAGGTGCGTATGCGAGGTTATTTAGTGGGTGTGAATTTTTTTGGTGTGTGTTAATTCTCTCAGTGTAATTGAAAGGATTTTTGTTGTTGTGAATAGGCTTTTTTTGGTGTTTGTTCTTTTTGTTTTGGGTGATTTTTTTTAGAGCTTTTCTGTTCGATATGAGAATTTTTATGCTGATTGTTTTGTTTTTTTTTAGATTTTTTGAGAGAGGTCTTTTGGTGGGGAGAGATTTTTTTGTAATAAAAAAATGTTTGGTGTCTGTTTTCTTTTTCTTTTTATTTATTTATTTATTTATTTATTTAAGTGAGTTTCTCCCATGGAACGTCATCGTGAATATAGCTGTACATTATCTCGTGCCTCATTTGCATGTTTAATTTATGGAATGTATTCAAAAGCATTTCAATGAGGCTGATGTGGCAATGCTCTAAGCTGTGTTAAAAACGCAGCCCAAAGTGTTGGCATAGAATGTGCGGCCATCTGGCCTCATGCGATGCACAGCTGATGCAATGGCACCGGGTCTCCCACTCATTAAGACAACATGTAGTGACTAGATTAAATTAGGGCCGGCCTATTAAAGTCAAGTAAACCCTCAATGACCATACAATATCCTTAGGTACACCTGCAATAATACCTTTCTTGGAGCTCATTAGATTGCAGTACAAGTGCACCTAATGTTTGGCTGGTGAGTGTGTGCAGAGCAAATGGGGAACTGAGAATGAAATGCAATCCTCTAATCATATCTTTGAAATGAGACAAGGCATTCTCTGCGATTGTGTTGGTTCCTTTTTGTTTGTTTATTTATTAACAATACTAAACGCCTTTAATCCCTTCCATAAAAAAACATGAATGGATCAGAATGAGGGCATTGTGTAGTTGCGCAACAAAGGGATACCCACTTCAAATGTTCCCTCATCTCTGGAGGAGACCTACAAACCGCTGGCTCATTACGACAATACTAAAAAATTACTAGCTGCTTGTGGAACCACTTCCAGTGCAAGCACCCTTCATAATCCCCTTGGGTGTGTTTTTCCAACCCTTTACACAACGGATCAGTCGCCGCTGTGTGTACATCACTGAATCAGTTTGGCTCCCAGTTGGCTGCGGATGTGAACAATCACCAAATAGCTTACGTGATTTGCGGCCAATCTGACACCTCGCTTCTATACAGCCTCCTTCTGCTACAGCAGTCACGTATTAACTCATTAGCTCCCAAAAACGTATAAATACGTCATATTTTATATGTTTTAAGTGTCCCAAAGACGTATTTATACGTTTTTTTTTGTTTTTTTTGTTTTTATGCCAGAGCATAGAGAAGGCTTTGATGCAGTCTTTCTACTGCAGAAAATGGTTGAGTGGCAGCAGAGTATAAGAGATCAACAAGGCCATGTTAAAACAAGCTGATTTCCCCACAATTCTAAGCAGAATTGTGAAAAACGATGAAACTTAGCTATGTTCTATTGCTAATTGCTGCACAGCGGAAACAGATAGGAATATACTTTTTTACCTGATAAAAGAAGAGACTCTAATCTCTCTTTTGGTATGTTCCATATTTTTATAGCAATAGAACATAATATTTCGCGGGCCTTGAAAAATCAGTCAAAATCCAGGAAAACACTTCAGTGAAAATGGTTGGGAGTGAATGAGTTAAAGACAAAGTGAGGAGGAGACTGGGAATGACAGATGCAAACAAGCACGTACTTTACAGCAGTGGCCCCTACAGATTGATCTTCATTGATCTTCGCGTTCACTGGCACGTCACCGTCCATCTCTTCTCGTACTCCGACAAAAGGTGCTACAAAAAGGCTTAATCCCCATACAAATGCTCATTTGTTACTGCCCTACAAAAATGCCACCCCACATACTGCACATGCCAGAAATTGCAACTGATGTAAAATGTGAATTTGTCGTTTATTTGTTCCAGTGGACAACTCACTAACAGACGTAGTTCTCATTTGCGCACACATTCATGCATGCATGCATGCTGGCCAACGTGTCGTATGCACGTGTACACACGCGATCGCTTCTACCGCATCCTCTAATGTGCACATGCCAGCGTTGAGTGGGTTGCAGGAGTATTTTTTATTTTATTTTTTTTTTATTTTATTTTTTAGATAAGCTGTTCTGACCGATTTGTGTGTGGGTTTAATGGTGGGCGCAGGATCTTCAAAGAAAAATACATCTCCATTATGTGAAGCATCACCCTCTGTGCGTCATCCACATACTCATATGTTTTTTCCTATATGGTTATGATGAGATCTATGCTGTTATATAACCAACTGGGTATTGAATCTGTGCAAGTCTTTTGCCGGCATTCTCTATACATAGTCACCTCTTCCTCGTTCCTCCTACACTGGGCCTACAATATCTGACTCATGCACTTTATCTCACACACTGCATCATTAAAATAGGATTTTGCAATTCACTGTAGAATCATAATATCAAAGCAGAAATGTTGCCTCATTGAAGTGAGCCCCCGTGTATCACGGGGGTTACGTTTCGGACCCACATTATAGAGTGGCCATATATATATTATTTTTTTTTATATTTTATATAGGTATAGTTTAGTTACACCTTCATAGAGACCTACTTCCTGTGTATCCTTATTTTTTGTCATTATAAATAGAAGGATAAATAGGTACAAAAGTAGGTAGATGGCTGGGTAGGTAGAATGAAAGACGTGTCATTTGATATAGCTATATAAATAAAGATGACTTGACTTGACTTGACTTGACTTGAGTTAGTTGTCTTAGATCACCTACCTACAGCTCTGGAGCCATATGTGGCTTTTAGTCCCTCTCTTCTGTGGAGCTCTTTAAAAAAAAAAAAAAAAAAAAAGGGGTTTGAGTGGGGTTTTTTGTTTTGTTTTGTTTTTTTAATTACATGTTTTTATTTTTTAGATAAAAGTATTCTTTAAAACAAATTGATTTTGATTTAAAAAAAATAAATATTTAAAAAAAAAAAAAATGTCCAGTCCAAATTTTTAAGTTGTGAAAGAAAGAGAGGCGAAAAATAGATGAAAAAAAAATGTTAAAAACTACCTTTAAAATGTACAAAAAGTGACCATTCAATGTCCAAAAAGGAAAACAAAATACAGAAAATTATTATAAAATGCCCATGAAATAAAAAAATAAAAATAATAATCTGAAAATTGAATATAAAAGGAAGAAACCAAAACATTTGAAAAGTAACTCTAAAATGTCCAAAGACAAAAGAAGAAATCCTGAAAACTGACCTTAAAATGTCAGCAAAATTACCAAAATAGTCAGAAAATGTATTTAAGAAAAGGCAGGAAAGAAAATGTTCAAAAGGTGATCATAAAAATTGATAGCAAAAAAGACAAATGTCAAAAAAGAGCCATAGCATGACCAAAAAAAGGAAGAGGAAAGGTAGAAAATTACCAAAAAATGTCACGAATTATATATATATATATATATATATATATATATATATATATATATATATATATATATATATATATACATATATATAAAAAGGACGAAAGGTAGAAGAAAACAATCTCTACGTAAAGTTTCTGTTATGGTGCAGCTCTAATTAGCTCTTGGGCCCTCAGTACAAAGACTAACACTAACACACAGTTTTCTTCATCACAATGTTTAAATGTTTTGTGGTTCCAGACAGGCTTTTTTTTTTTTTTTTTTTTGTAATTTATTTGTCTTAAATTGGCTTTTTTGACAGGAAAGGTTGCTGACCTCTGTCTTAGATGATCGGATGCTTGTAGGTGGCTGATGCTAGCCTCCATGATAGCTGGCAATCTCAAAACTATTAACCAGGTAAGACCTTTTCTTCCATCAAAAATAATTACAGGGTTGAAAAAAAACCTCCCCCATCATACAGGCCCTCACACAAACCTGTTGCTAGGAAACCTGTCATAAGACCTGCGTGGATACGCTATCAAACAACAAGCCACCTTGACGCTGGTGCCCGAAAATACATTTGCTGCATCACGGGGAGCAAGACGCCGATAAATACAGAAATGTCAAAGTGATGGAGCAGCTGAAAGGCCCAACACAGAACGAGGAGGTTCAATGTGACTCATCACAAAAAGTTTTGTTGGCGCCTTTTTCTATATGTTCCGCAACACAAAAATTGCAGATCTTTATCAGCTTTTTAGGATATTTTTTTAGGACCACAAAAACATGGTGCGATTGTCAAAGAAGATGTGGATTTCCCCAAAGATAGAAAATAAAGGAGATGGATAATATTTTGATAAGCTTTTTGCAATGATTGATTGTTGTTCAGGGTAAAAATGTGCAGTCGGTATTAGTGTTGTTCCGATACCGATACTGGTATCGGCAGAGGTGCCGATACTGCATTAAAACATTGGTATCGGTATCAGTGACTACTCACAAGTAACATGCCGATACCATTAATTCCAACACTAATATAGGATTTTGGATGCAGCATCTTGTGCCTTGCTCGTGCACGACATTCACTGATATGTGACATGTTCACTGCATGCCGATCTAAGATATCCTATTGGCCCTTGAATGCTCTGAACCAATGGCAGGACAGCTTTTCCATGTTGAGGAAAAAAAAACCTTAAGTATCGGTATAGTATCGGTATCGGCCGATACTGCAAAGCTGCGTATCCGTATCGGTATCGGGGGCCAAAAAACATTATCGGAACAACACTATCCGGTATGTATCATTCAGCAATGGTGCATACTGTATAACGGCATTCGTGTAGATGGTTGCTTCTCAGCCGCCACTCAACAAACTTTCCCTCATTTGCTTTCCTAACCGCTGCCTCTGCTGTCTCTTGTGATTCCCTGCAGGGTCTCCGGTCGAGAAGTCGTGGGAGGCAAGGGTTGAAGAGTCAGTGAGGAGAGAGAGTGTGAGAAGAGGCAGAAAGATAGAAAATGACATTCAAGTCAGGACTTGAGTAAGTCACTTGATCGGCTGCACTCTGACTCCATCTATCCATTTTTTATTTATTTATTTATTTATGTATTTTAAACAGCGCTTGTCCTCATTGTGTTGTGGGAGCTGGAGCTTATCCCAGCTGACTTTGGGCGAGAGGTGGGGTGAATACGACTGATCCCCAGGTGATGTGAGTCTTCAGGCTTAAATTACTGTTAAAATTAAGGCTGAAGTTTGTCATGTCGCATATTAACTCATTCAGTGCCATTGACGGCTATACTCGTCAAAGTAGGGCTGTGCAATTAATTGAAATTCAATTATAATTTCAATTATTACACTCCACAATGACAAAATCAGCATAATTGCAAAGTAAAAAGATTATTGAGTTGTTTAAATTCATACATTTGCACCTTTTTTAAAATTTAAAATAAATAATTTGATCAATTTTGTTTCATCCAAAAGGAACTTGCATAAATAGTGTTTCAAATCATTTTATTTGTCTTAATATTTTTATTAGTTTTTTATGTTTAAACATTTTCTTGTTCTGTACCCAAAAATAAATAAAATAAAATATTGCCCTACTGCACAGTGCATATGCTGTACTCCAACGTTCACATTTTTGCCAACATGAATAAACATATATTATTATAAATTCTGTTTGGTCCAAAACTTAATTAGTGTTTCTATTTTTTTTTAAATTTGGTCCTAATATTTTTAAACGCTTAAACATTTTCTTAATATAAATAATCGTGAGTTCAACTATTGCCAAAATAATCCTGATTATTATTCTTCCCATAATCGACACCAAAGATCCGTTTTTACTGGGCTGGCAGTGAATGAGTTAAAAAGTAAACAGTAACCTAAGCCACTAGATTCTTTTGTGCGTCCAGTTCAACACACGCGCACACACGCACACAAAGTAACCCTCACTGTCTGTGAGTCATGTTAGCATTCTCACAGCGACTCTTGTTGCATAATGTTTGGTCCTTCAAGAATTATACACCCACTCAATGCCCCCGACAGATGTCCATGACTTAAAGCTTTGCTGCACTCATCTATATATGACTATCAGTTTGTCCAAATTCATCCAGGCATCCATCATCCATGGACAATCTATCCTTTTGGGGTTGAACCAATTATTCAACGAGGCGATTAGCCCGCGTTGATATTTCATGTTTAAGTCGACTCCTAGTGAATCACGTGGTTTTGGCTTCTCGTCTTCGGAGTACTATCGTACTTTTGATTCGACCGTCTGCTACTGTTGCTGCAGTTGCTCATTGGAGCTGTGAAAAGTCGGTTCATATTTTTGGAGCCTGACTATGATTTTCTGTCTTGACTAAGGTTGTGGTATTTAATGAAAAGTAACGAAATAATTCAAACTTAAACAGAATTTTTTTTTAATGAAATAAAATAAAAATACAACAAAAAAAGAAACAAAGAAAAGTAATCTAACTATAATTATCGACAAAATGTCCTTCCGTTTCATATTTGTCCATTAATATCATACATTAGCTTTTGGGGTACATTTTAAATTTGTGTTTTTTGTTGTTGTTTTTGTTTTGTTTGTTTTTTGTATTGCTGTACATCTGTACAGAAGTATGAATGTCAAACGTGTTTGAGAACTGTACTTTACTTTATTACGTAACACTTTGTGATGATTTTTATCTTGCAATTTGACAAATGCTCAATATATTTAAAAAAAATATAGTCTACATATATTGCTGAAACTAATAACTAAACTAAAATGAAGCATTTTCAAAAAATAAACAAGAACTAATCAAAACTAACAAAACTGCTCTAAAAACTAATCAAAACAAAGTGAATTACACAACAAAAGTCAAAACAAAACAAACTATAATGAAAAATTCAGAACTATTACAACTCTTGTCTTTACTCTTATTACACACGATGCCATGAAACACAAAATGAGACCAGCTGACTAGTAGTATGTCTTCACTTAAAATATGCGCAAAAGAGCTCGGGGACTGTGCTCGGGGGGAGAAAAGTAATTTATCGAGCCATATATTTATCAATCCATCTGCGAAGACTAACTTTTCCTTCAGCGAGAAGATTTTTTTGTTTGGTGAGTTCATCTCAAAACTACTGCACGCGTTCTGTCCAATATGACTAAAGCAACCATCATATTGGTCCTTATGATTATTGCTTCATTATTACCAGCACTCCATCTGGATGCATCGCTGGCTTCTTGTATCACATGTCTGTCGGCTTCCTCGCAGGAAGTGTGGAAAGTACTTAATGAGAAGTGACTTAACAAGCAGGGTGCAGGGCCAGCAAGCACCTGTGAGGCAACACTCGTTTGCGACACCTGTTTCTGATAACACATTAAACATCACCTTCACACTTGGTAAGGTTTCATGCCCGAAACTGATTGTGGGGTCGGGTGGCCTTGTGTAACGCACCCGCTGGGTGAGGTAACCCCAGGAAGTCGATCGACTCCACTGCCTCTGATTACATTCTGGAGTGTGTGCGCACTGTGTGGCTTGTGTCCGACGAGGTGATGTCACACTCCATTATTCTCGGATTGCCCTGATGCAGCATGTGTGTGTGTGCGTGTGTCCACAGAGAGGCTGTCAACAGCGGCGAGCCAAGGGCCGGTGTGAACAGGAGCAAAGGAGCAGAGAGTCGTCTCTTGTTGAATTACGCAAAGGACGGGAAGCAAGGGGGCAGCGGGAAAGGTTAGAGCACAAATTTCCCCCAAAGGTCCCTGTCACGTTGGAGGGACTCCACCGTCCACCCACTCTGAAAAGGTTCATTTTATGGCAACGCAATCCGGTTCCACGAGGAGAGAATTTTCTGCTTCAGCCTCAGGCAAAACAATATTGTGACACATTCAAATATTATTTGGTGTGCTTAGTGGACGTTTGGTGGTCCCTTGACTTCTGACCATGCTTGTAACTCAAAACACGTGGACCTCAAATCATCTTTCCCATTGAAATGAATGGAAATACCATTAATCCGTTCCAATGTTTGAGAAAAATAGTACTCAACAGTATCATATTGTACTTGCATAGAAGAATTAAACGGTTAATAATTTCATTCTTAACTTCCCATTGATATTGTACTGCCCATTCTTGTGTGTAATTTGTCCACCAGGGAGCAGTACAATATTCACAAAATGTATCCATAAAAGCACGTCCACCTCCCAGGACTGAGGACTCGGGTTCGAGTCCAGGCTCCGGCCTTCCTGGGTGGAGTTTGCATGTTCTCCCCGTGCCTGTGTGGGTCTTTTCCGGGTACTCCGGTCTCCTCCCACATCCCAAAGACATGCGTGGCAGGTTTATTGGGCGCTCCGAATTGTCACGAGGTGTGCTTGTGAGCGTGGATGGTTGTTCGTCTCTGTGTGCCCTGCGATTGGCTGGCAACCAGTTCAGGGTGTACCCCGCCGACTGCCCGAAGCCAGCTGGGATAGGCTGCAGCACCCCCTGCGACCCTTGTGAGGAACAAGCAGTTCAGAAAATGGATGGATGGATGTATTAACAAACAAAAAAAAATCTTCTCAAAGCTCAGTATGTTGCTGTAATATTGGACATTCTCGGTAGAGGATAAAGAATATGTGTCTATATGTGAAAATATTAGCTCATCTGTTGCATTTTGTTTTAGCAGAAGCTCAACTTTCTTTACAGAAAGTTTTGTAGTTTAGTTAAATACATAACAGGAAATTTGAAATCTGTATCTTCGTAAACTCATGTGGGAGTGGCAATAAAAGTTTCTAACACAAAAATTGGCCAAACAATGACTTGTATCTAAAAAAAAAACAAAAACAAAAAAACATGTCTGGTCAGTACCTGTGTGCAGTATAATACAGAGCAAAGAAAGACTGTTATTATGTAAAAAAAATAATAAAAAAAAATGCTCAAGGTTCTAATAGATTCGATTTAAAGTCAGTGAAGAAGAAATTGATAATTATACTGCTATAATTCTACTTGGCTTTTGTGCTGAAATATTGAGAAAACTTCAAAAGTGAGAAGAACAGAAAAGGATTAGCAAAAGAATGAAGACTTTTATTTTAAGGTGCAGTGCTTTATAATGAGGAGACTGAGATCTATCATTACCATGGCAACGTGAAGTCATGTACTTGTGCCGTCTACGTGCTAAAACCAGAAATGTGTAAAGTCTGAATTTTAAGACTTGCAATGAGGCAAAGTTCATTGGGATGCGTTTGCAGGGCGCATAAAGTATAAACAAACAACCATCCCACACATTTTGGCAATTTAGAGTCTTTAAGTGAGTCATGACGCCTCAACACAACAACAATGCAAATGGCGCTCCTTGGACTATCAGTAAACAGCTGTTTTCAAGAAATTCCAGGTGTGCGCATGTGCTCCACTGGAGCAACGCGTTGACATTAAGTAGGATTCATCACACCTCACATCTGCTATGCCGTGATCACTCTTTCGGGAGCACGCTTGCAAGAATTAAATTGCTTTACAAGAGCAGACAGATTATTAGAAATTAGCGATTCTAATAAGTGACTCAGCCGGGAAGATGATGATGTCATGCCTCCGTAGGGAGACTGGCGGAACCATGATGTCATGCTCCAGCTAATCGTGTCCGGGGCTCTTCATTAGCGCACGGGAGCCTGACGGGATTGGCTGCATGCGCAAATGGATGATGTCATCCGTCTCGCTTGCCGCTGGCCCATTTGGTTGGAGGGCGCTGCTGTGTCAGTGTTAACAATGAACTGTTAGCGCTGATGCGTAGTGACAAGAGAGAATACCACAGACTGAAATGCAATTCATATTCAAATAAAGCAGATTTTTTATTTTTTTCCTCCCTTAGTGTTTCACCCTCTATTGATGGGGAACTTCCGTGAAATACTGTACTCGGCTTGAAAATTTGATTTCACCTATCAGATATCTCATGTTTTGATATATTTTTGACTATAGCCTTAATGTATTATCGCCATGAATTAAGCAGAAAATAATCACATTTTGTATGAATAACTAAATTGTGCAATTTTGGAGAAATTGCGTGCAAATTCTGAAAATCTAAGTAACTGTAGAATGATGTGACAAGATATTGAAAGACGTAGAAAAAAACGTTTTAAATTCCATCGTGGTTATTTCAAAATGAAAACATGGTCAGTAACATCCGTTAGAAAATCTGCAAAAATTGTTTTACAAAGTAAAAGATGTTTGCAAATGTCTTATTTAGGGAAAAACAAAACAAACAAAAAATATATATATAGTTAATCTGCTTTCATGGAGGATTTGGGACCATTTTGACTGTTATTATAGACAAATTTAAAGTAAACAAGGCCTCTAAATCTAAATCGATTATCAAAATGATTCTAAATTCATTTGATAACTAAGTAATTGCTGATTCATCATTACACTTCTAGAATAAAGTCTTATCGCTAAATTTGTAATTCTGAAAATTTAAGGACATTTGGGAATGGGACTGAGTCTGTTGATATACTGAAGTAGATGAACACTTTTATGTTATATTGGTCAAGAAATGTGCATGTAAATATGTAATTTAAAAATGTGAGAATATTTGGGGATGGGAACAGTTTGTTTAAAAAAAAAAAAAAAGTGGTTTGAATAGCTGAGGTAGGAGGATGGAATAATATAGAATATGTCTTACTGTAGGAATTTTATTTTGGAAAATTTTGTAAATATGCAATAATGTTTGAAATATTTCCCTTGGGGAAATTTGAATGAGCTGAACATTTTTGATCTGCAATTTTAATTTATTTGCTGAATATCTCATTAGGAACGAACAGAGTTCTTTTTGGTGACAAATATGGAAATTTTGTGATGTGAAAACTTATAACAGCCATCCAGCCAGTGGATAATATTTGAAATATTAGGATTGCCAAATGATTTCAGTCAGATGTGAAACATGGGAACAGTTGAATTCTTTCAGCATTCATTTAATACATTCACCGGTTTCACACCAGACGTATCTTAAAGCAGAGCAGCCTGAAATCAGCATGGGAATCAGTGCTGAAACTAGCATGGAAATGTCATGTAGCAAGAAATAGGTGCTCAAATATCCTGCGGTATGATCACTGACAGTGAGTCAGTCGTGCTCCAAAGGCACCAGCGTGCTCTTTAAGCCCTCGTCAGCCTTCAGGCAGAGAGGAAGTCGTGTTGTGTGAGTGAGTGCATTGTTTCCGCGGCACTTGTCTCATTTGTCATAGGAAATATCACCTTGCCCCCTTTCTCTCACTCTCTCTTCCTCAATCATCAATATAAGGATGGAGACGATCAGAGAGAGTATTTTTTTATTTTTCTGTCACCGTGGCAACGGGGGACCAATGGAGGCCTGTCAATCATGCTGCCTGCTGTAGCCTGAATGGTTGGCGGATAAGAAAATGGAAAAGAGGCTCGCTAAGGATTTAACATTGATTGGGCGGACGTATTTAGAGACGTGGTGTCCATAAAGATGTATTGAAGGATCAGTCATCCCACTTTTCACTTACAATCACTTAAGGAATGACCCATGAAACATTTTATGACTGTGTTTATTGTCAGGAGAATAGCGCCTCTGTCATTGTCATGGCAACCCTGCAGTGACCTCTTTAGATGTCTATATTATTGATCAAACGTGAACAGAGAGACAATACTTTGGATATGATGTCATAGCACTTACTTAGCATCTAATTAGATTGCTCTGATGTCATCTCCTATGTTGCTTACATCCTGTGGGAAATGTGGTGTTTGCTATGATAGGGTGTGATGTTTTATTCAGTAGTAGAGTCGTGAATGCATTTCTTTAAGAAGCATTTGAGTAAAATTTTTTCCTCTATCATTCTGATTCATTATTGATTCTCTTACTTATTCTCATTGGGTGAGGTAATAACTTAATGCAAATGCTACAATTGATTTTATTATTACTGATTTATTATCTTTATACAATAGGAAAATACAAAATTAAAATGTTGGTGCGTGGCACCAGTATAATGTTGTCAGGTGACATATATCAAACTTCAGAGTGCTTCTGTTGGAAATCTTTTGAACTGGATTACCAGGAAAGCAAACAAAGAATTCCTAGGAATCAAATTAGTATTTAAAAAAAAAAAAGCCTTCTTTTTTCACTATCTCTATTATTAAGAGTAATTTCACACCATGTTTGACGTCAATTGAGCCCAACAAAAAGTTGAGTTCAATGTTTGTGACTGGCCAAACACATTTATATAACTTCAAACATGTTCCAAATGGACGCGTCTCTGAATCGTATAGGGTTCAATCTTATGCAGAGTAGACGATGTTTTCTGTGAAGCTGTGTTGTAAGTCACCTATACAGCATGTTCACATACTCTTTAGGCTCGTGAGAAACATGATGGATGAAAGATGCCGCCAGGGGTTACGAGAATTCCGCTGTGCCCTTGTATGATCACTCATCCTTTCGATCCATCTGGGTGTCAAGCGGACATGACACACGTCAGAATGTGTCAGGCAAACCAGGAAGAACTCTCCAATTTAGAGAAACCAGAGAAACGTGTTTATTCCCTTTTCTGAAACTGCAATTACACCGCCCTGTATTTATGTATTTTTTGCATGTGTGTGTGTATGTATGTCTAATATGTTATCTATGCAATTGTTGTATTCTTTCTTTCTATGTGATTTTAATCACTGTTGTTTTTATCGTTCTGTCCTTGTCACATGAGGTTTGGAATTAGGAACCCAAACGCAGACGAATCACAGGAGTTGGAAAGTCTTGGAGTGTTGGAGTCTTTGTATACAAAAATACAAAGTAAGCAAGCAGGACTGCATGCAGAGCACATAGAAGAAAGACATGAAAGGAACCTCGATGCGCTGACAAGAGTCATTCAGGTACTCACTAGGGCAATGCACAAATCTGTAAAGGCATAATAAAGGCTTATATGACAAAACAAGAGTCACAAATACAGAACCTAAATAAAGGAAATGAGTGCAATGGAATTAATAGTGACAGTTACAGGACCACAACAACTGATAACTTCATCATCACAAGTGACATAGCAATTGCATAGCAACTGACAACATCATCACAGGAGACACAGCAACAGCCTAGTAACCACAAAATAAGAGTGACTTAAAATAAAAGTGACAAATACATCATCATCTTAAGGTACGTTGAGACTGCATAGAAACTACAAATATAATCACAAGGACATAGCAACTGACATCATCACAAGGGACATAACAACTGCATAGCAACTGACAACCTCGATTACCACTACTGTGCACAGACATACCATCCAGCCAGCGGGAGAAGCGCAAGACCAGGCAGTTTGGATAGAAAAATAAAGTATCAAATAAATACATGAACGACTCGTCGACTATTAATATTAAACCGTTGACATCGTTATGACTAACCGACTAATCATGGAAGCCCTAGTGACTAGACAAAATAAGAGACACAAAAACAGGAACCAAGAGTGACAATTACAGGACCATAGCAAACTGCATAGCAACTGACAGTTTCTTCATCACAAGAGACATAGCAACTGCACAGTACTACAAAATAAGGGTGACTAGACAAAACAAGAGTGACAAATACATCAGTATCATAAAGGGACATAGTAACTGCATAGAAGCTACAAATATCACCACGGACAAAGCAACTGCATAGTAACTGACATCAACATCATAACACAATGACCCAACCCCAAACATTTGCAACATTTATTTATTTATTTATTTATTTATTTATTTATTGGCCATAGCTGCTATGTCTTGTCTCTTTTGGAGGAAGCATACCCACATTTTCCTCCATGCCTATCGTGTAATCTCCCGCATCCTGCTGGCTCTTGAACCACAGGGAGAGCGGCAGAGTCCTCCGGCAGATTGAGCGAGTCCTGTTGCGGGCCCATGAACTACCTAACAGACCCGCTCACGCCGGGGGACTCTGCGGCAAATGAGAATTAGGAGGACCTCCGCTTGGAAATTCAGCGCGTGAGGCGCGTTTGAGACAATAATGTGTGAAGAGGAAGAGTGAGTGCTATGAGCGAGTCCCTGAATAGACATCCCCCCTCTGGTTGTGCATGACGGGCCGCAGCATGTGAAAGGGGAGAAAGCTCAACGTAACACAACTAACGGCAGTTTGTTGGAATAGCTCACTTTTGGGTCATAAGTGCACTAACCCGTAAATGAAGACGAATGTTGCCTTTTTTATTTTTTAGCGCAGCATGTCCATCGTGTTTATGGAGCGTGTGGTGGCAAGACTTCCACTTTTGGTTAATGGAGTGCAGGGATTTATGAAAGCACGTACAGTAGTCCAGTCTCGGCCCATCCATTATCACTGGTGTGAATGGCTTTAATGAAGTCCAACATCTGAGCATCCAGAAAGGAGAACAGGAGACGGCTTGGTTCACCGCCTCTGTTGTAGTTCATCCTTAAAGGAGTTTAATGGGCTTGAAGTCACTTACAAGTTCTTTCATGCCAGACTCATCCAAGCAGGCCTTTAGGAATGTTTGTTTCTTTAAATAAGGTGGGTTATTGGTGCTCCCCATTCCCTTAACTCACTAGCTCCCAAAAACGTATAAATCTGTTCTATTTTAAATGTTTTAAGTGTCCCAAAGACGTATTTATACGTTTGTTTATTTGTTTTTTAAGAATTTTTATTTTATTTTTTTTGTAATGCCTAGAGAAGGCTTTGATGCAGCCTCTATACTGCAGAGAACGGCTGAAGCAATGTAGTAATTACAAGAACAGCCAGCAGATGGCAGCAGAGTATAAGAGATCAACCAGGGCCATGTTAAAACAAGCTGATTTCCCCACAGTTCTAAGCAGATTTGTGAATAATGATTAAACTTGGCTATATTCTAATGCTAATTGCTGCACAGCGGAAACAGATAGGGATATTTTTTTTTCCTGATAAAAGAAGTGACTCTAATCTTTCTTTTTGGTAGGTTCCATGTTTTTATAGCAATAGAACACAATATTCTGTGGGCCTTGCAAAATCAGTCAAAATCCAGGAAAACGCTTCAGTGAAAATGGCTGGAGTGAATGAGTTAATCATCATCATCTCTGGTTGATATAATAAACTAGATTTTCTTTAGATGGATGGTTTGTGTCATGTAGGTGGCACAGTTATGTACTATCATATGGCATTATTGTATACAGGTAGAACTCAATTTATGAAGATAATAGGTTCAGAGAAATTGTTTATAAGTCAAATTTGTTTGCTCATCAAATCACTTTAAAAATAAAAAATGAAACAAATTCAAATTATAGACATATGATTATTATTTTTATTATTATTTGTATTTATTTATAATGTTGAAGAATATGAAGAGTGCGCATGTCATAGCTCCTGTGCTGTGTATCACAGGACACAGGTAGATGAACTGCGCAAATGGCGCACTGCTGCTTGGAGGGGTTGTGGCAGAGAGGGGAATTACAGTACAGTGCTGTACCATAATGTATGATGTGGCGTGCACTTAAAAATATTAGCTTGTGGGCGAAATACGGAATTTCTGGACATCAGTCACCCTTTGTTCGTATCTGCGAAACGTTCGCAAGTCGAATGTTCGTAACTACAGGACGACCTGTTGTATTAATGGTTTCTATAATAAAGATATTATATTGTATGTATTTACCAGGAAGTGACTCCATGACATTCTTTCCTGACCCTCTCTTTTACTTATCATGGAACTACCTACTGTGTTGTTGTGGTTTCTGTTCTGCCTGCCCAGTCCTAAGTGCTGCGCCAAGGGAGCGGGCACGGCTGGCAGAGTCAACCCAACCTGCCCTTTCCTCCTCTCCCCCCATAAAAGACGGCTCTTTTTGTCGCATTAGCTGTTTATCCCGCCGTCTTTTGAAAGGGAGGACAGCAGGCCAAAACATTCGGCGACAGAGAGGCGCCAGGGGAAACGAGAAGTGAATGACCCAGGGTGGTAGTCTAGACTGAGCTGCACGGCAGCCATTTTTTTTTTTTTTGCGCTAAACAAGTGGCAGTGACCTCTTTGCAGTGAAGCTTTTCATTACTGTTAATTTCAATGCTCTCCTTGCTCCCACCCATCATGTGAGTCTGTCCTGCTGTGCTTGGCGGAGGTCATGCCACCTGAACATAACATCTTTTAAAGGTCTTTATTGACAAGCCATTTTGTCACTTAGAATTGGATCCACACTGTGTTTGACTGACACCTCATTTCTTTGCTCCGTGTTACAGCCCATTTCAGACGTGGTTGAAACATGTCGCGGGTGGAATTGCGATTTCACATCATTTTGGCTTCACTTTCAGTGGGATATATTATAATGAGGCGTTCGGGCCTGCGGGGGTGCTCAGGTTGTTGGAGAAATAGAAAATATGTGCTGTGATAGAAAAAGTAAATGTGTCATGAAGCATAGGAGGCCTTGTAGCATCCGATAATGTAATAATTTCCTGAAAATGTAATGAAATGTGCACTTAACTCATTGACTCACAGCCATTTTCACAGAAACAATCCCCTTTGCTCCCGGCTGTTTTACTAAATTTGAACTGATTTTGCAAGGCCCACAGAATATTGCGTTCTACTGCTATTTAAAAAAAAAACAAAAAAAACAAACAAACATGGAACCTACCAAAAGAAATATTAAAGTCTCTTCATTCATCAAGGAAAAAAACGTATAATTACAATTAGCATTAGAATATAGCTAAGTTTCATCATTATTCACAAATCTATTTGGAATTTTGAGTAATTGAGCTTTTTTTCCAACATGGACCTGGTTGAGCTCTTATACTCTGCTGCCACCTGCTGGCCGTTTGTGTATTGACTACCATTTCTTCAAATGTTATCGGTGAGTACTCAAGTAGTGAATACGCATATGTGTGGAATGTTATTGAAGATCTCCAGGCGTAAGTCAACATAAATATAGAAAAGACCACTAGCAATCGTAATTTTATCTCCGTGAATTATGGATTCATGCATTCCTGGATTCCCTAATTGGAAAATGATATGATGTAGAAATTTGGTTCCATTCTGCTACAAGCAATCATAAAATGTCCTTGCTTCTGCTCGTCTGAAACTGTTGCAAATTCATCTCTGGTCAATAAAACCCTTTGATTTAATGGCACAATATAAAACCTTTGCAGCAATCAGATGTATTGTCCAGGTCGCTTCCCCATGTAGAAGCACCAAGCAGTAGCTCGTGATAAAGGCGAAATAAATGTGGGCGTTATATTCCCCATGCAAATCGTCTTGGTGGAAGGAAAAAAAAACAAAAGAGCAAACAAGCACTGACTGATACTTTGTAAGTGTGAAAGCGCTGTCACGGATGCTGTTGCAACACCCTCGCTGTATAATTTCAGCGTCTGAGGGGAGAGAAAGGATGTGAAAACGTTTGTCTGTGAGTGTGTCTGCTACCAAGACTGTTAGGCAACAAACCTGGTCTGTTAGGCTGTGGATTTGGATCCCAAAAACGCAGACACAAATAAGATTTTAACTCTTTATTCGCATAACATCGAGAGGCGTGGAATGTATCAAGAATCACGAGACGCTACGCTACTAACTTGGGCGGGAGAGTTGCACAGAGGAACAGAGGCAATAATCCGACAAAAAAAAAAAAAAAACACTTCTCAGTCAGGCTTATATAGACAGCGAAATCGATCTGATTGGCTGTGGCTAGACATGTGGGTAACAGGACTGACATGGAATTATCTGATTGGCTGGTGACCAGATAAAGAGATTAATGATTCCTGACATCACATAGCTTCGACATCACATAGCGTCTTACCAGTTGAAACTTGATACATCAGTTCAAAACAGACACTTGACCTCACGGTCATGACCCAAACATAACCCTTTCATGGCCCAAGCATAACCCTTGCATGACCCTAGTCATGACATTAAACATAACACATATGACGCTAGTTATGACAGTAAGCATAACCCTTGCATGACCCTAGCCATGACAGTAAATATAACCCTTGCATGATCCTAGACATGACAGTAAAGATACCCCTTGCATGACCCTAGTCATGACAATAAGCATAACCCTTGCATGACCCTAGTCATGACAGTAAACATAACCCTTGCATGACCCTAGTCATGAATGTAGGCAGAACCCTTGCATGACCCTAGTCATGACAGTAAGCATGACCCTTGCATTACCCTGATCATGACAGTAAACATAATCCTTGCTTGAACCTAGTCATGACATGGTCTAAATTTGAATCAAGGTCCTGCACGCGTAATAAGTAAAGTGGATTTTAACATCTCTCCAACACCTGCTCAAGTTCCAAGAATAAGACAGTCCCTCGTGTGCAAACAAGGGACCTTTATCACACTGCTTCTCATGTGCTTCATTATTTCCCTCTCAATCCGTCACTGTACATCACTTCCTTGAAAATGAATTAGTCCCCTTTGACAATTTAATAGCATTCTCACTGTCGCTTGAGAGCATTCGTCGTCCGACTCCCTTGACTCGTCGCTTGGGCTTCGCCTCTCAGCAAGGACGCTTTTCCCCATTGTTGTGTTTGAATGAGGTTAATGATATTCATTAACTGTAGCTTCAGTGCAAATATAGTTGGGCTCTAAATGTCAAGGTCTCATTGGAGGGATGACCCTCGGAGTGTCACTCAAACCGTGCTCATGGAAGCTTTTGCCTCGGGATTACAAACAAAAGTGACTTTGTTTCCTAATCTTCCAACCAATTTTTGTGTATTGACGTTTTATGTGTCACTTTGGCTGATTAGGTGATGGAATTGATTAGGCAGTCAATCACCTATTATGTCAGTGCCATCATCAGCTTGAGTGTGAATTATGAGGTTATAGTATGAGAAGATTTGTTAGTCTACTTATTATCAGTCATCAATACTAAAGCATGAAATTCAAAAATGCAACATAACTGTGTGCAACGGTATTGCGTCCATTATTGGGAGCAGTTCAGAATCTATATTTTTCATAATGGCAAAAACAAGTGAATATATTTTTTTGCACAAAATATCTATTTTACATTCAAAGAAATGTTACAATAATTTTGCAACAACACTCAGCTCAGACAACAACCAATCACTGCTCCCTTGTTTTCTGAGATTGGTCATGTGATATTCACAAACTGAGCCGAGATTGGCTGTTACATGAGCCTCAGCAACTGTGATGTCATTTTCACTCGACAGCAAGTACAAAATGGACGCCCCTTGGAATGGATTTTGCTGCTTAATTCATATTCGACAACATTAATCAGAATACTGTGTTTAGACTAGTGGGGCCATAAAACATGTTATTATAAAGAATTTTTTTTAGACTTCCCCTGTAATGACCTTGCCTTTATTATAAACTCAACTCAGCTTAAGTTTATTTATATAGCGCTTTCAAACAGGTTGAGCTGTCACAAAGCTTGAAGCTATGATGATATTGTCATCCCTACATAATTAAAAGCTTTAGTCAAAGACTTACAATGTGATTAAACCCCCTGACATGGTCTGAAATAAGGAACACTTGATTGTGCGTTCTAAAGTCGTCATCCTGTCCTGTCTTGTTTTGAAAGTCTGAACCGGATGGATGATGCGCGTGTTATTCTCCGCACTCGACGACTGCGAGTACTTCTCTCCTCTCGTGTCTCATCTCCTGCACTGTGTGGACGTGTTGATAACCTCCATCGTGTCTCATCCCAGCGCGGACCAGGACGGTCGCCACGCCTTTAGGGAGACACTTTGACACGGCGTCAGATCGCCTCCTGTGTCCGTCCTCTACACCTGGCAGGATTTTTTTCTCTCTCTCTCTCTCTCTCTCTTCCTACTCCGCGGCAGGAGGAACATTTTCTCCTTGTACATCAATCACGCATGCTGCGCTGCCTGTTCTGTTTGGAGTGTGATCGTGCTGCTACGTGGACGTAAAAATTTGAGGGATATCTGGAGGTCCGCTAGTGTTTACATCGGATAGCCACTCGTCGGATCAAGAATGGGGCTTGCAGTGTAGTGGTGGTAAGAGGACACATTTACATTTTGTCTATAAACATAATTGTATTAGTTCACGCCCTCGGCCAGTGCGTTTCCTCTAAAAATATGATTTACTTGCCGTGCCATATCCACTGCGGAACCCCTGACCATTTTCAATAATTGCACTTAATCGTGCTTGCTGCGAGTGTGTGCGTGTGCGCACGTCTTAAGGGGCGTATGAAAGGTCCCTGAACCCGAGTGACCATGTGGCGGTACAATATTGGACTGTGTCAAGATAAAGATGATGGCCATTGATCGTTCGTGTAACTGTCGCACTGGAAACGTTCTTTTTGTAATCATTGGTGAGTAGCCATATATATATATATATTAGGGGTGTTAAAAAATCGATTCGGCAATATATCGTGATACTACATCGCGCAATTCTCGAATCGATTCAATAGGCGGCTGAATCGATTTTTGAACTTCCATTTTTAATGGAAAAATATTCAACAAAACGTCTGACTTCGGGTTAGGATTCACACCTTAAGCATGGAAGAATGTTTTATGAACAGAACATTAAGCCTTAATATTTTATTTTAATGCTGTTCAAGCATGAAACTGATTACAACCTGTATAAGACTGAAGTTTCAGATAAATAAATAATACATTTTCATACAAATCTTACACTCTACAAGTTTACTGATTAGTATTTTCTAAATTTGAATGAAAAAAATCGCAACAATCGACTTATAAATTCGTATCGGGATTAATCGGTATCGAATCGAATCGTGACCTGTGAATCGCGATACGAATCGAATCGTCAGGTACCAGGCAATTCACACCCCTAATATATATATATATATATATATATATATATATATATATATATATATATATATATATATATATATATATATATATATAGTACAAAATGGGGGGAAAAAATCAGAATGTTGCTCTAAAAGCAGCCTTTTTTTTTTCTTTTTTTTTTTGCCCCAGGCTGACTGATGTAGCAGCTTGGCAAAGCAAGCTGAAAAGGATTTGTTATCTGTCTTTAGCAGCTTACTGCAAGGTGCACAAGTGCGAGGCGAGCTCCGTCGCAAACCAGTTAGGTGGGGAGGAAGTCTACTCGGGGTTTGCTGATATTACCAGTCAAGCCACTCGCGTGCGTCGCTCCCACACCCCTCAGCTACTCTCGGTGCTTCTCGCCACGTTTGTAGACATTTAAAGCTTCCTCCGGTTGAGGATGCCACCCTGAGAAATGCGTCTGAGATATGTTGGCAGTGTGTTGTTATTCTCTAGCCACTGTTGATTAACTGTAGCAGCACCACAAGCTTTCCTGACAGCAGTCATGATGACGTGGTAACAGTCAATGAATTAATAGTCGGTTTCATTCAATTTAGGTTAGCTTCCTGCAACTTGCCATTGTGCAATTTGTTGAGACGAGTAGTCAAACACTCTGAAGAGTGGCTGATACTTTTTATTGCATGCTATCTAAGTGTAATACTTTAGTGATGAAACAGAAAAGCAGCATGCACCAAAGTGATTATTTACAACATAGAACTGGTGTGAGGTTACAAACAGCACACAAAGAAGCATCTTGACATGCCACACCTGTGAAGTGGATGGATTACCTTGGCAAAGGAACACAACAAGTGCAGGTACAGACAGATGCAACAATATGTTGTTGCCCGCAACTTGACTTTGGTTTGTAGATAAGACCAGGTGTGCTGCTGTTAGAGTTTGAGACAGGTCTGCCAAAAGGGGGCCTCTTCATGTTTGTGTAAGAAGAGGGCAGGGTCTGTTTCCCTGTCTGGGGTACAGGAGACACAGCCGCTTGCAATGACAGCTTTATCGTCGCCACAAGGTTTATGGTGGGGCCGAGCCGTGTGTGCGTTTGTGTCAGTGCAGGAATTCCAATTCTCTATTCCACAGACATGAGATAATTCCATCATGGCCTTGAGGCAAAGCAATCCAAACAGCAATATAGGAAACGGCATATACAGGCGAGTGATACAATCCCAAAGGATCTTGGGCGTCCTCTTAATCAATTAATTAATCTGCCGTGCTGTGATTGGCTGCAAAGTAGTACAAGGTGTTCCCCGGCTCTCGCTTTATAGACAGCTGGGTTAGGCCCGGCGTATCCCAAATGAGGACAAGCACGATGGAAAATGGATGAAATGATACAATAATAATTCCATCCATCCATCCATCCATCCATCTTTTACACACGATCAGGATTTTGGAGCCAATTAGCGAGTAAAAAATGATTACTGATCTGATCATAAGTTGGACAATTTGTGGGGGATTGGACTGGACTGGCCCACATATCGCCAAAATGTAGGGTGGGTGGGGGTGATGTTTGGCTGTAATACTTAAACCCTAAAAATTAGCTCCAAAACATATTAAATACATAGAAAATGGGGCGGGGGGAAAAACAGAAAACTGAAAATTATTTAAATATATGGGAAAATAATTGAAAAAAAAACATTGACCTGCAAATTATGACATTCCAGCCAATCACCAATTTTGAATAAATACAAAATATCTTAAGCTCTGCATAAATCTAGACCACAGCTGTCAAAATTAATCGTTTAAGTAATCGATTATCAAATTAATCAACAACTATTTTAACAATCGAGTAATAGATTGAAGCCATTTTTTATTTTAAATTGTCCAAGTCGTGATTTTAGCCTATCACCATTAATTGTTCACTGATTTCTGTAGTCCTTCATGAAAGACGACTGATTATCTTCTGTGTTTAACTTATTCAAACCCAAAAACGTGTAAGTACGTTTTTTAATTATTAATACTTTCTTCTTTCCTACAAAAAATGTATTTGTTGTTGTTGTTGTTGTTGTTTATTGCTAGAGCACATAGAAGCTTTGATGCAGCTTCTCACCTGAAGAGGTGGCTTAAAGCAATGGTAGTTATTACAAAAAAAAAAATAAGGCCAGCAGGTGGCAGCAGAGTATAAGAGATCAGCCAGGGCCTTGTTGCAACAAGCTCTTTTTGCCAATGTTTTCAAGGTTTGTGAATAATGAAGAAACTTAGCTATATTCTAATGCTAATTGGTGCAAAACGGAAACAGATACAAATACCTTTAATGATTTAAAATGAAAAATTAAAATGAATCTGATTAAATAATTGCTAGATTAATCAATTCTAAAAGTAATTGATAGTGACAGAACTACATGTATCTATTGTTTATTATTTTTGATGTGAGCTAGCTCTGTTGCTATGCTAATGGATCATCCTAGACGCTAACACGGCATCAGTCGCCTTTCTATTACATCATCTCATTCTTCAGGCATGATTAATCAATTTTCCATGAATGTAACAGATGGATTTTGGTCACGCCTGGAGATTGGTGATGACGTGCTAAAGCGGGAACTGTTATTTTAAATATTATCTCCATGGTCAAGTGTTGCAATACTTGTAATCCAAATAGTGCGTCTGACAGGAACTGAAATCTTTTTCAGGAGGTCTCCAGCGGGGAAGTTGCGCAATACGAAAAGGAAGTTATTACTCTATATGGTGAAAAATACAACAAAAAAATGCCCAGTGTGCATTTTCATCTCATTGTCAAAACATCTTCCATGTGTTTGTGCCCAATGGGGAAATCCCTCAGTTTGACAAATCAGATTATGTAGGGGATCGGCAGGGGGCCGCGTTGTCAGTTCCCGCTCAATTCTACTTTTGATTGACTGGTGGCCCGAAGTCAGCTGGAAGTCAGTGACCCCACTGTGGCCCTGAACAGGATAAGTAGCGTAGAAAATCGATTGATGATTTAAAAAAAGAGGACAAAAACATTTTGATGCTGCACCTGACAGAGCCTCACGTGATATTTTCAGACTGCTGAACTTGTTGAGCGGAGTCACTCTGTCAAAAGAGTGATGTGCCTGAAAAATCGTGGACAAAAGGAATTTTGACAAAAGGGGGATGTGGGGGAGCCACAGTGGGGAGTTCAACAGGCGTCTAATTACCTCCCAACAGGAGCCTTGACTCCATGGTAACGCTTCACTCACACACAGTCGGAGCGAGCATTGTAAACCGCCACATGGCTTTTGACTGGCTGGGTTCGAAAAAGCAATGGAGCTGATTGTGTCCTACTGGACTCTTCAATTTTCAGAGCATCTTACTCATATATTGATATGGGCTGATTACCAGTTTGACGGTTTGCCATGTTTTTAAAATTAAGGTTTCAATAACTGCTAGCAAGGCAAAATGATTGGCTGATTGCAGAGTTGAGTACACAAGACGCCTCTTTGGAGTTAATTTCCTCCAATGAACTCTTCTTGGTAATCAGAAAGGGGAGGGGTGAGCATTTATGCACAAAGGAAGAGGAAAGAGGCCGCAAGATGAAAGACACTGCGCTGTTGATAGGTCTCAAATTCTGGGCCTCGAGGGGCACAGCTTTCCCTCCAACACACCTGATTCATTGGACCAAATCATCAGCAAGCTCTGTGAAACCAGATCATGATCCGGATCATTTGATTCAGGTGTGTCGGATAGAAACATCCAAAACATACAGGACAAGGACCAGAGTTTGAGACCTATGATTTAGTGTGCATTGTCCTAAGAAAAATGATGCCAGTGTGTACTTGTTAGCCCAAGGACAACATGAGTAGCACACAGGTCTGTGACTACTACGAAGAATTAAAACAGAACAAGAATATTAGCTCATTCACTCCCAGCCTTTTTCATAGAAGCAATCCCCTTCACTCCCGGCTGTTTTAATGGATTTTGATTGATTTTGCAAGGCCCACACAATATTATGTTCTATTACTATAAAAACATGGAACCTACCAAAAGAAAGCGTAAAGTCTCTTCTTTCATCAGGAAAAAAAGTATATTTCTATCTGTTTCCGTTTTGCAGCAATTAACATTAGAATAGAGTTAAATTTCATCATTATTCACAAATCCAATTAAGAATTGTGAGTATTTGAGCTTTTTTTTTTCCCCAACATGACCCTGGTTGATCTGTTTTCTCTGCTGCCACCTGCTGGCCGTTTGTGTAATAATTACCATTTCGTCAACTGTTCTTTGCAGTTGAGAGGCTCCATCAAAGCCTTCTGGATGATCTAGCATTAAGAAAAAAAAAAAACAAAAAAAACGGATAAATACGTCTTTGGGACTTTAAAAACATTTAAAACAGAATGTATTTATACGCTTTTGGGAGCAAATGAGCTAACATTTATTTATTTAATGAAACTTAACGTGTTACACATTTCCTCTGTTCCAAATATGTTAGATTTTGTTTAAAATTAAAATAGATTGTGTTCCAAGGGTAAAAATGTATTTTCAATTCATCCAAATATTTCAAAACGTTTAAAAGCTGTCATTTTAATACTTTTGATACTGCAATATTTTAGCTCATTAGCATACCATCAACAATGACTTTTGCGGGGTATAATTTTGTCGTTTTCTATAAAATTATTGTATGGTAAATCATAAACCCTGCTTACCAAAATTCAATGATGAAATCATTTTTCTCAAATAGATTTCTAGCCAGTTAAGGTAAATAATTGATTTGTTAGTTTGAGCCGACTAATGATAGCGCTTTCTCTAATCATATTAGCGTATACGAGGCAAGAATTACGATGGGAGCGGATTGTGTATTCCCTCGGCACTAATTACGGCGCATGGCCATCATACATCCGTAGTGATACGGTGCACGACATCTGCCCGCGCTCGTCCTAATGAGCAGATACATATCTCATCTGCACGAGAGGAGACAGCCGTGATGACTCCAGTCGACGTCTGATGATTATATTTGCATCTGTTAGCGTGGCGGCAACATATTGCACATGTTTGCTGTGTTTGTCTGCGTGTACATGAGTAGACTCATTAAGGCCAACCTTTAAAAGAATTTGCGGTATTATGCATGCATTTGTTTCAGCGTTTGCTCCACTCTTGTTTTCGTTCCCTCATTTTTTGTTGACTAGCTCTTAAGTGGGAGTAAATATTGATATTTTGAGAGAAAATTCCCCTCCTGTCCTAAACGCAGCTTTCAGAGGTGGCTGTAGATTGGTAAGAATACGTGACACTTCTTTAAAAAAGATTTATGTCCATTGTGAATGGCAGATTGAGGAGACTCACAAATAAATCTCGTCACCGCTAAGAGTGTACCTCATCTCAGCTCCAATTATGTGGAAATAAGATGCACAACAAATGTCAGACACTCTCAATTCATTTCAGAGTGTCATTATACAGCCCATCAAAAAGAGAAAATTGTAGTGTCTTAAATGTAGAGTGGTTTTCAAGTGGTGTCGACAGGTTGGATCATGGTAAGCTTTCTGTTACGTTGATTCGTTTGTGTGTTTGACCTTCAGTCCACTTCACGTCAAATTTGGGTCGTATTCAGGTGCAGTTGACAGGGAAGTGAGTCCAACTCAATACTGTCTTGCTTTGGCTATTTGTTTGCCTGTCAACTGCGTTTTAGAGCTTGAAAATGAAAACATTATTAAATCTGTTGTAACGGTTTTGTAGCATTTTGATGTAATCAAATAGTGACATCATCAGCAGCAGCAGTGACATCACGAACACCGTTCACTTCTTGAAACAAACTTCTTCCTCTTGTCGTTTTCTGGCCCATCCATAGACTTGCCAGCTTAGTGTCTTATTCATGTACAGTACTTCTTACTATGGTCTTCAGTGTTTTAGTCATTTTCTGTTTTTTAATCATCGTCAATGAAAAAAAAACCCATTTGAATTAGAAAATCGGTATTGATATAAGATGCCAACAACATGTAATGCGACTGAATTGATCGTTCCATTTGAAATACACGGAGATACGTATTGCATCGTCTTTTATTTGTAATTATTTACACTACTTTAACTGTACTGACATGTCCTTTCATATGTATGCAAAATGCCAACAAGAAACTCGTTGCGTCATACCCTTTCGAACTAAGCCGTACCATAAGGAATCGTAATCCCGCTGAGTCTAAATCGAATTGCACTTTTACAAGGGTGTGAAGACTTTTTATGCCCATTGTGATCCCATTCGTTTATATGTTTCAAACACATTGGTGTCATATTGTTTTTTTTTTTGTTTTTTTAAATTTCCCATTACATCTATTTTTTTGTTTTGGTATGATTTTTATTTTATTACAAATGCTTTTTCATTCATCATATATGTCCTTTTTTTCACTTGCATTACTTTCTTACATTAAAAGTACGTTTTTTTTTGTTTTTTTTTATTGTCGTTACAGTACACAGCACAGTATATATTTTTTCATTTATTATGTTTTTTTCGTTTTGGATTTTTTAGTTCATTATGAATGCTTTTTCATTCATCGTTTTTTTTCATTTACAGTCAATTTTTTTCCATTAAAAGTATGTTTTTTTGTTTTGTTTTTCTTTAAATGTATTTACTTGTTATACAGCACAGTATATATTTTCTATCTCTGGAATGCAATGTCATGGAACGACGGGACAGAGAAAAAAAAAGCACATTGTTTAAAAAAAAAAAAAGATTAAAAACGATAAACCCGCGATAAACGAGGTACCACTGTACAACACCATTGTCTAACGTGTAATTTTTAAACATCCTCTAGAAGTATTTGCATATTTGCATTGAACTGTATACACAATCCCTTCGCCATAATATGGCCTCATGATGCACGATGTGCTCCGCTTTTCATTCTGACTTTCTTCACATCGCCAACTACTGGCACAGCAAGAGTATATATTACAGTGTTTTCATTCATTTATAATGAATGGGGATCATTTTCACAACATTGTCCTCTGTGAGAGAAACTCACACAGAATAAAATATTTTTACTAGGTGGTTGTCCGCTACCCTTCAATCCATGCTGCTTGCCTTTGCATGGTGTCTAAAAAGATATATCACCCTCCTCCGCTTCATCTGAACAGTAGCGCAGATGGTTGCATTTACAGTGAAGGTGTGACTAACCCTTTCAGCCCCTTTTATACAAGCCCATACACATGACCCACCCGTGTGCATGCACACAACTGTGTCCCAACTCGCTCAAGAATGAGGCTGGCTTGGTGGGGTGTGGAGATCTCGAATCTCCAGTGGTCTTGATGGGTCGTGTCGGTGGCTAACAGGTGCCACGTGTTAACCTGTTTCGATTCACAGTCATGTCAATAAAAGGACTCGGGGAAGTGCGATTGCCCAACATGTGTCATAGCATAGCTTTGGAGGAGAATGGGTGGGGGGCGGGGCCGAAATGCCTCTGCGGTAACTCAATCCTACGTTGGGCTGCGGTGTGGGTGCAAGTGTGCATGCAAGTTTATATTTTCTTCAAGGCACAATGAGCTCATTTGTTTGTGGGTTTCGCTCCTCCTCAGATACACATCATGAAATGAATGGAGGGGCGTGTAAGTGGGACAAGACTGGAGTTGGAACTTACATCTCTCTGGGAGCACAGTTTGAGTTTCCAAAGAACACTCTTGGCGTTGCAAAGCAGCAGGGCGCACAAAACAGTGTCAGGACCGAAATGACACAAGGAAGCACGTTTTTAGAGCACGCTCCCAAAATAGAGGACATTGCCATGTCTTAAAGGAGCGATCACGTGGATGCGAAATTCACGTTGGTAGACAATTTTCCTGTTTCGCCTTCCTTCTTGCAGCTAAACTTATCCCATCTAGGAACAAGGAAGTATTAGCGGAAACAAAACATGGGCAAACACCTTTGAAATCTGGTATTGTGCCCCTGTAGGAAACGTGATTTTTGGATTGACTCTTGTCAATTCAGTGTTCTATAAGGTCATTTATAAAAGAAAACAACCACATTCAGTCATGGTATAATATAAAGCAATACGGTATGTGAGGATCATTTTATTTCTGCTCATCATTGATGAGATGTAACAAAATATTGAGAGCATGTCATAATGCAGTTTTTCAGGAAGTCATTTGCACAGCTGATAAAAAAGAAAGCGGAACATGTATGTGATGTTTGTTGTTTATAGTCAAGTATTGTGAAACTGGCACCTCTATGCAGCCAGTAAGCATGACAGTATTTCCTTATTTTTACTCCTTAGCTACACTTATGAGAATTTAGTCATCTAAGTTGTAGAAACGTACACTCAATTTTTCCAAACAATCAACAATACACCATTATTAGCATTTTATTTTTTTTTTGCCAACAGTTTATCTATTGTTGTATCTATTTGTAATATAAAAATGCTTGGTGACTTTCCACATTGTTGCTGGGTTAAAAATAACTCAATTTTGGTTGGAAAATGAACCGACCCGCAGCCCGCTACTTCACCCAACTTTGGGTTATTTTGTAACAAAACAACTCACTTTTATGGGTTATTTTGGTAAACAAACAAACAAACAAACAAAAAAAAACAATAGGGTTTTTGTTTCAAACAAATAAAGCCAGAAATTTATGTCAAATTGACTCAAGTTGGTCCAATTTTTGCCCAAAATTTGTTTCTTTTTGACCTAGCATGTTTACCATATGAAATGATTCAAAATTGTCCCACTACATTATATGCAGATCCGTAAAATAAAACAAAACAAAACTATGTATATATATATATATATATATATATATATATATATATATATATATATATATATATATATATATATATATATATATATACATATATATATATATATACATATTAGGGGTGTTAAAAAATTCGATTCGGCGATATATCGCGATACTACATCGCGCGATTCTCGAATCGATTAAAAGAAAATCGATTTTTTTTTTTTGTGTGTGTGTGTGTGTGTGTGTGAGAATCAATTTTTAAACGTACATTTTTAATGGAAAAATATTCAACAAAACGTCTGACTTCGGGTTAGGATTCACACCTTGAGCATGGAAGAATGTTATATGAACGGAACATTAAGCCTTAATATTTTATTTTAATGCTGTTCAAACATGAAACAGATTACAACCTCTATAAGACTGAAATTTCAGATAAATAAATAATACATTTTCATATAAATCTTACACTCTACAAGCTTACTGATTAGTATTTTATAAATTTGAATGAAAAAAAATCGCAACAATCGACTTATAAATTCGTATCGGGATTAATCGGTATCGAATCGAATCGTGACCTGTGAATTGTGATACGAATCGAATCGTCAGGTACTAGGCAATTCACACCCCTAATATATATATATATATATATATATATATATATATATATATATTTAATATATATATTTATATATATATATATATATTTATATATATATATATATATATATATATAATATATATATATATATATTTATATATATATATATATATATATATGAATGTGTGTATTTCTTTATTTATCTAATCGATCTATTTATTTATATAAATATCCTATATAATAAATATTAATAAATCAAATATTTATTGTTGAAAAAGGCATACTTTCATTCCAAAGTTTTTACATACTTAGCCAATATAGCTGATTCTGATTCTGAAAATGTGAACAATATTAATTGTCTGCTCGACTGTCTGCCGTTTGTGCGTTTTGTCTTTTTATCTATTACATTTTTTGTGAGCCTATCATGGTCATTGTGGGTAAATAATTTGATAGGGTTCCTGTGTGATTGTAAGTGTGATAACCTCAAAATTCTTTTTCACAGACTCCAAAAAATTCACAATTATAGATAACGCTGATATGTAGCCTTCTACTCACATCTACCCCCATTCGAGTTTCACCTTTGTCCTTCGACTCTGTAATAAGGACAAAGGTCAGATTGCAATTCGATTTGGACTGACGAAGCCTCTTCAGTCTGCTGCTTTTAACCCAGTTAGTTTCCTTCACACATGCACACACACGCAGGTATGTTGTAGTTGTATGTCGTGAAACAGGTTTCGCGGATGACAATGAAACCAAAGAAGAGTAACAATGCTGTGAATCTGTCTGACAGCTTCAGGTTTGATGCCGGTTTCACGCTACGATGACACACCTCCGCTTTACTCACTCGCCACTAGACTAGTCAAGGGCGCTGATAAAAAATGACTTGTCTCCAGACAGTACCATTGTGTTAATCACAATCGAACAAAGCAAGCGGATCTCCCCCGATGGCCAAGATAACAGCCCGACTGAAGCTCAGACAACACATGCACGCTCCCATGCGCGCCGTAAAGGGCTTGAACAATGACGCTCTCAGTCTAGACAGAGAGCAGGGCTGCTTGGTTGGCCCATGGAGATTTACAGGGGGGGGTTAGAGCTCACACCACCACACTCACCTGTTCTTATTTGTGCGTTTCTTTGTGTGTTTTCGTGTGGTGTTAATACAAAGTGACAGCCACTGAGAAAGAGTAGTGTGTTTGTGGTTGACCTCTTGGTCACATTGGAAGTAAACATTCATGAAAGCAACGTAGTGGAAGAATAACAACATTGTCAAAAGTAGAAATAGAGTTAAAACTGTTTATACGAGGGATATGTTCCAGTCCCAGACGCACGTAGTAGGTCAAAATCTGCAATATAGAGTTCATAAAATGCATAATATAGATTTTAACTTATCAAAATACACTTTTGAATGTGTTCGTTAGCGCTAGTTTTCACTCTTGCTAGCACAGCTAGTAGAGTGCTTGATTCAAGCTGTATATTTGTCAATGCCAGGTGAACTTTAATTTAAAACTGACAGGTTAAACAAAACAGGATTAAACTTTGTATATTTAAACACTCGAATGTTAAAAAAATAAATAAATAATAAATTTCATCTAAGTCCGCTAGCTTAATGCTAACATATAAAGTAAAATGCTATGCTACGCTAGTATGCTATGAGTTGACAGGGGTGTGGGGGAGGGGATGGAAATATATTTCTCATTATGTCGAAACATTTTCTCATTAGGACGAGAAACTTTCTCATTTGAATGAGAAAGCTTCTTATGAGGAAAGAAAATATTCTATAAGCTACTGCATGCTCACAGGTAAAGACAAAAACTGCTCTCAAACATTTTCAAGTGTCATTGACTATGCTTACAATACATACAGAAATTAATTGCGATATAGTTAGGACGGTCTCTGCTTTTTCAACACGGAAAGAGTTCGGTGGAGCGAGTTTGACTCTAGTCACGACATGCTAAAATTCTAAGATTTGTATTTAATCCATTTATCTCAATAGCTGATTTTGTAGTGCTTGTAATTGTAAACGGGCAGAGTGACCCGATGTGACATTCACATGCAGACATTGATGACTGGTTTCCGTGTGTTAGAGGGGCTGCCCGACTGAACAGACTTTGAGAAAGTAGCTGCAGGATGGCTGTGACGCAGTTGAATCACAAGCAGGCAGCTGCCGTTGAGGAGGCCGGCTGGTACGTAGTAAATAGAAGATTATCTCTAATGATACAGGAAGTCTTTGACAGTGTGTGCACGTAGAATAAATCTCACTCAACAAAATTAATTTTGTCTGTGAGGATTTGCTTGCGTGGAATGATTTATAGATGTTGGGTACCGGTATTTAAAAGAAAATCACTTTCTGCCCTTTTTGGCTTAACTTATATCACGGACAAGTTTGATTTTTTTTCCCCTCACCATTTATCAGGCCACGTCTCCATGGTAATGCAGTCCAATGGAGGTTACCTCAAGGACACCACCAACTCCGGAAGCTAATTTAGATAGTGACACATCACATTTTGAGAGGGAAACATGACATGGGGACCTACTTTGATTTATTTTAAACTGCAAGTCTAAAGTCACAAAATCACATCTGTCAGTTTTCGATTTCTTGCTGGTGAAGATTCTAGAAGCTACGGGCATGAAGCTAGAGATAAAGTTGCGGGTTTCCGAAAGCCATTAAGACCACCCATCCCCCTTAGCCTTTTGTTTGCCTGTCTGTGTGTGTTTGGGTCGAGGTGTGTACACATGCATGAAGAAGTTCAGAAGAAATAGTGGGGGAGCAGAACAAAGAGAAACTGAGCCATTCTCACAGGAAACTGGAGACATGTGTGCGAGTGAGTGATTGACCTTTCACCCCAGGCAGCCGGGATGCTGCTCTATTGAGATGGCTGAAGAGAATTGAAGGTCACCCGGGGATAACTAAATGCCATTCTCGGGTTTCTTCCAGGAACAGAGGGTGTGCTTAATTGATCAGTATCTTCATTTTGCTTGAGTTTATTTGTGTGTAACTGTGTTTTGTACTTTGGTTTAATAATTTGGATTAATCTGTTTGACACTTTTCGACCATCAAGGCCCTCAATGTGCTTTTACACAGTTACCTCAGTTCAGTATTTTTCTCAAGGATATTGACAAGCTTTAAACAGCCAACTGATGAGTTCAAGTTCAGCCTTGTTGCTAACCAAAACAGTAGCATCTGCCACTTAGTTGAGGTATTTCAGATGATATGATTTTGCATCGCCTTTCATGGCGTTCTAGTGGCCTCTTTGCTCTCTCCACGGGGTTGTTTATGTCCATTTTTATGCTTTTAGATTAGTCGCCGCTGTCCAGCTGGTCTCGGTTCATGCTATTTATCTTTATTTGCTCTATAATTGTCCCCATCCTTACCCTAAATACTCCGAGAGGCAATTATCCACAAAATAAGCACTAACCAGGGACATTCTGTGCTGCTATCGATTTTAATCCAGTGTTTCTCAGCATATACTGTCAGATTATTTTTTTTTTCAATATTGTTGTAATAAGTAATTTTCCGAGCGCTGTACTGAAGCAAAATAGCAAGATGGGGGGGAAAAAAAAAAAAACAGTCACGTATTTTCATGTAATAAAATGGAAAAAAAGAGCGCATTTAAAAAAAATTAATTTGTGTGCCCCGCCCCCTGGTTGACAGACAAACGGAAGAATACTCACTCTTTGACTGCCAAAAACGTTTAACTCTCTTTAACTTCTGACATGTTTCTCAAGATCTCTCTGTCAGCTTGTTTTTTGTTTTTTTTTCCAATTGTACCTTGAGGAACATGAGACCATCTGTTTGTATAGTATCCGTGCAGGGTTCTCAGCTTACACAACAGTTCACTGAGTGCTCTGATGCGGTGTCAGCCCAGCGAGGGAAGCAACATGTTGAATTTTTAACGCGCGTAACCCCAATGCTTTCGTACAGCGAAAATGGAGGCCACACACTCATTTTACAGCCGGTTTCCTTGGCGACTGAGTGACCCATATTTTCATTGGGTGTTGTGTCTTGTGGGAGACGGCACAAATGACGACAAAAGTGAAAAGTGGATGATGCGCTGAGAGGATAAATAGAAGACCAAACGGAACATCATACAGTATACTTCTACTTGACAGTTCATCATTCTGTCTTTTTTATTTTTTATTTTTGCTAACAATCTATTTTTATGTGCATCTGGTTCGATTCCAGCTAGGAATGCCCCAGACTGTGTGCTCAGGCACCATGTTCACCACTCCTAGTGGCTTCAGCCCCCATCTGGCCTGCGCTGAGCCTGAGGAGGAGGAGGAGGCCGCACAGGAGGGCCAGGGGCCCGCGGCTTGCCTGGCCGATGGGCCCCCCATCAGCTCTGCCTCACTGGAAACCCTCATCCAGAATCTCGTGCCTACTGCTGACTATTACCCTGAGGTAAAGGGCACTTTGTAGAGCGCTGGTATCCAACGCAAAGCAGAATAATTGTAACTGGGATCAGCACCAAATATTGCACCTGCTGTATTTGCATTCATTCATGAGTATGAGGAGCCGTATTTCACAAATGGAACAAAAAATTTTTTTTTACGTCTGTGTGTCAATTAGTTTATAGTAGAGATGCTGCCATTGATTGAAAGAAAGCGTGTAACTTTTAGTTTTGAAGTTTAAATATTAATGTTGTGAAAATACACTTAAACTGACTAAAACACACGCTTTTAAAGTATTATTGAGCACTTGTTTTCACTCTCCCTGTCATGAAATGAGAGAATATCGAATCAGAGGAAGCAAAAAGACTCACTCGCACTTTCTCCAAATCTGAGGCAAAATCTTGCTTGATTCAAACTGTTTGCTAAAAGCTATTTGTGACCCCCAGATGGAGTTTATTGTAAAAATTACACAAAACAAAAGAGAAACATTTTGTGAAGTATTTAGACACCAAAATTTTGCAACTACCCAATGTTTTTTGATATTCAGATTTATTGAATAATCAAGTTTTTGGACAGTTGGAAATAGAACGCTACACAAGCTAAAACATTTTACTTAATAAAAAAAAAATAGTCTCTTGGCTTATTTTTTAGAAAATGAATGTTTTTATTCTCCTAAATTTTAACCGTGCATAGCACATGTATTATCTTTTTAAGAAACATTCGCAAGATGTTGGACTATGAGATGAAGTGACGTCAGAACCTCAGTAGCTGTTTAGTCTGTTAAAACAGAACTTTTAAGGAAGCCTGGTTTAGTGTGTCGGGCTGTCAACATTAAAATTTGTAGAGTCATTTTTGTCTTTTTAATTAAACTGTCTTTGGAAAAAAAAGTTTGACGGACCTGCTCGCCTTGCTTAGCGGCTAGGTGCTAACCACTAGCCGCTAACACTTAGAACAGGCGGCACATTTTACAATGCCAGTGTAATTAATTAGTTTTGTTTGTTTGTTTGTTTGTCTTAGTGTCCTAAATTAATTAAACTGTCCAGCTTCCAGTCAGGAAGACAAGTCAGCCGCCACGCCATCACAGACTGCCACAAACAACTCCAAATTAAAAGCATACCAAGGCATTGATGATTATGACTGTATTTAGGAAGATTTTTTATCTTTATCACCACATTGGCGGCGCGTTTGTTACCCTCATAGCATTGCTACAGCTAGCTTGACTGTCTTCCTGGCAATGGGATTGCTTCAAGTTCTGAGATAATGCAGTAGCATAGATGTTTACCATAGAACCGTCGAAACTATTCATTCATTCTCTTCACAAATGAAATGTTTCATTCATCCTTGGCGCAGGTCTTGTTGACACGACGGCAAATAATGTCTCCTTCTGTCCTTTGACAGAAAGCCTATGTGTTTACGTTCCTGCTGAGCGCCCGTCTGTTCATCCCTCCTCCGGAGCTGCTGGCCCGCGTGTGTGAGCTGTGCATCAAGCAGCAGCAGCTGGACCAGAGCCCACTCGATACGGTGAGCACTGCGCCACATTTAAAACCACGCAGCACTCCTTCATGCACAGAAATGAGAGTGCATCCTCCCTTTCCTCTCCATGTGTGTAACTATGACTTCTTTATGATTGTTGTCATCCAAACAACAGGCAAGAGTGCGCAAGTTCGGTCCCAAGATCCTGCAGCTGCTCACCGAGTGGACAGAGACGTTCCCTTCTGACTTTAAGGAGGAGAAGATGATTGCACTCCTTAAAGACATCATCCACAGGATAGCTCCCTGCGATGAGGTCATTACATATTTTTTTTCAATATCTGATAAGCGGTTCAGATAACGGATGGATGTTTGGGAATGGTTCTTGGATGCTACACTCGAAGCAAGTTACATCATTACGTAACACATACATTCTATAGAGCTCGAGTAAGGAATGCAGCGATGGGGAAATGAATTCTGCTAAATCACTACCACTGTGTGTCAGTGTGAGGTTGAGTAGCCACAGCACAGTGTTACACAATGTTTGCGTGGCAGGGCTGAGAGGAAAGAAGGACGTTAAGAGGAGTGGTTGTATGTGCAGCCTCAAGGGAGGATGGACGGATGGCCTAAGAACACAGTGGGGATGGGCTCCTGACGACAGAGGGGAAAGGTAGAAGAGGATTCTGAGCTAAAGCGAAGATGGAGGAAGTAGATTTGAGGGCAGAAAGAAGGGAAGGCAGGCAGTGATGAATGTGCTGCTATTTATGTCACGTATGTGTGTGTGGGATTCATTCATTTGTACGGCATACTGACCTCACGGCCTTTGTGACCAGAATTTGGAGGGAGGAGCAAAGCGAAACACTTAGTCACCGCATCACTGCAAATGCATGCACGGAAAAAGAACGAATGAATCATATTTGCACAGTTACATCATTGAAAATATTTTTGTGTAAATGCATCTAGCGGACCACGTTACAAATGCCTGGACTTGTCTTCTGATGTAATAATAGTTTTGCAGTACAATAGCCATTCAAAGAAGTATTAGGGCCATGGTGATACACAAGTTGGTCACAAGTGAGATGTCTAATTTTTTTTTCTTTTATCATAAACCCCCAAATTTTCTCAACAATAATATGTTTAATGCAGCCCCACTAGTCTAAAGACAGTATTCTGATCAAGATTGCATTTGTGGAATATGTGTTAAGTTGTTAGATGGCGGCCATTTTAACACCTGCTGTCGGCTGAAAACGGCCAATCACAGATGACCTGTTTTCTTAAGCTGAGCCGTGATTGGTTGTTGCCTGATCCCTGAGTAACTACGGCAGTGGTGCCCAAGTCCGGTCCTCAAGAGCCCCTATCCAGCCTGTTTTTCATGCCTCCTTCCTTCAACGCAGCTGAATCTAATGATCGGCCCATCAGCGAGCTTTGCAGAAGCCTGATAACGATCTTGATAATAAATCAGGTGTGTTGGTGGAGAGAAACATGGAAAACAGGCTGGATAGGGGCTGTCGAGGACCGAACTTGGACACCCCTGAACTACGGTATGTTGTCATTTGAATTTGCCAGCAAGTGACAAAATGGCCGCCACCTTAGATGGATAAACGACAATATTGTGTGCGTGCCTGGCCTTTAGTTTGAAGTGAAAGTCGGTGATTGAGCATGTAGAATTAGCTGCCTGTTAACTAGCTAAACATTAGCCACTCTGGTGTTGTGTGACAACTTCAGTTGAGCCCATTGGTAGGTGGACAAAGAATGTGCTTGTGTTTGCTGTATTTTGTTATCATTTGTTCAATAAGCCATTGAACGTGCACCAGCGGCTGTATCTATCCTGTGGAGGGATTACAATTCTTTCTAACTGCTGCTGTGGCAAATGCGCTAACGATGTTTACTGTTCATGTGCAGTTGTGTAGGCCTAAGCGAGTTGCGCTTTCCAGGAGAGCACATTGCGCTTTATCTTAATTTTTTTTTAGGTTTGAAGTCTGTGGTTTCCGCATACTTACCTCCTGCTACATGAGTCAGCAGCAACAGGAAAAATAATCACTGCAGAATCCTGTGATATGGTGAATAATCAGTGATATAAGTGCGATAAAAAACATCTGTTATTCAGTGAAGCCACAAAAAGTGAACCGCAATATAGTGAGGGATGACTGCATTATAGTTCAAAGTTCAGTATTGTAGCACAGGACCAAACCATAGCATCACTGATCTGAATATGACTGGCTAGCTGATAGCACATACACGCCCGTACATGTCGTTGAAGTCACAGGGTGGCCATCTTGCTCCTCCCATCTCGCGAGCAGACGACAGTGTAAACTATACGGTATATGTACAGGTTAGAAATATACAGCTCGTAGGTAATTAGTATAGAGCCGGGGGCAGGGTGGGGAGGTTTGTGGCGGTTTGGTCACTATTTTTTAACAAGTAAAAAATAAATAATAATAATAAGTATGTTGGTATGTGCTGCTTTGAAAACCCCCTTTTTCTTTTATCGCTCAGTTCCTTTGACCCAATATTACAATTTAGATATGGCAGAGGCATTTTTTGTTGAATTACAGTTGTAATTCTTTAAAAATATACATACACGTTTTCTCCTGTAAATATCATTAAGAATCTCATTTATAGATGTATTTAAGGCGTGTTGTAAAATGTCTCAAGTCCTCTTGTTTATGTTTAACAAATTTAAAACATCATAAATCATGCTGTTTCTACTAAGTACTGTCTCAAATGTTCTCCAATTTCTATACTGTAAATGTATAGGCTCGTATGCCGAGAAACGTTTCTTGGGAGGAGCAATATGGCTGCCTTGCGACTTCAAAAGTCTTGGCCTATCGGCTATCCAGTCATATTTTCAGATCAGTGCATAGTGTACAGTATATCAAACCGGTAGCTCTTCCTGTCAATCCTTTTTTAACTTTGAATTTTGGGGCACTAATTAGTGAACCGCCAGGCTTTCCGTTTTATCTCCCTCTGTTGGTCATTGTTATTTTTCACGTTTCTCTGACAGGTTGTGATTGTGACAACAAATTCCTTGTGTTTCTTTTACATACTTGGCCAATAAAACTGATTTTGACTCATCACCTCTCGTTTTTTTTTCTGTTCAGGCCTACTGGAAAACCTTAAACCAGGTGCTGCAGAAGCTGAGCCAAAGGCTGGCCTTGTTGAGTCAGGGGGAGGAAAGCATCATCAAGGTCTCCCTCAATGCCTCCTACATCTCCGACAAGCTCGTGGCCTTCAAGACCAAGCCCCCGCCCATCCAGAAGGACATGCTCTCCATCTGCAATGACCCTTACACGCTGGCACAGCAGCTTACCCACGTGGAACTGGTGAGGGAAGGGCGGAAGAGGGGGAGGTTGGGGGCTGGGGGTTGGACAGAGGTCAGGAAATGAGATGATAAGGAAAAACGGCTGGTGGGAGTTTGGAGAGGGGAGGCCAAGGTTGGTCAAGCATTGAGATGGCGGCGTAGGTGAGGAAGGTAAGTGAAAATAGTTGGCTTCCATTTTGGAGTCATTTAACAGCAGCGAGACAAACTACATGGCAAAAGAACACCAATGATTGCGTCGATCCGTGTGTGCGTGTGTGCGTACTTTTATGTGATGTGGGCGGTTGTATATTTGTGTAAGCGTGTATACCCGTGTCTGAGCGCTGACATCACCCCGACCAAGTCAGTCATGCGCCCGGGGCAGCAAACTACGTGAGTGTATGAGATGTGACAGCTTCACACTCTCCCACCCCCACACGCACTCACACTTGACATTACAATGATTTGCATTTATTTCCGTCAGACGTAACAACTACATGCCTAACAAATTTCATGTATGCGACATTTTATTTTGAAGGCCGCACAAGCTTGACAAAAGGTCAAATGACGAGTGACAATCTTAATAGACGATAATATTTTGCAGCCCGTTTGAGGAAACGGAATTCCCATGAGTCTCGTCAATTGCGTCGTTACGTCCATCTACTGATTGACTTCCATTACTGAAATGAAAGAATTATTAATGCTTTTGTGTGTGTGTTTTTTTCCAGGAATATTTGAGTCATATTGGACCCGAGGAGTTTGTTCAGGCTTTTGTTCAAAAAGACCCGCTTGATGGAACGCGGGTAGGTTGTCAAGTTTTAACTCAACTCAACTCAACTCAACTTTATTTATAAAGCACTTTAAGAACAGGCGTTGCTGTATACAAAGTGCTGTACATAAACATCAGCTGACATGCTGACAGCATCTGCAGCATGAAATTAATAAATATGACAGCAGTGTTTTTATTTATTGATTGACATTTAATTCTATTTATAGATTTATTTTTGTATTTATTTCCAAATGTATTTTATATTATTAAATGTATACATTTAGATTTTTATTTTGTATTTATTTTTACTTTATGTATTAATGTATATATGTATTTTTGTTGTTTTTATTTCCATTTATATTTTTTGTATTTAATTTTTGAATATTCTTATATTCATTTTTAGTTTCACTTTTATTTTATTTTTTTTTTTTTTATTTTGGCATTTTTGGTCCTCCATAGTGTGGCTATTTTGATTCACTTCCAAACATACTAAGGGTTATAGTGAGGGAACACTGTAATTCTATTTATATATTTATTTTTGTATTTATTTCCAAATGCATTTTATATTGTGAAATGTATACATTTATATTTTTATTTTGAATTTATTTTTACTTTATGTATATATGTATTTTTGTTATTTTTATTTCCATTTATTTATTTATTTTATTTAATTTTTGAATATTTTTATATCCATTTTTATTTTGAGTTTTATTGGCATTTTTGGTCCTCCATATTGTGGCTATTTAGATTCACTCGCAAACGCACTGTGTTAAGCAATGCTGTGCTTTTCTTTTGTATTTGCTTGCCGTCTCCAAAGTGCCGTACGGTCTTCCTCGCGCTATCGATCGCGTTTCCGCCGCTCTCATCCTGCTGCTGCCTTTGTCGTTTATGCTCGCGCAGGGGGTCATCTTGTAGACAGGAAGCTAATTACCATTAGAGCAATTCCCGATGGAAACATTTCCGTTATTCACTTGTATTTGCTTGTTTGTGTGGGTGTGTGTGCGCGCATCAGCAACAGCCATGCTTCAGCGACCAGAAGAAAACGTCCAACCTGGAGGCGTATGTCAGGTGGTTCAACAGGCTGTGCTATCTGGTAGCGACTGAGATCTGCATGGTGAGTACTTGATATGGGTGCACTTATATGGAACAAAAATGTAAATATGTGCACATTTTAGAGTGGCCTTTTATGATAAGACACGTGGAATAATCATGCTGTCTAATCAGTATTTTGCTATGCCGCAACTGTGAGATGGGTGGATTATCTTGGCAAAGGAGAAGTGTGCACTAACAGATTTATTTATTACAGAAAAAGTATGTCTTTAAATGTTAATATTTTGTCTATAATTAATTTGATACTTTCATTATTTTTCACGTACAATTAGTACCTTTAAAAACTCATTTTGCAACTTGCTGTCGACTGAAAATGACATCACAAGGGCTCAGGTAGTTAATCATAGCTCACCTGTTTTCTAGGTTTGGTCATGTGACATTCACAAGCTGAGCTGTGATTGGTTACCTGACCCCTTGTGATGTCAATTTCAGTCGACAGCAAGTTGGAAAATGTGTTTTTAAAGGTACTAATTGTACATGAAAAATAATGAAAATATCAAATTTATTATAGGCAAAATATTAATGTTTGACTGCCAAAAATGGCTAAATAAGTAAAGTATCACTTTAAGTTCCGCCAGCTCATGAAAAATTCTGATTTTGGTAAATGTGTTGTATTACGCAATTCAAAGCAATTTAATTTTGTAAAAAAAACAAACAAAACAAAAAAACAAAATGTATTGCAAATTGTATATATTATATATGTTTGATAGGACTGCCATGAGTAGCTGTGAATTTATGACTCGTGAGTGCCCTCTTGTGGTAACTTTTGTATGCACATGTTCTCCTCATGTAAACCTTTCTGCAACGTCCTTTTTTTTTTTTTTTTTTTTTTTTTTTTTTTTTCTTGAGACCAAAATCACTTTCCTCTGATTTGAGTTATTTAAATGTAATTACTGTTTGGTTCCTTGGTAAACTCCCACTCATTTCAAGCAAGGCGTTTGACTTTTAGTAAAAGAAACACCTCATTAGAGGTTCAACAAAATGAGGAGCAGGCCGATCGATTTCTCTGTGTCCTTATTCCGGTTGTTTATTGTCGATTGCAGCCTGCAAAAAAGAAGCAGAGGGCCCTGGTGATCGAGTTTTTTATCGATGTGGCCAGAGAGTGTTTCAACATCGGAAACTTCAACTCACTCATGGCCATCATCTGTGAGTCTACTAACATTATGTTTAATTGAATGTCAAGGTATTGGGTGACATTAATAATTGAAATACGCCCCACCCCCCACCCCCTTCAGCTGGTATGAATATGAGTCCTGTGTCAAGACTGAAGAAGACCTGGGGCAAGGCCAAGACTGCCAAGTTCTTCATTTTGGAGGTAAGAAAATACTGTTCACGAAGCGACAAATAATAGGGAGTTGCTAGAATTTCCGACCGTCTGTGAGGCTCTGAAGGTGTCGGAATGTGATTGGCTGGAGTGACTCACTCGGGAACAATCATGTCCATGACGTGCATACTGAGCTTGGAGAGAGATGAGAGCCTAAAAAAAATGTCGATTCCCACCTACCTAAGTATTTGTTTATATGATGTAAGGCTGTGCAATTAACTGAAAGTCAATTACAATTTCAATTATAACACTCCAGAGTTAGAAAATCAGCATAATCGTTAAAAAAAAAAGATTAATACTCATTTTTGAGTCGTTTAAATTTATACATTTGTCCTTTTTAACATTTTAAAATAATTTAATAAATTGTGTTCCGTCCAAAATGAACTTGCATATAGTGTTTCAAAGAATTTTTTCAGAATATTTTTTATTTTTTTTACATTTCAACATTTTCTTGTTTTGTACCAAAAAATAAATGATCGTCCTACTGCACAGTGCACATGCTGCACTCCAACTTCAAGTTTTTGCCAACATAAAAATAAATAAATCAATAAATATTAATCTAAATATATATTGTTATAAATTCTGTTTGGTCCAAAAGGAACTTCCATAAATATTGTTTTTAAATGCTTAAAATAATCGTTTGAATAATCGTGATTTCACTTATTGCCAAAATAATGGTGATTATTATTTTTTCCATAATCGAGGAGCCCTAATATGATGTGTGTTCCCTTTGACAGCATCAAATGGATCCCACAGGGAACTTTTACAACTACAGGACCGCACTGAGGGGCGCCGCCCATCGCTCTCGGACGGCCAACAGCAACAGAGAAAAGGTCGGCCTCCGCGTCGTCTCGCCGCTTCTCTCGCTCTTCGTCTTGCTTTTCCCTCACTTTCGTTTCCCCATTTCAGATTGTGATCCCCTTCTTTAGCCTTCTCATCAAAGATATTTACTTTCTGAATGAAGGATGCGCCAATCGACTTCCCAATGGCCACGTGAACTTTGAGGTGAGATACTGTTTTGCTGTGACCATCGTCGGGAAAAATATTCTCTTTTCCATTTTGTTCGTGAACATTAGTTGAACTTGTTTTAGAAATTTGTGGAGCTGGGCAGGCAAGTTGGGGAATTCATGATCTGGAAGCAGGTGGAGTGTCCGTTTGAGGAGGATCAGGTCATTCTCCATTACCTCCACACCGCTCCCATCTTCAGTGAGGATGGTTAGTGGTTGTTGTTTTGAATCATATTCATTATTGTGGTGGCACTTTGCAAGTATTTCACTTGAAACATTCAAATGTCAAATTTAATATGCTTCTCTGCAGGACTCTACCTTGCATCCTATGAGAGTGAGAGTCCAGAGAACCAGGTTGAAAAGGACAGGTGGAAAGCTCTCAGGTAAATGTCAGTCAAATGAAATAATTGTATTGTTATTCACCTTGAAATTTGATGACTTTTCTAAAAGTGAAACTATTCGACACGGATTTACTAGTGTGTTAAATCAAACGTTACATGCCATAAATGTGTGTACTTTGCAGAGGTGGGCGTGTCAATTAATTTTGACGTTAGATCATTCGTCAACGGCCGGGACAACCGTCTGTCATAGCCAATCCGTCACTATTTTAGGACAGTCCGTCACTCTGTCATCAGCATTATCGTGAGGAGCTGTTGAGTGCTGAAATATATATATATATATATATATATATATATATATATATATATTTTTTTTTTTTTTTTCGAAAAACAAAAAACAAACTTTTTTTTACTCATTTGCTCCCAAAAAGTGACTGCTAATGCCGCTGTAGCAAAAAGTGAAGCCGACAGCGGCCATCTTAGGTTGCCACTTGCTAAGCTCGCCTATCTTGAATGCATTGAGGTGTTTTTATGTTATTTACTATCTGTGGCGTACGTTTGCACCAATAAATACAAAACGGTTACATAGACAGGCGAAAACCTAGTTGAGTTTTTTTTTAAATTTAGTTCGTTTTAATTAGTTTTCAGGGTGGTTCTTTTAGTTTTAGTTAGTTTCAGTATTAGTTTTTTTTTTAATGTCTATTACTTGCATGAAATACCGTATTTAAAAAAAAAAAAAACATAGGAGCGACAACATCTTAAGGTGCTTTTCTATTGGCTGCTGTTAGATGACGTCACTCTGTCTGACACACTTTCAAACGCCTTTATTCCGGTTAATGTCAAAATAAATCTACTTAAAATAACATAAAATCATCCCCAAAGGCTCATGCGTGAAATTAATTACCAAAGACTAAAACAAAGGATATTTTTGCTTATAATTACTTGTAGTTTTAGTTTAGTAAACATAAAATGTAGTTTCAGTAAGTTTTTTTTTTTTAAAGCGTTTTCGTTTTTATTTTATTTCGTTAACGCAATTGTTTTTTTTCAATTTTAAATTTTCCATTACTTTTAGTTTACTAAAATAACTTTGCTTCTGTAAAAACATTCCCCTTTTCTCTGAAAATGATTTAAGGATGAGCGGAATTCTGCTCGAGTCTCTAATTCAGCATCTTTGTTCTCCCTCCCAGGTCAAACGTTCTGGGAAAGACATGAGGCACTGACGGCAGCTTTTCCTCTCGCCAGCGAGGGAGCGCAAGTTCTCATTGCACTATAACGAACTGTGAAGGAACCAAGCTGGTACTTAGGTGTTTCCTATGAAGAAAAGATGAATTTAAAAAAAAAGGATGATGAACAGGATTCATCAAGATGAAGAAAAAAGGGTGTGATGAAGAAAAAAAAAAGATGTGAAAATAACGAAGCTACTGAACACATTTTGACATAGTACCACGATGAACGTTCGTTTACTCTGTGAAGACGTGTTTACTACCACGGAGAGTACAGTTACAGGGAAAACCACTTTATAACATCAAATTCCTACTGATGCTGTTGTTGTTTTTGGTATTTGCTTCTCTCTTTTTTCTCTCCCTCTTAGGTCCAAAGCCTCGATAGCTCTTTTGACATTTTCCTTACATTGTAATGTACTGTAATGAAACTTTCCATGATGTGACGGGCGCTGGCTTGCCCATATCAGCTGTTGAGTTTTATACCGTTGGTCGACTGTAGTGAAGGAATTCATGTGTATGTGTGACTGGGAGGATTGGGAAGTATTTTAAGTGAGCGTGTGTGTGCGTTCTCCATGTGTTGAACTGAGATTGTCTACTACATGAATGACTGGAAGTTATTTATTATTATTTTTTAATTATTATTATTTATTGTATTTTATTTTGCAGGCTGGGTTAATATGTGCTGTTGTTCACATGTATTGTGCCATGAATGCGGGGAAACTTCAGTTAGCTCAGCCAAGCGTGTACATGCACCCGTCATCTTTCTGCTCCTCAGGAAGTCTTTTTCTCTTGACTGATGTTCAGTTGTCTTATTATATTTATGGAGATTTCCGTGCTGACAGATGTATTTCTTTATGGTACTTTTATTTGAAAATGAAGTGATATGGCATTTTACAGTGGGTTCTCTCTTGAAGGGGCATTCGGCAAGTTCACCTTGTGACTATATCACAAGCTGTAGTGATGATGCGTTGTTATATGCTAATGAAGGACGACAGTGTTAAAGTAACAAAGGGAAATTGTGCCATATTAATTTACCGGTGAGGTGTTCTTGTTTTGTGGGTTTGCTTTTGGCCTTTTTCTCGTGCTTTTTGGAGCTCTTTATAAGGATGTCCTAATAGGGAAGTGAGCCGAACCAGTGTAATTACAAGCATTTCAAAACCACCCTCTTCATTATAATAGCTTGATGTCAATATTTTCTCCTAAGATGCACATTTTCCTCTCTGTAAAACTAATAACTCTGCTCCTCAACCATGAACTTTCTCCCTGTAACCTTATAGATCAGTTATGGCAACCACGGATCGGGTTTGATTACATTTATCCTGTGATTTTGATGACAATCGCCTGCACAACATCCATCACATTCATTTTTACAATAAGTGTGTTTTAAGGGTGGGATGCACCAGTGTTTTCCTTTGTTATTTAGGTCAAACTGATTCCATCATCACTGCAAAATGTGTGTTAAAACCTTTAATAAAGTAAGCCATGCTCAGGTGTTTATCTTTATTTACACCACAGTGTTTTAACTGTGTACTGTGAATTAACTAGTTGGTAAGTTTTGGTGATCTTGTACTTAAGTAAAAATATAGATATTAAAAGGGGGGCTTGTAAAATTAGAAGTAGGCTATTGATTCTTAAAATAAAACAGTGCAGACTCTGAAATTGCTACGGATAAATATTTTGCTTCTAATATATTGTATTATCATCTAATAATGCTCTTTCATATTCCTCCTTGTCATTGTTTTTCTGTCCGCAAGATCTGAATCAGGACAGGAACAAAATGACGAGTCATATTTTGGTTCACTAACATCCCTGAAGTAGAGTAACCAAATGACTGTTTACAGTGATTTTATAAAGCTAAGATGACATAAATTAAATTTAAAAACACATCAAAACGATATAAATTAAGCACATTTGTATTTCATGTGTGTCATTGTCGTATTAACCAATCAAGTTTATTTTACTCAACACAATTTTATTTGTAGAGTACTTTGCTTCATACAATGTGCTGTACATGGAGTATTAAAACATACAATAAAGACTGTTAAAACAATTCAAACCAGTAAAAGGGCGGAGTCTCATGCTTGGTCGAAAAACACAAAAATGTGTTTTTAATACGAGTTTTAAAAATGGACAGAGATGGGGCTTGCCTATTGTTTAGTGGGGGTCATTCCAAAGACAGGAACACTGGCAACGGAAAAGGCTCGACCTTTCTGGCAACCACACCTGATGATTAAAATAAAGCAGTCATGCGGAGTTTATGGAAATGAAACAATCATATGAACACGAGAGTTCAGCGGTTTATTTACTTTTGCACATTTCAGTCTTGTAATTCCTCTTCGTCCGAGCCAAACGTGATTTTGGCCAGTGTGGTGTAGGAGGCAAAATGCTTGGAGCTGAGGTAGGTACCGAAAAGGGCCTGGAGGACCATCACGGCCCTCATCTTCCTCATGATCGGCTTGGAGAGGTCCGTCCAATACCGGAGGATGTTTCCCTTTTCTGGGATCGGCGCCGTGTTGTATCTGGATGCGAGGGCCATGTTGACAGGTAAGGCCAGGATAATGGGGTACACTGCGCCGCCCATTACACCCACCAGTGCGCCTCTCATGAGAACGCAGCTTGGACAATTGAGGTCACCCAACAGGAGAGGGCTTGACACAGCGGCGTTGTAAAGGGCGTACGTTGTCATAAAGGGAAGTACGGCCATCGAAAGGCTGGATGTGATAGGCGCCTGAGTGACGTTCAGGGCTCGGCGGTACAAGCTGTTGGCAACCAGCCCAGCAAGCCCCCCGTTTGCTCCCAGATAAACGGGGCCGTACATGAAGAGCTTGCGGTCACCGTCTGGCAGTTTTTCGAAGTTCTTTGCCAACAATTCGGCGATCGCTGCTCGTGAAAGCGTCTTACCGGCCACGCCGATCTTTTCGACATATTCCGACATGGTCCCGCTCATTCAACTATGACCGGTGCGCTAAAGGGTACGGAATGCGCTCAACGTGACATTTGTTTCGGGATAGTTTGGTTCTTTTACTGTCAAACAGGGCGCAGACATGTACCCGCAATGCAATGCGCACACAGAAAAGTTCATATCCCCTGAATATTGTCTTTCAGGATCCAAAATTTCGTCAGCAAATTGGTACTCCGATGTACTGTGAGGGGGAACCCCCCCCCCAACATTTTTACCTTTAATTATTAAAAAAAGAATAAGTCACATTTTGTATTTATGTTAAAGCATTGTGGAATATGAGTTGCCTCGAAGTTTAAACTCGGGATACTACAATGGTTTCCCCCCTTCGTGGGCGTAGTTTGAAAATCATGTGACAGAGGGGGAAAAAATACATTCGGCAACACCCAGCATTCGCCATCTTTGGGAGAGATTCGTCGAATCTATTTTTCAGCTTTTGATTGGTATTTCTCCTCGGCATAGTTAAAGTTAACCTTTGTGATATACTTGTATTTCAAGTGAGGTAAGCGTAATCATTAAATATTTGAAAAGTGGCTATTAGAAGGATTATGGTGTTTTTCGATTGGGAGTGCTAAATTTAGCCAGTTAGCTTGTAACGTCGACGCCTCGATGGCAGGGCCAACATGGCTGCTTAAGCTAAGCTAATGCTAACGTTGATAAATACTTAATGCTTTTGTGGAATCGACACCTGTATGGAGATTTTTACATTGTGAATTAAATGCAGATTCATTTAATTAAATTTGTACATGTAAACTGGTAAATACATCCATAACATGTTTCAACCCCAATCGGGCTAGTAAGCATCGTGGCTGACTTCAGATAACAATGGCCGCCGTTGTTTGAATGTGTATAATTATACATATGTGCTGCTGTTAAGCGACTGTCGCGCTTCCATTTCTTTTGAAATTGATTTGTCTTTTCATGATATTTAGATGCGCCATTGCACGCGAGTGTACTCCCCGGGTGTCTGGATTGACGAGTACAGCTGGGAAGAAAGAATGGAATATCGCAAACGGAAGGCCAGAGATTCGCACAGCAGCGAACGGGAAAACAAGTACAGAAGAACTCAGCGACACCACAAGACTAATGACTGGTAAAAATCACGTTCGTGTCTTCAGCAATGTTTGAATAGTTGTTTGTTTGGTTGTTTGTTTGTTTGTTTTTACACGCATAACTGTATTATATGTGGTCCAGGGTGCGCATGCGCACAGGAAATCCTTAAAATGCAATCTGATGGCTTGGCAGCCATCCAGTTTAGTATTCATTCTATTACACAGCTGGTTTAAAAAAAAAAAAAAGGGGGGGGAGTCTTCTACCGGACTTTGGACTCTCCTTTAAGAAGCCATTTCCTACTCATCTAAATTGCTTGGGTTTGTGTTATATTTTTTTGATATTTTCTAGTTACTTCCTGGAGAACCGAAGTTTGAACCACAGTGTGGACTCGCGGGACAGGGAGATGTGGGAACGGAGTTTGGAAATGGCCTGTGTAGAGGACAGCCGTGACTACACCTTGAAGGACAGAGATCGTGATTGGCACCACTACAGCAAATCTTCCGGGCGCAGTGGGTGGAGCGGACACAGTAGAAGAAGCAGACGAAGCAGACACAGAGACAGAAGGCACAGGCGGAGCTACTCTCGCCACAGGTCCTCCTCGGTATGAATAACCTCTTACTCTTTGCACTTCAGTCTATACAACAAACCATCAAAAGCGTCATTATCAATTGTGCTTAGCCAAGCTGCCATACCGCTACAATTTTTTATTTTTTTTTATTGTAATAAAAAGTAGGAACATAACAGCTTAAAAACTTATGAAATCTAATGAATGACACTGTGTTGCAAGAGTTGCAAAGAGATACATGTAAAAGACTTGTCACTTTTTTTTTTCTGCACTACTCTGAGAACGTCTCATCTGAAAATCTTGTTGCCATGTTTTTCTTCTGTAACACACACTATGTGGTGGCTGGCGCCCAATTTCTCGATGGGGCCGAATTTGAATTTGCTGCTCCGTCCAATCGCCTGGCGGTGTTACTGAACGGCCCGAAACTATCCACCCCTACACCTCCCCCCTCGGCCTGCTTGAATGAATGACGATGTCGCGTTGTGGTGGCCTGGTGCCGGCTGGCTGGCTGACTGATGGGTTATTGATGTGATGGCGGATTGCGGCGGTTCCGATGCAGAGGAGGAGCCATCGCCACAGGAGCAGGAAAAGATCCCGGAGTGTTGAGGATGATGACGAGGGTCACCTCATCTATCACAATGGAGACATGCTGAAAGCGAGATGTATAGAATATATACCTTTTTTTCCTACTGTTCACATTTGTTTCTTTTCTCACTCTTGTCTGGTTTTTATTTCTAAATATCAACTAGATAATACATATTTGCGTTAGCTGTAATTTTTAGGTTTGCTACTTTTCTTGTAACATTAAGTATTACATTTTATGGCACTTAGTGTCAAGCCTTTTTATAGTAGTGTAGATATTTAGTGCAAGCAGCCCAAGGGCAGCGTTTAAATTGCCATTGCTTTGTTTCTAACATTCCATCTCTATTTTGTGTAGATGAGATTGTGTGTACTCTTGGAGAGGGTGCCTTTGGGAAGGTTGTCGAATGCCTTGATCACCTAAAGTAAGATTGCAAATATGGCTTATTTGTCGCGTTATTTTCCCACCAGATTGTAATTCTTTGCTTGTGTTCCAGCAATAGAGCTCGAGTGGCTCTGAAGATCATAAAAAATATTGATCGCTACCGCGACGCAGCCAAGTCTGAGGTCGCTGTGCTTGAACACCTCAAGTCCCTCGACTCTCAGAGCAGATAGTAAGCGACGACGCGCCGTGCTGATTGTTGCTAGCGGTGACGCACGGTATGCTTGACATTTTTGTCTTCTGTCACAATAGCGCTTGCGTTCACATGCTGGACTGGTTTGACTACCACGGTCACATCTGCATCGCCTTCGAGCTCCTCGGCCTCAGTACCTACGATTTCCTCAAGGAGAACAACTTCATTCCTTTCCCCATCGAGCACATCCGCAAAATGGCCTATCAGATCATCCGGGCTGTTAGATGTGAGTTACTGGCAACATGTCAGATTTGTCATGATTCCTTTTTTGTATCTGCATTAATTTGATGGGTGTCTCCTGCTTGCATCTTTTCAGTTCTGCATAAACACAAGTTGACTCACACAGACCTGAAGCCTGAGAATATTCTCTTTATTGATTCGGAATATGATATGAAGTACAATCCAACAAAGGTAAACGCACATTCACTTGCATTTTATTGGAATTCTCAACAAATGTGTATATTGTTGCTGCACTTTAATCAGCAAATATGTATTCTCATCCCTAGAAACGAGATGAACGGACATTGAAGAGACCTGATATAAAAATAGTGGATTTTGGAAACGCAACATATGAACATGAGCATCACACATCTGTGGTTTCCACACGTCATTACCGTGCACCTGAAGTCATTTTAGGTTTGTGGTCCTTGTGAAATTTTCATTTGATCTCCATTAAATGGCTACTTTTTGTTGAGTGTCCATTTTTGTCTTTCAGACCTTGGCTGGGATCATTCGTGTGACGTGTGGAGTGTGGGCTGCATCCTCATCGAATACTACCTCGGTTCAACCCTTTTCCAGGTGCGTCTTTGCAAGGCTGTAAAAGTCAAGTGCTGCTGTCCAAGGCTTTCATCGCACTGTTTTTACCTTCAGACTCATGACAGCAAGGAACACCTCGCTATGATGGAGAGGGTCCTGGGCCCGATTCCAACAAACCTCCTTCAGAAAACCAGGTCAGGGACAGCTTTTGGAGGGACGCCATTCTAAACACTTGTGAATGTGTAACCACGGCGAATGTTTTCCCAAACTGTTATTGTTGCACAGGAAGCAGCGGTATCTCCACCGCAACAAGCTGGACTGGGATGTCGACAGCTCGGGTGGCCGATACGTCAGGAAACACTGCAAACCACTCAGGGTGAGAGAATGAGAAGACCATGCATTCGCTTACATATGCAAATGGTTATTTTCAAATCTTTGCCCTTATCCCTCCTATTAGCGTTACATGGTGTCACAAAGCGAAGACCACCAGCAGCTATTCGACCTCCTGGAGATGTTAATGGAGTACGACCCAGCTAAGCGCGTCACGCTGGATAAGGCGCTCCAACATTCCTTCTTCTCCTGCTTCCGCGAGAGCAGCAATGCAAGCTGTAGCTCCAGCAAAAAGCACTGAGCCCCCGAAGTGTGTCGTCACGTGACATCTTCAACGTCCTCACTCTCCAGGAGAGGTGAACGCACTTGACTGTATCAGTCCTCTGCCTTTGCCCGAGTCCCAGTCACATCTTAGCATTTGTCCATATTGAATCACCAGCTGAACTCTATTTATTTGCCATTCATTCAGTAAATGTTTTGACAAATCTGTAGGTTTTTGTTTGTCATTGGTCCATGTTTTTTTTTTGCATTGTACAGTTCCTAATGGTAGTGTCATTGTCAATAAATGTTTTGTCTCAGCAGCATTGCATTGTAAAAAGTTACGAGTCAAAAATCTTTGTACTGTACATATAATTGATTCTGGTATTCTGGTCTCTTGCAATATGTTTTCTCAATAAATACGAATAATGCCAAAACCAAACACTGTTGGATGGATTCCTGTGGGTTTTGTTTTTTGGTTTTTTTTAAACAATGTAGTTGCCTCTTGGGTACATAAGGTGGCAGCAAAACGCTTTTGGAATTACAACCTGAAAACGCCAGTGAGGAAATTAGTTACCAGTAAACCGACCTCATCAAAACCATACTGACGTGTCCATCTTCAAGCAAGCCTACACCACACCTGCGGATAATTTTGTCAGCCATTTGAGCAGATTAGATTGTCACATTTGGTAATTATTGTCACTTTTGATGTTTAATGACTACCTCAACATTTTAAATTTAAATAACTTGCTAATAGTATCAATACACCTAAAATTTGGATCAGTGAAGGCTTGAGGTAATAAATGGGAGGTGTGTTAAAAACAATCAGGCGTGTTCTGGCCAATCGGCTGTTTTCCTATCAGCTGTCAAATCTGTGGCGTCCCACGTGGGGAGGGGCGGTCTTATCTTGAGTTGAACTTGCAACTTTTAATGAGAGGCAAACAATCACATGTGCTCCAGTGCTCGTCGCACTGACGTCTAAGCAGGACATAGCCACTTTCAGCGCATTAAGATCCACGTTAAGAGGCACCTCTTTACCCTTTTGGACCCGCAAGCAAGCATCTTCTGGCGGCGTGAACACCTTGTGCACCTCCGGTTCCAATACCGGACCTCGAGAAGCCCGTTGCAAGATGATGTGATTGTGTCACCCTGCAATTATAATCCACGGAGGCTTTTAAGGAGTATCACTTCTCAGACGCGTCATTTTTCCAACCTCATCTTTCTAAAGTAGGATTTCAGCATGGAATCTTTGCGCGACTCTGCGGGGGACAGCAAATCGCCTGCGTGCCAGTGCGCACCAAAGTCCGCCGTCCACCGGTGGTCTCCCGGAGTCCCCGTGGTCTTGTGCATGCTCATGTCCCTGTGCTCCATCAGTGTTTGTCTGCTGATGAGCTTCAAGACCCTCCAGTTGGAGCAGAGGCTGAAGATGGAACTGGAGCGAGAGCACGGGAGTTTCCTCAACGAGGATGGGAGTCTGGTTCCACAACTGAGCGCTTCCGTGGGGAAACTCGTGGAAGAGGTATTTGAGACACTGTCACACTCACACCAGAAACGTGCATACAAATCAGTGTCGCCACCGATTTTTTATTTTTTATTTTTTTTAACTCCAAATAATCAAACCACTGATTTTGCCCTGAGCAAAATTTGATTTGGGGGTCCTCATTTCTGCCAATGTAAACTCAATCATGTCAGCAGAGGTATACAGTATTCTGAAGATCTTTTGCACATGTATTGTTTTTAACATCTAAAGTAGCACATACAATGGTGGGTAGGGATTGATTTACACAACATTGGAAGTGATATGGCACTAAGTCAGGGCCTACTAAAAGTCACATTTACAGTAGCAATGTTATCTGGTTTATTATTTGTGGTTAAAAATGGCTAATCTCAATATGCAACAACAAATCATTTATCTATATAATAAAGAATATTGTATCCATCCAATTACATCCAATTGCTAATATACAATATTATGTAACTTATCAGCGGTAAAAATAAATATAGAGTAATTCATTTGGAAACTAAAAATGTGCTAAAGTTTTAGTGTAGAAAAACTAGGGCTGTCAAACGATTAAATTTTTTAATCAGATTAATCACATCTTAAAATTTTGATTAATCCCGATTAATCGCTTAATTAAAAAGGCTTTTTATCAACATTTTTTGCCCGCCAAATTTAAATGCAATTTTTTTTGCCCATTTAATTTTAAGAGGACGTCTCATCCTCCTCTTTTGCTAATCAGTTAATTACTTGCATACATTAAAGTGGGGAAAAAAATGACCCCAATTGTTTGGCATCAACAAATATTCTGAATGTCACCCGCGAACGTTTATTAAATGCTTCACTTTAATGCATGTTTTGTTTATTGTTCAAACACAACCTGTACTACCTTTAACGTAACCACCCGCTGTCAAGCTAAAGGATCATTTGCAATCAAAATTAATAGTACGATTAATCTGCGTTAATACATGATTAATGCGCTAATTTTTTTGTGATTAATTAATTAGTTAACGCTTTAACATTGACAGCACTAAGAAAAACGTAAATAAATCACTACTTTGTTATGTTACTTTGTTCTTCAGTTCTAAAACAGGTGTTTGCTTTGCTTCTGCCTGCAACTGATGATGGCATGAAGCCATGTAATCAAGAAAAACAAACACATGAAATCCAATAGAGGAGCTGTAACTAAAAAGGCCTTACCCAGGATAATATTGCTATATTTTCCAAATGAGGTGGTCAGTGAGTGTAAAAACACAACCTCATTTTTCCCTTTGTGTATTTTTCAGAAAGTCATGGTGCTGATACCCAAAGTCCGAACAACTCGAGATGTTGGGCAAGAATGCGCCTGCCCTCCAGGTATGTGTCCTCACGAAAGTAACTGGACACTCGGATGGTTCTTGCATCGGTGGCCGTGCGAAAGCCAGTCGTGTATTTGCCAGCGATGCTTTTGGCACTGGTCCGCGTGTTTCTTTTTCTGTGTTGGAGCCTTCAAGTATGTTCCGTAAGCTTTTATTGTGACAGCCGTAATCGAACACTCGCACTCCCTGCCAGTGGGAGATGCTCACTTTGATCTCTTTGGCTTCTTCCCGATGCAGAGACGAGGGTGTGATCCACACCGTGTAACTTACTCCCTCTTGCTCCCCTCTGAACTGAATGTAAAGTGATGATATGAATGGTGACAAACGTGTTAAGTTTGAGTCCTGACGAGGACTGCCTTTTCTGCTTTGTGTCTTGAGTTGAAAAGGTTTGGGAACTCCTGACATGACTGTTTTTGTGGGTGGTGTTTACCTAAAGTAGCAGGATTCAAGTTTGTTAGCATATTTCTACATTGGTGCGAATATAAGGCCCCAGTGTATCAAAATAGTGCAGATTTATTTTATTTAGATGCATATCTGCAGATTTCGGGAATATTCTCACCTGGCTCCCCATTTTCTCCCGTTCTGCAACAGCTAGAACAGGTGAAAGTGTTCACAAGTGGAATTTCTGGCCTGTTGTCAACACATTCTGTTTTTAAGTGTGAGGTGTTGTTTGCCAAAATGGAGCCCTGCTGCTGACTGGCCGGACCTTTCACAGCCAAAGCTACTGATGCGTTTAACACAAGTAGGCTACAACTGTATGCGCCTCATAAAAAGTTGATTAGGACTGACCTGTTATTCCTTTTGATTTATTTTTGTAATTTTTTTTCCTACATCTCTATATGGATCAGTGCTTTTGTTGATTCCTTTGTATAATCGCAATAGAGAATGTAACGTATGCCAGAAATAGCGATTCGGTGTTTAGCTCAGATTTTAGTTGTTTCAGAGAGTGCTATAATGCTAATGCTATAACATCAACGGTGGTATGTTTAATGACATTAGCTTCATAGTGTAAGAGAGAAGCAGTTTAAGTATTAGCTTTTTTTATGCTGCACTGATATTTGTCATTTCCAGTTAACACGTTTGCTGTTCTGACCACTCGCTACTCATGGTGTCTGTTAGCCAGAATCGAAGTGCCATTATTTGTTTACCAACCAAGCGAGTGGTAATAGAGTGTGAGGTACTTCCACTTCTTTATGCTATGTTTACTGTACACTATGTTCCTGGCAGCCATCACATTTCAGGCCACCGTGCACAAAATGGAGTCAACGTGGGGGGACAGGGATGACCAAACTATTATTATTATTTTTTAATCCAGCCTGAAGTCTGGAATCAAGAAACATCCCCAGTGTCATGACTAGGGTCAGGCAAGGGTTATGTTTACTGTCATGACTAGGGTCATGCAAGGGTTATGTTTACTGTCATGACTAGGGTCATGCAAGGGTTTTGCCTACAGTCATGACTAGGGTCATGCAAGGGTTTTGCCTACAGTCATGACTAGGGTCATGCAAGGGTTATGCTTACTGTCATGCAAAGGTTATGCTTACTGTCATGACTAGGGTCATGCAAGGGTTTTGCCTACAGTCATGACTCGGGTCATGCAAGTGTTATGCTTACTGTCATGCAAGGGTTATGCTTACTGTCATGCAAGGGTTATGCTTGGGCCATGCAAGGGTTATGTTCGGGTCATGACCGTGAGGTCAAGTGCCTGTTTTGAACTGATGTAACCATCATCTAGTTTCAACTGGTAAGATGCTATGTGATGTCAGAAGCTATGCGATGTCAGGACTCTTTAATCTCTTTATCTGGTCAACAGCCAATCAGATAATTCCATGTCAGTCCTGTTACCCACATGTCAATCACGAATCAGATCGATTCACTGTCTATATAAGCCTGTCTGAGAAGTGTGTGTTTTTGTCGGATTATTACCTCTGTTCCATCTGGCCACCTCTGGCCCTCTGTTCCTCGATGCCTTCTCGTTGTTTCTGGTCTAGTCGAGTTAGTTTCTCGTCTTTTGATATTATGCTAATAAATGGGATCCAACCCCAGAACAGAACACCCAGACACTGGATTTTGTCACTGGTGGCTTCTACTGCAATTGTTTTCAGTTTCTTGCTTGTTCTTGGGGCATTTTTTTTATTTCAGTTTTCAACTTCAGTAGGTAAAATGCATGCTTGGACTTGGATATTGCAATCTTTACCTAAAACAAAACTCTGTGACTTTCACAGTTTGCTTCAGGTCATTGTCCATCTGCACTGTGAAGTTGTGAAGAATTGGTCTGACTATAAGCTGATAATACTGCGGGCTACTACACATAATTACTCGGAAGTCCAGATCTGGCCCTTGAGCGTGGCATCAGTGCCATAACCATGAAATGTTTGTTTCTACTGAGCTGGCGTCGCTTTCATGCAAGAATTTGACATCTTGATTTTAATTTTCTTTCTGCATTTTCAGTTTGTTAGCAGTGGTATTGCGTTTCGTTGCAACTATTGCTGCTCTGAGCGCCAGATCGCCTGTGGACTTGATATGTTTTCATGTCTCAACAATTAGATTGCTCAATAAAGCGTTGTTGGCGTTTTTTCTCTGAAAATTGTACTGGCTTGTTTGCTTGCTCAGGGCAGGAAATATGTGCGTGGGTACTCTTTGTTTTTATTTGTGAGGCTCACAAGTGGAAAATGTTTGCGGGCATTTGCTGGACTTGACTTGCGTGCGTCCCGTAAATTGAAGCAAAGTCTTTGAGAGGCCGACCTGAGCTTCTCTCTCGACACGACGCTGTAAGAGGAGAAGCTCGTCTCCCTTTTAGCATCAGATCATACCACTTGAAACCCGAAGCTCATCTCCGAGGCATCCGCGCTTACATGTGTGAGAGCTACAGCGCCGCATGCAGCACGAGTGGCATTTACTTGCCCTTCAACATCCGGCCAACAGGGGGCGGCATTTCAACCCCATCGCAGCCATTTTGTCCCAAAAGCTGAGGACACTCCTTTTGATAAGAAAGCATTTTGTGACACTTTTACACTTGCACAAACAACCAGCCACCAGCTTCCAAAACAAACACTGCAGCGCTTTTACCAGCTTCAGGTGTTTGCCATTAACACCCGCTTCGCATGCGTGCGCGTGCGCACACATCCAGTTCTCGCACATGGAGACAAACGGTGTTCCAGTCTGGGCTAATTACAACCATGTGAGCGTTGTATGTGTCCCGGCGCATTGTTATCGCTGCCATTTGCTTTTAAAAGCTCTTTAACAGGTCTGATTCAGCTCGCGGGTGGAGGTAGGGCGCGGCTGCGTTGATGCCGCCCATTCTTGGGCACACATCCTCATTTGAAATTAATTCGTATGGGTGTGTGTTGTGACTCATTCAGTTAGAACTCTTCTCCAAAAATGCCCATGACGTTCTGGTGACTCCTACATGCACTCCTGTCATTCCAGTGCAGCTCCCAAGCAGGACAGTCACTTTTGATTAAGTCACAGCTTGTGGTCCAACATGACATTCTGTACATTTGTAAACAAATTCTTCAGTCTGATATAAATTAATATTTAAAGGGGAAGTCAAACCCCCCCAAGTGAAGTCAAGTGAAAATGACATCACATTTACCCAGGTCTCAGGTAACAACCAATCACAGCTCAGCTTCAGCAAACAGGCAAGCTGTGATTGGTTGTTGCCTGAGTAACTGTGACGTCATCTTCAGTTGACAGCAAGTGGCAAAATGGCCGCCCCCTGAGTTGGATAAAAACGGCTGGATTTTGCTTCATAACTCTTATTCCATAAATGTAATATTAATCATAATGTCATGTTTAGACTAGTGAGGTCACATGTAACATATTGTCATTAAATGTATAAGGTTGACCTCCCCGTTAAACTCATTCACTCTCAGCCATTTTCACTGAAGCAACCCCCTTCGCTCCCGCCTGTTTTACTGGATTTTGACTGATTTCGCAAGGCCCACAGAATACTGTGTTATATTGCTATAAAAATATGCAACCTACCAAAAGAAAGATTAGAATATCTTCTTTTATCAGGACAAAAAATAGTATATTGGTAACTGTTTATGTTTTGCAGCAGTTAGTATTAGAATATAACTAAGTTTCATCATTATTCACTAACCTGTTGAAAACTGTGGGGGAAAAGAGCTTGTTGCAACATGGCCCTGGTTGATATTTTATACTCTGCTACCACTTGCTGGCCGTTTTTTGTAATAACTACCATTACTTTAATTAAGTGACCTATTCAGATCAAAGCCTTCTGTATGCTCTAGGATAAAAACAAAATGTATAAATATGTTTTTGAGACGGTGGCGATATTTAAAATAGAACGTTTTTATACGTTATTGGGAACAAATGAGATAAGAAATAGTGATGTAATAAAGTGATGTTTAATTTTCACCATAGTCTATGGTCAAATGCCCATCCCTGTGAGTCATAGTTCTCGCCCTTCAGTGTGGATAGGCCATCCAAGTGTTTGGTGTTAGTATGCGCGGGGGCATGAGGTCAGACCCCTGACTGTGTGGTCAGATCTATTTCCATCAGATAAGAGCTCATTAACACACTGAATGGCAACACAGACCTCCAGATAAGAACGTTTGTGTGTATTTGTATAATGGAGAGGGCATGTTCGTGGCGGGGATCCTTGACACTCAACATAAGAAAATAAGATGAAGTTTCTTGTCCTGTTCTCCGCCAGCGTGGCCTCCCCACGCTGATTGCGCGACGCTCAATTGGCCGCACACATTCATGCCGTGTGCAGTCCGCCATCGCTCTGGTCTCCAGCTCACCTCAGAGGCAGAGGGGGGAGCATGGCGCGCTTCCTGCTCCCCTGCCTGGAGTTGGAGACTGAGGTAAAGCCGGCTTTAGGGGGAGACTGAGACCCAGGATGGGGTCGACAAACCCCCCCGTGCTGCATTTGTTTTTAAAGCCATCATAAATCAGGCAGGAAACTCGCCTCAAGCCAGCCAATGTTGCGCCACAGGAAGAATACGCTGGCCATAATAAGGGTCATTAATGGCCATTTGAAAAGTGTAAATGCAGGAAATTAGTTTTTATCAGGTGTTCTTACTTAAGATTTGTTCGACTTTACGACTGTTTAAAGAATACATTTGGCTTGTTCTGTGATTCTCCTACCTGAAACATAAATATGATATTTTTAGGTACACTGTCTTCCAAAGGGATGGTTCAAAAACAGTCAACTTTGATTAAAAGTTTGTGAGGCTTGGAGAAAATGAAATTCTTATTAAGTTTGTTCAAATTGGTCCATAGTTGCCGATAATTTTCAGCAGATTTCTTTATTATCTGGTTTATCTGTATGACAACAAATTGGTCGATAATTGCTTGTAATTATCGGCCATCGATATTATCATGCATCCCTAGTACATACTTTTAATTACCTAATTTTACCAAGTTACAAATGGCTCATTTTATTAGGTATACTGTACTCATGTTTTGAGATCCAAAACCAAGAGCGAGTATCCACAAATCTGACTTCCTGGTAGCCTATTACATCAGCACTTCCAAATATGGGCATACTGGCAACTGGTTAGCATGTTTCCATGTGACTCGTTAATGAGCGAGTGCAGTGTGAAAAAGACTAAACACACAGCAATCACCAATCATTCGTTTGGTCAGGCATGTATTTATCTCATTGTGTGTAGCCGCAGTGGCTGAACACTTCTGTAAGTTCTGAATGTAGGAAGGTGAATAAATGAAGTGTGTGGTCACTTCTGCTGCTCGGAGCCATGAGAATAATTCTCCTATCTTGTTGTTTTTTGCTTTAATTTGAATGCTGATGTTGGAACACTTGCCAAAGTGTATATGCAGTTTGTTTGCAGAAGACCACAGTTGTGGGTATTTAGCATGGAGATATTTCTGGTGGTGTCTGTGTCTGGGAAGTTGGCTCAGACACAACGGGTGTGCTGTTTTTTTGTTTTTTTGTTTTTTAAAGGGTTGATCAAATTCTAACTAACCTGCTAACTGCGAGTGAATAATAGGTTTGCGTACTTAAAACCCACGCTGTCGCCAGGAAACATCTGCAGCGCATAACCCTAATTGTGAACACCAAGTTGCAGGTATGACCCTAATGTGTTCCTAAATTACAAAATGTATATGTTTCAGGAATAACAGTTTTCATATGGACGCACAAGCACACAAACCATATCCAGAACCCAAAGCCCCCTCGGCCTCTCATCAACCGTCTTATTAAAGTTCGCTTTGTGCGTTTAATTGTCGGGCCGACATTCTTTCTTTTTGAAAAATAAACAGTCGGACCCAAACCGGCCGCTCAGCAGCCTGCTCAGGGCCTCGAGGGCCCACGAAGAACGCACAAAGGAGCAAAGGGCCGAACACCCAGCAGTGAGACTGAGACCCCCCCCAACGCACACACATTACAACACTTTCACATCATCTGCTTGTGCTGGTCCATCTTGACCATAAGTAGCAATTCCTCAGGCCATACTGAGAACGTACCTTTTTCTCTCTTTTAGTTTGTTGTTATGACAGACAGTATGGTTGTTATTCTAGTTTCCTCAAAAATTCAAAGGGGAGGGTTTCCGTTTCGGCCATCAAATTGCAATCGTACTGAGAAGAGATGTTGGATGTAGACCCACTAGTCTAAACATGGTATGGTAGGGTAAACATGGTAGGGCCGGCCATTTTGCCACTTGCTGGCGATGGAAAATGACATCACAGTGCTCAAAGGCTTGGTGACGACCAATCACGGCTCAGTTTATGTCACATTACCAAACTGGTGAGCCATTATGATGTAATTTTCAGTCGACAACAATTGGAAAAATGGCTGCCCCCTGAGAAGTATAAAAACGGGTATATTTGCCTGCTAGATAAACATTTTACAAGCACTATATTAATCAAAATACTATGTTTAGACTAGTAGGGGCACATATGTGTTATTTTAAAGAAAATTTTGGGTTGATCGTAATAATTGTCATTGGGATGCAAGAAGTAATTAAAATTCCTTGATTGACTGTTGAAATTGTTGCGACATGAAATTATTTTTTGACTTTGTTTTCGTTTTGAGTGGGATCACAGAATTTCTTTCTGACTATTAAGAACTCCTGTTTCAGTGCCTGGAGTACTTTTTACGGTTCCTGGCATTGCGGTTACGTAGTGCACTCCGTTTTGCTTCACTTGCTGTATTTAATCCACTTACATGTAATGCAAACATCAGCGCGCTGGCTCTCTTAGACCTCATAGGTGATGGATGATGACGGACAGGGAGGGGAGGAGGGGCGGGCATGCTGTCAAGATGCCTGTTGTAACTCTGGGGAAAGGTCTATTGCAATACATTTCACTTTAAAAAAAAAAAAAAAAAAATCCCATGCACTTCAAAATGTTGCCCTGAGAACAAGAAAAAAAGATGGACCCCTCTTGAGCAGTGCTGAGCAGACACTTCTTAAATATGGAAACTATTAGTAAGTTGTCTTTAATTATCACAAGAGGCAGGTGACATGTTGAACCGACTTTTAGTGGAGGAGTAAAGTAGGCTTCTTGCTGCTTGATGTCATCGTAAGGTCACACAAAAACTTCTTAAATTTACAACCAATCTGATTTGATGCAAAAATGTCGAACACGGAGCTTCTTTTGCGATTTACAATCTATTTAGTGTAGTGCAGCTGCAGTATGCTCTTCAGATGGATTTAGCAGACAGATAAGAAGCAATGATGTGAAAACAGAGAGGCGGAGTTGGCGCACGGGTCGTCATTCATTCCTCCATCCCTCCTGGAGGCGCGACTTTCCTGCAGATATTTGTCTTTGGGAGCCACCGGTGAGCTGCAAGTGCGAAGGCAGGCGATCCAGATGTTCCCCAACGTTGGCGCTCCTGAAAGTAGCGCTCATAAAAATGATGCAGAGACCTTTGAGGGAGCCCCCAACATCACTTGTCCATGTTTTGCCATAAGGAGGAGTGGAGGACAGGATGGCTATCAACAAGTTAACACCAGTACATGGGAAAGGGAGCTAAGGGGGTGGTCCACGTTAGTGTGCCTGCTTTCTCTGACTTTGACCTCTCTACATCTCACCTCTTTTTACATTTTTTTTTTCACATCAGATACATTATATTCCGTGGTGACAGTCAGTTCTTACTCTTTCATGATTTTCTGTTCCTGTTTGCACATTGTACACAATATTAGGTACACACGAACAATCTCAGAAAATCCAATTCAAAATCTGTATAAAAAAAACACACAAAAAAAAACTTTTACTCGGAAGAGTGCAGACTTCACCAAAATATGGACTTTGCTTGTTTGCTGTTATTACATTACAAAACAAAAGCAGAAGGTTTTGTTTTATTTGCTCGTGTGTATTTTCCTTCTGTTGTTAATAAAAATAAAGGGGAAAAACAAAAGAAAACAAAACAGGCAAGCATTGTAGTACATTGTGGCCAAATGTTTTGGCTGCGATTGGAGGTCTGTGCGATGTGGTCTAAAATTAATATCAGGGTATTGAATCCCTTCATGGTAATGGTATATTTTTTAGATGTAACTATGGAAACAGCTTTATGGTTACAAACAAGTGAATGATACAAATATTTAATCTCCCGTACGGGGATGTGATTGTACAGGTGTGCCTAATGTTTTGCCTGTGGAGTTTCTGTTTCAGCCAGGCTGAGATCCGAATGTGTCGAGGCTGCTGAATGCTTCCACATTGTAACCGGTCCTTTACCCTTGTGTAAACATTCTATAACTTCAGCCTGCAGTGGGGGGGGGGCATGTTGTAAACAGAAATGAGCAGACACAGAGGGAAACTCACAGGGTAAAGATGATGCTGATTTTAAAGCCAACTCTTCTTGTTTGCACAGATCACATGCGTTTTTGTTAAAATGTAAAAATCATAAATTGTGGAAATCAACTTGCACTGACAGGTGTTCCCCTGTTCAATTGTAATGACTTTTTTCCTCTTTTACCATCACTGATACCCTTCTGTGGTGGTATCACATAAAAAGCCCAAGAAAAAGTGTTAGGTTTACGCACCAAAACATATTGAACACACAGAAACAAGGATGAGAAGACAAGACTTTTGGTTTTTACTCGCAGCGAGGAGAGCATTGTTGTCAGTTACAAACTGGCAAAGATGCTCTGACAATTCTCTTGCTTCCTCTCTTTTTTTTTATTTGGGATTGTTCACTATCTGGTTACAAAAAATAGAGTTGCGCTACTAAGGGGCGGCGAATGCACAATAGTGCAACTCTACATTATCTTAGAATAACATATCTGTCTGCTTGGATCTAAGTGTGTTGCAAGTAAGCATGTGATTATCCATTAGCAATGAAAGTTCTCGTTTTCGCTTCTGCCCCAGACGATGTGACTCATTTTAAACGCAGCCACACTGTCTGGTACAGTTCATCTGAAGAAATGGGTGCAAAGTAGTTCACTTAAAATTCATATGTGTGAAGCATTTTAGATACTTTAAACGTAACAAAAAGAAAAATACTTGTTGAGTTAACAGAGAACATTTTTCAAAAATCTATTCTTGTTTTTGCAATTGCAGAACTCAACCAATGTGAGAAATGTAACTGGTATGAAATGGACGCCTGCTTCAAACTGACACATGCTACACAATGTTGAAACGTTTTATCAGTGTCCCATCTGTTTTTTACATTTTAAGCTAACTTGGTGGTTTCTCAATAAACAGCCCATCTCAACAGTCAGCCCCTATTGGAAGTCCTTATCTTTTTTTTTGCATCTGCATATATGTATTTTCCACGTCAGTCGCCATTTCAAAAATGATACCTGAGAGCATTTTGGGATGCGGGAGCGTATTCCTGGCGCAGACTTTTGAATTAACAACACAAACATGTGGACAATCTATTTGGCAGACATCTTTTTTTGGCTGCCCTTACGTGTCCCCGCAGCCTCCATCTGTCCTTACATTTCCCCGCACATCTGGAGGTTTTGATGTTGGACGTTTAACCTTCACTTGAGTGATCTAATGGTCATCCAGCATTTGTGTGTAATTGTCTCTCAGCTGCGAGTCAATTGAGAGTTCACAACTAATGACAGATGATGAAGATGGTGGTTGCTGTGTTGGAGTATAAACAAGCATCCACATGAATACTTTTTTTCTTTTTTCTTTTTTTTTTTTTTTAAGTGGCAAGTGTCTAGCAGTTTTTGTGACTATTTCAATCCAGACACCGCCGATGCTCTTGCGGAATATGGATGATTATGTATTCGTTTTTCTCACTTCCATGTGGTTCTGATTGTGTGATTTGGAGTGAGGACAGAGACGCACGGTGGATGAGTATTGGAAACGGATTGTGTACAATGTGGCTCTTATAATACAAAATACAAGAACTGTACGTAGCGATGAAATGTAATTGACAATTTGTTACTGTAGTTTTATCACTAGGAACAAGCGTATGAATATTGCGACATACTCTTGGCTCTGCCTCCTCTACCCCCAGCAACTTTAGGATCACTTTGGGAATGACGTTGGAACATTTGGATTGACAGAGTGACCTATGTATGCAAACCTTTCACATGGATTATATTTTCAAGAATTTATAACAAGACATTTCCAGAAAAAATACTGCTATTCATGAACAAAAAACTCATGTGAATTGGATTTATGAATGCACTTTAAATCAGAAGAATTCGGTCATGGAATGATTTTGTAGTGGACATGATGGCTCAAACTTATCATTTGTATCAATATGCTGTTTGAAATATGTTTTTGTTTTAAGCTGAAAGGCCGTTCTTGCCCTCTAAGTCAAAAGTTCGAGGTCTGTTATTCGTAGAGCTCTTTGTGCGTCATATTCTCTGTGGGAGAAACTTCTCGACTGTAGCATCCTTTGTCCTTCGTGGTCCTTTTGTCAATTTTTGATCTTAATTCATTTGATGGATAATCAAGTGTCCCAATTGTCCCATGTTTGTTTTTAGGCTTCTGCTGTTTGTTCACTCTTATTTGGCCTCATATGTGGATTCCTTTTGTCGGACACTCCATCTGGATGTCTCATAGTTTTTGGTTCATTATTGTGGTTGTAGATTGCAGTGAATCATACTTAGAGCCGTTCCCAGTATGATTGAGTGCAGTTCTTAACCACTGTAAACAACCACAATAATGAGCATATTGTTAAGTTAATACCTATCTGACACCGTGTCATTGCATCCCAGATGTGCTGCATTGGCTTCATTGTCATGCATCTGCCACTGCTTTCAGACATTTTATTTATTTATTTTTTTGGTCTGAGAAGAACACAGGCTGTTGTTAAGTTTCCCTCACAGAGTCACTGTCATTCAAAAGGTTGTTCACAGTTCATTTGAGTGGCTTATTTTTGGAACCTGATTCTATATAGATGTATGTTGTACCTAATATTGTGGCCTCAACCATCACTCACTTGCTGATCTGGTGCTTTGCTACTACCACTACTGCTAATTTATTTGGTGTGTAAACAGTTGAAAGGGCATATTTTCAAAATTAAACCCCACAACACTAAAATTTCGCTGTATACAATAAATTATCATCAGGAATTGTTTATAACATTTAATTGCTAGTTAATCGGTTGATTGGTAGTTGTGTTATTGTTTTAGCTAATATGCTAAATGCTATAGTTGACTCAAGTCAATGCACTCACCATTTTCCAACCTCTTTTGGTTTGTTTTTAAATAAAAAAATATATTGGTACGTTTGTGTGTGGTCATTATAGCATTGCTAAAACAAACCTTTATAATGTCAGGACCCAGCCAAACATTTTCTCATCACTTCCACTTTTTACAGTCCGCTACACTTGAACTCGGACCAAACCCATTTTGGCTAACGGGAATCCTCCTGATCCTTTTAAACAAGCACATGTCACAGGGGATGACTTTATTGGCACTAAATTCCCGGCTGCTTTATCAACGGGAGATCTGTGTTGATCCCGTCAGGCAGACGTGATCATGTATTTGTCTGCGACTCCAATTCATTCCCGGACGAGATCAGCTCATTTGATTGCATTTGCATGTGAACTTTTATTCTTCATCTAGAGCAGGGGTGTCCAAACTACGGCCCGGGGGCCATTTGCGGCCCGCCATACATTTTTTGGCGGCCCGCGGCAAATACTAAAAATTATTTTTCAATGCTGTTTAAAAAAAAACAAAAAAAAAAAAAAAAAAAAAACAAGAGGGTGGATTCAACATTTCTAGCTATGCAAAGACACAAATTTGCAGCTAATAATTCAGTTCCATAAGTAAAAATAGTTTCATCCACTTGTGTCAACGTACAATTTGTGAAAACATCACATTAATTAATGGTTAATTATTAATGGAAAAAAAAAGTGAAAACATCACATTAATGCTTAAGTGTGATCAGTTGACGACCGATTGTTCTTGTGGTTCAGAATGTCAAGTTGGGATCAGCTGTTGCTCAGTGGAGAGGCATATCTATTATAGTGGCAATAATTCAATAAGTAACTGTACATTATATCAACAATTTATAATTGCTTCATTGATTTTACCATGTTTAACTCATTCACTGCCATTGACGGAAAAAGACGTCAAATGATGCATTTTTTGCTGGTCTGGCAATGAATGTGTTAATAAATAACTTTTTTTTAAAAAATCAAAGTGGCCCTTGCAGCTTTCTATTTTTCTGCATGTGGCCCTCGGAGGAAAAAGTTTGGACACCCCTGATCTAGAGTGTTGTGTGTGTGTGTGTGTGTGTGTGTGATGTAAGAAGGTGTAAAATAGGTGCGGGTTAGAAAGCGGTGTTTGCACTCCGCAATCCAGCAAAGCCAGATAAGATCAGAATGGAGCAGCACAGCTGGATGCTTTCCTGAGTTGACCCCGTTTTTTGTTTTTTTTCTGCCTACTCAAATTTCTCAAGTCATCTCTTTCCGCTACCTTCCTTTCCCCTAAATTGAAGCATATTTTCTCTCCCATCCCACTCCATTATTCTTTATTTTCCACGCAAGCGCCTCATGATTGGTGCTTCCCCGTTTTTCCTCTGCGGTGTCTCCCCTTTTACTGCTCCTTCTCCGTCTTCTTCCTCGTCTCAGCAGGGCGTCACTCAAGTGGGGTCAACCTTTCACATCTAATGCCGCCTTTCCTCTGTTTCGCCGCTGCTCTTTGACCACTTTCATTAATACGAGCCTCTCCAAAGTGACTGATTGCCTTTCATGTTTCCCCCCGGGTCGTGTCCTAGACATGACAGTAGGCCTAACATTTCAAAGTCGGGCCCCTCTGCGGCGACGTGTATGTTTTTTGTGCGAATTTACATTCGCAGGTCCGTGCGGGTCAAGACAAAGCAAAAACAGTGCAAAGCAGCTGTGCTTGTTATCTTTCGTGACCTGTTTTAATATCGTCCAGTCAAGCCACGGTGGCGCCACTCATCGTGGGCGAATGTCGATATTTCTTCGCACTCCGCCTTCAAAGAGGAAATTCATAACCTAAATGCGGAAGTTGTAAGTGAAGACTTGGCGGGAATCTGATCCCTGTGATGTCTTGGAATGATTGTCATGTATATTTAGCTTTCCTCAGATGGCAACACAAAGACAGCTGTTGTTGCACTTCTATTTTGGCTGCTTTAACCAGAGCCCGATTTGCAAATAGTCTGCTGTGTGAGGCCAATCACTCATGGCAGAATTATTTTCAATATTATTACAAGACTGAATTTCAAAAGGGAAGTCAACCCCCAAAATGTTTATTCACCCCCACTAGTCTAAACATAGCATTCTGGTTAATATTGTGTTTTTGGAATATGAACTATACAGCAAAATCTCGCTGTTAGGGGGCGACCATTTTGCCACTTGTCAACTGAAAATGACATCATATCACAGGTGACCAATCATGGCTCTGCATGCTGTTTCCTGGGTTTGGTCATGTGACATTTGCAAGTTGAGCTATGATTGGTTGTAACCTGAATCCTGAGCAAAACTGTGATGTCATTTTCAGTCGACAGCAAGTGACAAAATGGCTGCCCCCGAGATGGTTAAAAATGGGTGGATTTTGCTGCTTAATTCACATTCCACAAATACAGGAATACATTATTTAAACTTGTGGAGCCACCTAGAACATATTTTTTGGGTTGCCATTCACTTTTAAAAGTGTGCTTGCCGGCCCCCGAAGAACTTCACTAGTGTTGTTTATTCCCCTCGCTGCATCCAGTCATGGTCCCCTGCCGGTAACCTTGCAACCCCTTGACCTTTTTTGCAAAAGTGGAGTCGCACACTCTCTCCACAGTTAAACTTTAAAACCTAAACAAATCCTATCTAGTGTGTCCAAAACAGGATGCCAGAAACGCAACCCCCACAGTTTTCCCGATTCCGCCACTTCCAACACCACAATCCCGCACCAGCTGTATTAGAACCTCACACCCGGGGCCAAACCAGCACCCGAGCGCTATTCTCTAGTCATATGTGGAGTGGGAAGAGTTGGACCAGTGACAGACTGAAGAATGAAGTGGGTTACACAAGGAGAAACAAACAAAACCAGAAGTTGGACAGTCCCCAAAAAAGTTTGTGGCATTCAAATTTTAAGGCACAAAAATTGCACAATACTATTTACAGGAAGGGTTCGTGAGGGTCACTAATAGAGCTACAACATAAATTATGGTTGACAAGCAAACGCTTACTTCTCTTTTCACTTTCTATTACCAAGTGACTTGCGGATTGTCGAAACAGTGGGAGTCTGCCATGTGGCAGGGCACCATCGAACCCGTTCCAATAACTCAAGCACACACTTCGCATTTAAATTCGCCGTTTCTGCACTTTATCTGGTTAGCATTAAGGATAAATTGATTGCCGCTGTGATAACATCTTGGTTGCTGTTGGCTTCAATCTGTGTCGCGGCGTTGCAGTGTTTTGGCATCTGATAAGTTCTTCAGGCTAACTGTTCTTGTTCTTCGGTCTTGACTCCCTAGATCGTATTTCATGATGTCACTGTTACCTGAAACAACATTTAAGGAAATGCAGTCATCCATTTTTTTTTTTGAGAATCTGGAGCATACACAATGATTTTATACATATTCATGCAGAAAGAATGAGATAAAGAATAAAGTATCTTTTGAAGGGGTTCTAGTGATGTCATCAGGGGACGTGGGGGTGGTTGTGGGGGTCTCCAAGCAGGACAGGCCGATTGAGGTCAAATGGTCCTCCACAAAAACCAGATCAGATAACCTTGCTTTAATGGTCTTGAAGTGTCTGTCCGTCGACCTGTCAGTCCGCCGGTCTGTTTACAAGCCTGCCCACTGTCAATCATCAGTCACTTAGGTCAGTCACTTGGCCCCAACCCCTCGGACCAGTACCCGACCTCAGCGCTCATACTGGACTTGTCGATTTCATCTCCTTCAAGTTGGAGGTGGAGCTCGTTAGCTGTTCTCCACTTGTTTTTTTGTTTGTATTTTTTTTTTAACACAAACAATAATACAAAATAGTAGGGGTGTTAAAAAAAAAAAAATCGATTCGGCGATATATCGCGATACTACATCGCGCGATTCTCGAATCGATTCAATAATCGGCAGAATCTTTTTTTTTTTTTTTTTTTTTTTTAAGGATTCACACCTTGAGCATGGAAGAATGTTATATGAACGGAACATTAAGCCTTAATATTTTATTTTAAAGCTGTTCAAATATGAAACAGATTACAACTTCTATAAGACTGAAATTTCAGATAAATAAATAATACATTTTCATATAAATCTTACACTCTACAAGCTTACTGATTAGTATTTTCTAAATTTGAATGAAAAAAATCGCAACAATCGACTTATAAATTCGTATCGGAAACAGAAGAAAAAAGAAAGAAAGAAAGAAAACAAAAAACTAGGGATTGTCATGACTAGGGTCATGCAAGGGTTATGTTTGGGTCATGACCGTGAGGTCAAGTGTCTGTTTTGGACTGAGGTAACCAGCATCTAGTTTCAACTGATCTTAAGGTATGTGATGTCAGAAGCTATGTGATGTCAGGAATCTTTAATCTCGTTATCTGGTCAACAGCCAATCAGATAATACCATGTCAGTCCTGTTACCCACATGTCTAGCCACAGCCAATCAGATCGATTCGTTGTCTATATAAGACAGTCTGTGAAATGTGTGTTTTTGTCGGATTATTACCTCTGTTCCTCTGTGCAACTCTCGTTGTTTCTCGGCTAGTCAAGTTTGTTCCACGCCTCCCGATGTGAATAAATAGTTACAATTTTATTTGTGTTTGCGTTTTTGGGATCCAACCTCTGCACATAACCGGGATGCTGGGATGGGACCTGCCGCGTAATAGTAGAACAAAACAATGGGACACAAGGCTCAAAATAGGAACTGTCCCAGTTAATCCGCGATGGCTGGTCACCCAAAAACAACTAAACAGAGGAAATACATGTATCCAGATGTTTGTGTAATGGCAAAATACAAATTCTAGCTGGGCCCAGTGAACCCACAAAGACTTTGACTTTGTCTGCGCTTCAAGTCTGCACGAATTGAACCTCTCGGCGCAGGACAAATTCATAGCAAAACATTAAATGTGTGGAAAATTTTGGACACCCACACTGCCAACTTTCTCTTGCTGGTTATAATTGCGCATGTGGTATTGGCTTCTTCAGTGTCATAGTTGTGCAATCCGATGCAGCTTTGCGGTAAAACACCGGGGGGCGAACGACGCTCCTCTTTTTCGGTGATTAAAACATCTTCAGAGGGAAATCCATCAACATACAAAACTTTCACACACTCCGGTCCAAATCGGCATGTGTGTGCACACTGTGTAGTCTGTTTCCTTGCAAGTGCAGCCCATATGTGCGGGCTGTCAGAATGCTAACTTTGCATATGGAAGTGGACTTCGCACAGCAGTCTGCTTCAGAGACGCAGCAGAAATATTTGTTTGGGCCAAAAAAAACGTGCCTGGAGCACTTCTTCAGCTAGGCCAGCAGAAAATCCCGCAACATGTCTTGTTGAGAATGTGCTTGGTAGGGCTGCATGATATTGGATATGAGTGTTGAATATTGTGATATGTAACATGTACCTTAAGAAATGAAATTTTACTATCTAATGAAGGATTTATTTTTTTTTCATGCAGCAAAATAAGCAGGCTCAATGTTAGTTATTTATTTAGTGTTAGTAATACCCCTTTATACTGTTCTCTTATTGGATTTATTTTGTCCATTCCTGTGTGTGTAATCGTTTCATAAACTCAAAATTTTTTGGGTAAAAATTAGCTGACTGAACAAAATGTTTCTTTCAAAATAAACTGGAAATACGATAGCACTTTTTTGTAAGCTTGCGGTTTACAGAAAGATGTTTGAAAACACTCAGCATTCTTTAAAAAAAAAAAAAAAAGTAGATTTAATAAATTAATTAATTTAATAAAATAAAATAAATAAAATAAAATAAATTTAAAATATATAAGATTTTTCCCCCATACAATAAAACAAAAACAAAGTGGAAAAACACGAAAATAAATAAAACAAAACAAAAACAAAAAAAGCAAAAAAAAAACAAAAACAAAAAAACAGCTTTCTACTTTTTTATACATATTTTAAGATTCCACCCCCACCATACAATAAAACAGACAAGAAAACAAATTTTTAAAAAAATACACAAAACAATACAACAAAAACCAAATTTCTCCAAGTTCTGCGCTCAGTTGAGCAAGTGCTTCAGTTTTTGAACATGTTAAACATGACAGCTTATGCATCTCTACTTTATGATTCATTTTTGTTGCGCAAAGTTAAAATGAAGTGGTTGGTGGGGGGGTTCAAAGCTCCCCTGCAAAGTTTATGGACCTACAGCACTCGCTTTCCCTTTTCCTAACTTTAATAAACATAATTGGACACAGTGTCTGAAAACAATAAATTTCCGTGTTATTTCTCTCCTGTTCTCTCTTTGTGAAGAATCTAGTGTTCAGCATCTGGCTTTATATTGATTGTTAAAATCCCAATCATGAGATGTTGTTTTTTTTTTCTCTCTCTCTCTTCATCTTCTTGTTGAAGCTCAGATGTAAATCCTCTGTTTGACTGGGCAAGACTCAGCCAAAACCTCCGAGTCACTTCCAATTTAGCGGACCCCGCTTGTTGTTCTCGCTGTTTGATTCAGTCAAGATGTTTGCAGTTGCTGAGGACTTGAACATAATAGCGTAATTAGGTTGGCAGCACATTATTTGACAAAACTGCCTGCAAGTTTTCGAGTGCCGCTCATAAGTTGCTGTCCGTTCTGCGAGCTCATGCCTCGTTTCATCCTCGCGGTTTAATATCCTTCTCGTCGGAAACACATGTTTAGGCCATTCACTCCCTCCTGTGTCAGGGAGATGGTGTTTTGAAAAAAAGGGGACAGTTAAAGTCTGAATGCTCCGTTAACTGTCAGTTGACCTGAACTAGTCTTTCCTTTCCCAGGCTCTGCCTATTACTCACTGTGCTCTTTGCGCTGTTTTTCTACGACATGACATGATCGGTCTCCTTTTTTCATAGATAAATCATTTTTTATTCCAAGCTTTTAAGGTGAACACCGTAAACCTTAGCTTAAAAACAAGCTACATCTGAGGTGTCCAAATGTTTTGTTTTGTTTTTCTTCGAGGGTGTTTACAGAAAAAACAAACGATGTATGGGCCAACCAAACAATAAATCAAGCAATTATGTTTTATAGTTAGTTTTGTTGGTGTTGTTATTTTTAAATTCTGGTTAAAGGTAATGAGACAAACATGTTTTTGCATGATTTTGGGGTGGTCTACACCCCTGTATCCCACTAGAATAGAGCCGCCCCTGCCCTGAACAAATCTCCACATTCAGAACCAAAGCAAGAGTAATTCATAATAAGGTGACAATTTTTGAAGAAGTTACTTGAGGATCGACACAAATATTTTGGCTTATGACATTAAAATATCAATCGCAATGAGTCATAAAGTGAAATGTTACTATTTTAGTTGTAAATTGTTTCTTTCCATTGCCTTCATAGAAAAGCTAAGCTCTACAAGCCGGATTTCTTATCAGTAGTAGTTGTCGGGTGTTTTGCACCCATTGGTTGAGCCCCCCCCCCCCCCTTTCCACTTTTTTCAACACCTGCACCCAAAATGGTTGTTAAGTCACTTTTTTTTTTTTTTTTGTATAATATGTATACATGAGAGCCACTAGAAAATGGACGGTGGGCTGTAAATGGCCCTCAGGCCGTAGTTTGGGCACCGCTCAGTTTCCTCCAGTAAGTGCTGTGCACTCTTTAGTAGTTTTTTTACACTCATGTTCCAGTGCTAAACTTACCTCTCTTCCTTTTAGTTGTTGCACATTATATTAATTTTAGATATGTGTACATACCTAGCATTGACTTCATATTTTTTTGCATTTAAACAACAGGCAGATATGTTAAAGTTAATTGCTATTTTCTGGGCAAGCTAGCGAGTGCTGACTTGGTTACGCCCTCTGCTGGTTGCTGTTGTGAAAACACTCTGGCCTCTGTCGTGACCCACATTGTACTAACTGTGAAAACTATATGAAAGTATAACTATCATCATGTGATTTGATTGATTGATTGATTGATTGATTGAGCCAAGACGTTTTTAACAGCAAATTGAATTTTCAAAGGATTTAGTGAAAAGGCTTTTGACTCCCTTTGCTTGAAGACTACAAGATAGCTATTTGACGAAAGGTTGTACATTTGTCAACAACATCATGTATTTCAAAAGAGATTTATAGTCAGCCAGGTCGTGTCCTCACTGGCTCGGGATAACATTTACACCAAGAATCTCTTTCTCTCCACGTCACCTCCTCTGCTCTTCCCATCGGGTATTTGCAGTCCACAAATCCCCCGAAATGTTGCTTCTCCTCCTCCTCCCTCGTGGGACTTCATACAGGCATGCGATCCAAACAGCATACCAACTAGCTTTCTCCCCAAATTCCTCAGATTGTTTTTTTTTTTTTTTTATTGTTTCTGACTGGAGGGATGAGCGCAGCAGGGTTAAATTTAGCCTTTCATTAGCTGCCCCATGTCTCAGCGCCTCCTCCATTGTCAGCCAGCAGACACAAGTGTGGCGGACAGCGGGGGCTTTCGTGCGTGCGTGCATGCGTGTGTGTGGGCGATTTTAATACTGTGATGATCAAGTCCAGAGACCGGAGATGATGAGAAAGATCATCACCTCGGCCGACAGACAGATATCGGGGAACAGATGCGGCGATGGGTGAAGCAAAGAGACAGACGAGCAGAATGATGGACAGCTGGAGGTGTGAAATGAAAGCAGCGGAGAGGAGGCGGGCCCCGACAGCGTTCAGCGGGGGGTTGTGAACTCAAACAGGTGTGGTGGATGGATGCCATCGATGTAGCGTGGCCTGTGTGTTTTGGCGTTCTTACAGTATAACAAATCCATCATTTTCATCCATTCATTTTCTATAGTACAGTCGTTAAGATTATATGCTAATTTGTTAGCCTGTTTATGATGTTTCACATTATATGATAGCATGAAGCTAGCAGACGTTTCGTTAGGTAAAATTATATGCTGTGGTTGGACATTTTGGTAGTTATTAAATATACAGTATACAGATCATCAATGAATCGTTTTCATCTTTTTTTTTTGTGCAAATTCTTGGAATTTCAGCCTCACCTCAGTAAATATTATCCAATATTTTGTCATCCATGAAAGTGGACTGATTATCTGGGTAAGCGGTTCCGATAATGGGTGGATGAATCAAAATTTAAAAATTGCTTTTACTTTTGAAAACAATAATCAACATTTTTGGCCCATTTGACATCCAAACGACTTAGCTGTGTCATAGTTCGTCTTTGTGCATTTTCTGCACCGTCAATTTGAAACGTTTTTGAATAAAGGAATGCAAATTTAAACATGTTTTAAAATATTTTTGACACATTGAAAATGAGTCTGTGTACAGCTTATGATTCCCTCAAAGTAAATCAAAACAGCCATTAGCAGGCTAGTTAAATGGCTGGCAACAAAAGTGAGTCCACCCCTCAGTGAAAAATGACCAAATTGAGCACAGTTAGCTTTTTGCCAATATACCAATGCGACCACAATCCAGCCTGAGCAACACATATGGCTTAATGTACCACTTAAAGATAGTTATTAAACTCCAAGCTACTTGCAGGTATGTTCCAAGCAGTAAAAAATCAGGCCTCAAGGGTACAACGATTGTGTTTGAGTACAAAGGAACACATTTAAGACAACAAAGAAGTTGCAAAGCACGATTTGACTTCAAATGGCGAAGGTCTCATTGCAAACCAATGACCCTTTGACACCTCACGCCAATAATTTAGCTCCCGCTGGAGGATCTGTTCAGGACCCCTCATTTACTCCCCGCTAGGAGCTTTTATACCACCTGATTCTCAAACGAGCGAGCGACACCTCAGTGACAAACCTCCCCAATAAATCCGCATCATTGGAGAGCAATGTGCAGTCCTGCTTCAAGATGACATCACAAACGAGAATCACATGTGGCTAATCCCCCTCAATAGGAGCAAGTGAAGAAAAAGGGGGTTGTTATTGTGACGCAAAAGCTTGCGGTTTGAAGATGTGTGTGGCGCAGAAAGATCTGGAAGATCTTCAGTGATGGAGGCCAGGATGCCAGGCACGGTTGGGAATGCAGGGAATGCTGAATGCCCTTTCACAGCGACCTGGGTTTGCTGTGTGTTTTGAGTGTGTACGCTAGTGGCCTTGAAGACTCTATTCGTCCCCCCCCTCCCCTCCCCTCCCATCCCCTGTGAGCGCAGTGACCCTGTAACGGTGCTCCACAGCCACTAACAGCCAAATGAAATGGCCTAATACATTTTCCACGCCTGCCTTTGCAATTAGACTCTCGCCTTACAGCGCTCCATTCATTTGAGCTTCTCACGCAGAAGGGTTTAATGCGAAACACTTCACAGTTTTCATTAAAATTCCCCATCGAGACTATCAAAAACGAGCTATTCCGAGATCCTCGTCAACTTCCAAAATTGTTTGTATTGTTTGTCATGAAACCGTTATTCATATTCATGTCACTACACCAGTAATTTTCTTTTTCTTTTTCAGGACATTCCAAATTGTTGTTTTGGCTATGCCCAATGTTAGTGCAAATTCTGCCTTCTCTCTGTTTGTTTGCTTAGATGCAGTTTCCACAGGTGAAACCCAAAGCTAAAAACAAGCGCTATCTAATATTTAAACGATAAATCTAAAAGGCAACTCACGAGCAACACTCTTCACTCACGTTTAAATACTTTAGCTCACTTGAAAAGTGGGTGGGTTCAAAGAAAAATTGCTTTGTTCTATCTAGATGTGAATAGAATGAAATAAAAGTTGGAATTCTGAACTTTTGTCTCATGCATCTTTTGAGACAAAGCCCAAAATGTCTTGGGTATACAACAAATACAAAAGAATTGACCTCACTGTTCCAACACTTTTGGAACTTCTCCTGAAACTTTCAATATAATTAATAATTGTATAATATGCAGGAAAATCATATCAAAAACAATGGAATCTAACATCGAGAAATATCAGTCAGTGAGAAAAAGTCCATAAGATATATGGAACATTAATAATCACGGCTGTGGATTTGTGGAGCCGTTTGTCTCCATGACGAGTCAATCAGTCAATTTTATCCTTAGCATGAAGAACGCAGACCTTGTGTTTAGCATCCGTCATGCTCTTATCACAACTGTATGGGGTAAAACTTCCTGATCGATTGTTTAAGCTTTCTAATTGGATGATCCTCATTTGTTAAACGGACAAGCCAAAATAATCCAATTGCACTCAGAGGTGGTGAAGAGACAACTGCCTTGCAGAGCGTGTTTTTTGTGACACATAGATCACTGTTAGGAACACTAAAGCCGAGGAGTGTCTTGCACTAGAGGAATGAAGGCCCTGTTTAGAGAAAGCGTTGGAATGCTTTGGCACGTTGTTGTCCCGCTGGTACGGTGATGGCGGTGTCAGGTTAAAGTGGGATCCTGAGTTACTTGCATTCCTTTCATCCCCTCCCAATTCTGCGCGAGCAAAAACATACCAACAAGCCCACGACTGGAATCGGATCGCTGCATCACACCCGCCATGACTGTGCCATCCACTTCCTGGCTTCTGCGCACATAAACATACATCAGCTGGGAAGGACACGGCGACCTTGAGCCAACAGGACCTGCTGTTTTAAATAAACAAGCAACCGGGCTGCTCAGCCAATACACCCAAAATAAAACCAACCAGATTGACCTAGGCACAGTTCTCTTGCAAGACTTGCACACAACCAACTGAAGACTTTTTCAAGACACAAGCCATTGCTTTGTTGTTTTTTTTGTTTTTTTTTGTTTTTTGTTTTTTGTTGTTGTTGTTTTTGTATGTGTGTGTGGAGGGGGGGTTCGAGTTGCAAGCAAAAAATTGAGTCATGGGTGATAAATGGTGGCAGCAATCCTTACAATAAGCAGCAGTTTGGCACATGACGGGTTACTGTTAAACTAAACCGAAACCAAAAAAAAAAAAAAGATGTTTATTCAAACAAGTATCATATAACTTTTTGTTGTATGACCTGCTAGCTTAATCTAAAAGAAAAAGATAACAAGTTACTCTTAAACTAAACAAAACAATATCACAAAACTTATGTTTTGAAGGTCTGCTAGCTTAACGCTAACACAAAATGCAAACCAAGAGAGTCTAACAAAGATGATGAGCAATTCTTCCCAAAAAGATTCCAATTTCCTCTTAAACTAAACATAAAACAAAACAAAAAAAATACGCATTACTTATTTGACTAAATATCACAACTTTGTGTTGTCGTTTGAAGTTCTGCTAGCTCAATGCTAACACACAGTGCGAACCAAGAAAGTCTAAGATGATGACCAATTCTTCAAACGATACTGAGTTGCTCTTAAACTAAGCATAAGGCAATAATATACATGTTGCTCATTTAACCAAATATCACAAAACTTTATCCTGTCGTTTGAAGGCCTTCTAGCTTAATATGCTAACACAAAATTCAAAACAAGATGCTAACATGAAGTCTATCAATGCTACATTCTATGTGTTTTAACTGTTGAAACAGGAAATCCCAAGCTTTTTTTTTTTTAATTTTTATTTATTTATTTTTTTTTGTTTTTATTTTTTATTTTTTATTTTTTATTTTTTTTTAAAGACAGGAACCGATGCATGGTGGGACAGATTTTTCACACTTCGCAACCATTTTTTTGACGAAGGGTGAGGGGGTGGCTGCAATGAAGCTAATTCTGGTCCAATGTTCATATGAAACGGTTCCACTTAGAGAAGTTAGATTTTGGAAGCTGGGTCACCTTATGTGCATGTGACTGTCATTGGTATTACATCCCCAATTGACTTAAATGCCCCCCAAGATTGGGGTAATTTTTTGGGCTAAACGCACTCTCTGTGTGGTTCAGCCGTCGCTTGGCTGACTTAAATTACTCAGTTTCCTTTTGGGGCAGTTTGTGTCACTGTACTGCACTTTACCTCACCACCACACGCAAAGTTGTACTTATTAGAAATTCAAAATGTTATTTTGTACTGCTATTCATGTTCTATCCTTTCAAATCAAAGTAACAATTTGGTGGAAGCTGGAAATTACAATGGAAGAGTCAAAGCTATCCTGGATGAGAATGAATGCGAATGGTTGGTTTTGTCTCTCTGTGACCTCCAATTGACTGTTGATCAGTCCAGGGTGTATCACAAAGTCAGCTGGGATTAGCTGCGGCCCAGCCGTGACCCTGATCGGGATTAGTGGTCGACAAATGTAATGCCTTTCATTACTGTGCTACGGCAAAAAGAAATTACTGTCATTACGTTACATAATGTAGAAATGTCTCCAGACAATGGATTTGACAAGTTTGGAGAAAAAAATAGATGGATTGCAACTTTTGACCTCATCTTCTGCGGCCATCTGGGATCGGATACCTTTTAAATTGAGATTCAGATGGGATTCCTATTCTCAGAGACTTGGATTGGTGGAGTGCTGAAAAGCAACGTCTCGGACACAAGTGAACACAAGTCTTATGTCAACCTGTCACTTTGTGGGAACGACAGTAATTGGATTGTGGTTTGGTTGAGGTCACAAAAGAACATCCAGGAAAACTAAGGTTGGATCGTGTTGTCCTTGTCAGTGTCAGTTTTGTAAAATATACGTTTACAGGATGTCTCTTTTGAGTTCGTTTGTGGTCTGCACCCTCAAACTTTTTTTTTTTTTTTTTTTTAATTTGTATTGTCAACATTTTTCCTTCTCCAAATTCCAGAGAAAAGCCTCAGGAATCTTCACCACTGTCATGGCTATTATCTACTCATCGTCAACGTCGGGCTGCTCTGGCTGAGCTTCATTCCGTGAGCTTTGTGATACATCAGATAAAAAGAATCAACAGCGATGGGCCTTGTTTAAGACATTGGCAATTACATGCTCCTGATTTGTTCAAATTGCTGTGTCATTCGGGGAAATGGCAAAAGCAGATGTTGGATAAGTGCCGGGATATTATATTATTTCTTGGTCTAAACCAATATGATGGATAGGAGCTATACAACTGAACCTGGTGTCATGTACATAACATTTTCTTTAATGTTAGCACAAAAGATGGTGTAGTGTAGCCAAATATATGCTTTTGAAATTAGCTGGTTTTGCATAGGAACGGCCAGACTTGGCTTTATGCGATTTAAGTACCGTATTTTCCGCACTATAAGGCGCACCTAAGAGCCTTCAATTTTTTTCAAAAGCTGACCATATATGGATCAATAGCTGACCATATATGGATCAATATTGTCAAGACGCTATCGGTGACCCTGCACGATCGGTGATGCGCATGCGCAGAAGATCCCGCCATCTTGGATTGCTAGCTAATACTAATACTTTACCTCAGAGAAAATAATAAAACAGCTGTTTATTCATTTTGGGAGTGAATGGAGTTGTCAGAAAGCTGGTTTGTAATCTATTAATAAAGTTTGATTGACCTATCTGACTGTTTTGTTGACATTCCCTTTAGTGCAGCACCATCTAATGGATGCATAACGTAACCCCAGCCTCTACTGTAGCGCCTTATATATGGAAAAAGTTTTAAAATATGTCATTCATTGAAGGTGCACCTTATAGTGCGGAAAATACGGTAGAATGCTGTTGCTTTCAGCTGAAGAATTTTCTGTTGCTGCGATTATCCAGAGTGTTTAGGGGACTGATTTTAAAGGATTGCACTCGGCTGAACTGCACGTGTTGTCTGAAGGAAATCACAAATTATTGCCCATGTGTGGCTTGGCGTGTGTGCCGACGGTGGTTTGGCGTGTTGTCACTCTCTGATGACTATCACCGTGATTGCAAGTGTCATTAGTTCCAGCAGCGCCTGAAAAGTCCTTGAGCAAAACACGTTTATCTTCGGACGCACGAAGGTTACACGCGCGTATACAAATAAACACAGATTTGTGCATGAAAATGCTCTGCGGGTTTCTTTTGCCATACAGTCTGTTTTTTTTTGGCCGATTTGCAATACATCCATTTAAACATTACTTCCTGCCATTAAGGCAAGTTTCTCAGGTATTAATAAGCATAAGTGCTGTCTAATGTGCGTAGGGCGGTTGCCAGGTTAACTTTGTATACTTTTTTGAGGGGTAAGCAGATGTTTGCGGGTAAACAGTGGTTCTCCTCAAGTGGGACATCAAATGAGACATGTTCTTGGGCGCTTTTAACAAAAGATTTATTGGCGGAGACATTAGGCTCGGGGTATCTTCCCACGATCTACACTTCAGCTCTCTTCCAGCCAATTTACAGTGGAACCTTCAAAGTTGGGATTGTGGTTTGTAATCATTTTCCCAGAGGAAATAATGAAAAATCTTTCAAGTCAAACTTTTGTCATTGTAAAATCTGTATTTCTTTAATGGGCAGTGTTTACAGTTACCGGTTTTAACAGTTTTCAGCACTTTTAACTCGGGATGTACCCTCAGTACTCGCCGATACCGATACCAACTGCCGATACCATTTTGACAAATAAAAGAAAAATTACTAAAAGATATTTTTAAACAAATATATTTCCCTTAATTTTGACAAAAAAACAGCACAGTCACTCTTTAATAGTCTTAACACTCAAAATAAAACACAAAAATGCTCTTTTAGTTTAAGATTCACAATTTTGAAGTATTTCCAAACCGGTGAAGTTTTGGTGAAAAACTGCTGCAAGCTAGCGCCACTTACAGGCAAGGAGGACTCACTTAACGTCTTCCCCCTTTGCCATCGGTCGCTTGTACTCGTCTGCGTCACGAGTGCTCGAGTACTTGAAAAAAGGCTGGTATCGTATCGGCCCGATACCGATACCTGGTATCGGTACTCGCCCATCCCTACTTTTAACTATTGACAAATGATGATAGCAAATGGCAACCACTGTCAAAAACATTGTAACAAACATTGTAAAATGGGCAATTTCACTTAGGGATGTACTTACTTTTGTTGCCATTAATGGTGGCTATATTTTGTGTTATTTTGAGGAAACAGTAAATTTACTGATATACAAGTTGTGCATTCGCTACCCTTTTCTGTAGCATTGTTATTTCTTCAGTGTTGTCAAATGAAAAAAATGATGAAGACTAAGTAGTGGCCTTCCACACTTCTGGAAACACTTTGTACAAGATTTTGAAGTGGCTCTGTGGGAATATTTTTGTATATTCATCCAGAAAAAAAAAGATTTGTGAAGTCAGAGGAGAACCTGAGCGATGGCCTGATGTCTCACAATGAATCTTCGAGTTCAGTGGTCCCCATCAGGGACTGGTTAATGGTAGTGAAGATTTTTCATGGACCAGCAACCCTTCGTTGATGGGGATGGGGGATGCTGCCATATATTCCTGTTCTGGATATGTACAGTATGTACCGCTACTTAAAGGGGAAGTCAACCGCACCCAAGAAACATGTTCTAGGCAGCCACACCAGTTTAAATACGGTATAATGGCTAATATTACGTGGATCTCAGGGGGCGGCCATTTTGTTACTTGCTGTCGACTGAAGATGACATCACAGTTGCTCAGGTCTCAAGTGACAACTAATCACAGCTCAGCTTCAGAAAACAGGTGAACTGTGATTGGATGTTGCCTGAGCCCTGAGCAACTGTGATGTCATCTTCAGTCGACAGCAAGTGGCAAAATGGCCGCCCCCTGCGATGGATAAAATCGGCTGGATTTCGCTGCATAACTCATACTTCAAAAATGTAATATTAATCAGAATGTCATGTTTAGACTAGTGAGGTCACATATAACTTATTATTGTCAAGAAATGTTTGTTTGACTTCTACTTAAAAAAATATATATATTTATATACAGTTAATTAGTTTCTGTTGGATTTCAATGCCAGTGTACCCATTGGGGCGGCACGGTAGTCTAGTGGTTAGCACGTCCGCTTCCCAGTTCTGAGGTCTCCGGTTCGAGTCCAGGCTCGGACCTTCCTGGGTGGAGTTTGCATGTTTTCCCCGTGCCCGCGTGGGTCTTCTCCGGGTACTCCGGTCTCCTCCCACATTCCAAAGACATGCATGGCAGGTTAATTGGGCGCTCCGAATTGTCCCTAGGTGTGCTTGTGAGTGTGGATGGTTGTTCGTCTCTGTGTGCCCTGCGATTGGTTGGCAACCAGTCCAGGGTGTCCCCCGCCTACTGCCCAGAGCCAGCTGAGATAGGCGCCAGCAGCCCCCGCGACCCTTGTGAGGAATAAGCGGTCAAGAAAATGGATGGATGGATGTACCCATTGGTTCTTCTTCCTTCAACCTAGGTCGGTGAACCTCTAACCCCGGCCTCCATCTTTACCACACTGCCCCCTGTCTGTTTCCATCAATGTCAATACCAGGCCCGTTATTACTTTTCATTGGAGGCCATCAATCCCCAGCGTGTGCGTGATCCGACGATCTCCGAGGCCGTCTTTCGTCGGCGCGGCCTCGCCTCGAGCAGTCAAACATACAAAAGCTTATGATGCCGTGAAGACAGATGTGTGCCACTTCTCATCATCTTCTCAGTAACATGACCTCACATCTGGCTTGAAGGGAAGCGCCACGGGGTGAGGTGTGTGCGCGAATGTGCATATAGGGTTGAGGTACGCAACATAAATACATAGCAATACATAGCATTGCAAATTCTCATACGTAAACCCTATTATTCAGGATTCTATTCCTGTGTGATCTACTGAAAATCCCTGCTTGGAAGTTTACATCCACATTCCCGATGAGCTATAATTGCTAACTGTTAGAAGTCTGGTGACCTTTCGGGCCCCGTCGCTGAGGGAAAGTTCATTACCAGAAATGGAAACATCAGCCGTGTGCAAGGCCCACACACAAGCACAGTCAGTGTGACAAGGTGCTTCTCAACTATTCAGTGAAGAAATGGAAAGAACAGCACACTTGTCTTTGCAAACAATGTTGAAGTAATTCATAGATATCATTCAAGCTTGTTTGACAGGATGATGCACACAAATGCTTCTTCATTGGTCCTCTTTGTGGGAGGGGGAAAAAAATAAATGTTAATGGAGCATGAGAGTGGCGATGGGCAACACCCGAATCTTGACTGAGGGAAATTCTTTTAATGTGTCTTACATAAGCACATTAGTCAAGAGAGACTTGTGCGTGTAGTTTACACTGAAGCTTGTTATACACACTGGATAATAGCAATTCGGTCAGTTCTTCAATTATCTTGTTCTTTCCATGTTTACAGTTTCCAGCTGTAATTGTCCTTTGCTCATGGTCACTTCATTAGGTACACCTGCACAAGCTATAGAGATGCATCAACAATGTTCAAAGATGATGCTTACTTTTGACCACAGATAAATTGAGAAAATTACAGAAACATGTGCTTGTGCGCACACACCTACATTACTGTACTTAATAGGTTTGTTCTTGCTTATATTGCAAATGTGTTGAGCAAGGTTCTGGATATATGCGCATTTTATTTCATCAAACTCTGGCGGTCTTCATACACTGACTTGATACATTTTGTAGCTGCTTAATTTTATAGAGTAGGGACAAACTGATTATTGGCCAGGCATTTTGTTGAATCGGTATCTGCATTTTTATTTTATTTTTTAATAATCTGACTGTGTATAATAGATGCATTAAAAACTGGGGAACTATTTATTTAGAATTTCAGTTAAATTTATAAGAGATGCTGCTGATCCTAGGAACTCGCTGCAACTTTTTTTGAAAGTAAGTGATACGTGAAAGTTTAACATTTCAGTTATTTAGAAATTTTTGAAACATTTATTTATTGTGGAAAGCTATAGGGGCTATGATATTTACTCGTTTGGGTTTTCATTTAGTTTTTAAGACATATTTATGACCCTGAGAGCTCCCTGAAGTTTTTGTTAGAATGTTTAATGTTTTTAATATCTATCTATTAGGGGTGTTAAAAAAATCGATTCGGCGATATATCGCAATACTACATCGCGCGATTCTCGAATCGATTCAATAATTGGCAGAATCGATTTTTTTTTTTTTTTTTTTTTTTTTTTTTTTTTTTTTTTTTTTTTTTTTTTTTTTTTTTTTAGGATTCACACCTTGAGCATGGAAGAATGTTATATGAACGGAACATTAAGCCTTAATATTTTATTTTAATGCTGTTCAAACATGAAACAGATTACAACCTCTATAAGACTGAAATTTCAGATAAATAAATAATACATTTTCATATAAATCTTACACTCTACAAGCTTACTGATTAGTATTTTCTAAATTTGAATGAAAAAAATCGCAACAATCGACTTATAAATTCGTATCGGGATTAATCGGTATCGAATCGAATCGTGACCTGTGAATCGTGATACGAATCGAATCGTCAGGTACTAGGCAATTCACACCCCTACTATCTATCAATCTAGCTAGCTAGCTAGCTAGCTATCCACAAATCTGAAAAGTTGATCAATAAACATATGCTTGAAGCCATTCCACCAAAGTTAAGAGTTTGTATTGAATTGAATTTGTATTTTATTTTATTTTATTTTTTTTAACGGCAATATTTTTCCCCTTTTACTGAAATTGAATCTCAGCTCCAAATATGGGTTATCAGTCTACTTAACTAGTAATAATCGGTATCTGTGTCGGCCCTGAAAAACCCCCCCAAAAAAACGTATTGGTCTATCTCTAATAGTTGAAAAGACAGAATTTTGTTTAGCTGCCTGTTAATGCCGAATGTAACTCTCTGTTGTTGTTTTTTGTTGTTTTTTTTGTTTTATGCATTGTTGAGATACATGAATTTCACGCCTCCATATATGTCACTGTATTCAGAATTTGGGGCATGAGAAGCCATCACATCTAGTGTCTCTTAAAATATTCATCACATTTCAACTTCAGTGTTTTCTTGATGCAACGTTAATCCCATTATCCCCAGTACTAGAGTCTCACACTGAGTGTGACTTCTGATATCTTCCTCCGCTTTTCCAAGCCTTCACGTCACCTCCATCCTCCCTAGAGGCCGACCACAACAGGCGGGTCCAATCTGCTCGCCACGGGACAATCTGCGCTTCCTGGTGGCTGAGCAAGGACAGAGTGGGAAGGGTCCACAGGGAACAACCCCAGGGAGGCCTTAGGTGGGGTCAAAGGGCACGCCACAGGTCTCAAAGATTGGACGAGGTTCCGCAGCGCAGATGGCGCAGAGCGGGAACGAGAGACACAGCTGATGTTGCGGTCACCTGGCATCCCACGCTAATGAAGCCCTTTGCCCGCTCACTTAAATCATCATAATCAACGAGGAGAGCGGTCTGACCGAGGCAATTACGAAGTTTGTTTTCCGAACGTCTCCTTGAAGGAGCTGACATGCTGCTCATTAATCTTTTGTGGTGCGAAAGGTGAAAAATTCCCATTAAGATGCTGATCGGCGCGCACACTTTGAGAGGCGGTTTATTGACCATGAAACTCAATCCACAAGGGTCGTTAGCTCATATTAAGCTGTGTCACTGATGCTTTTATGGTTAGCTGGGAACTTCCCTTTAGTGGTTACAGTTGAAGGTTCAATGGTTTGGTTAATTAGCTAAGCGTGTGTCAGACGAATTATGATGAGACAGAAGGATTATTTGTACAGATTATGCACATTCATGCGTAAATCTTAGCTGGAGTACTACAGGTTCCTTAGAGAAATAAAGTTATTTCCAAGACATAACAGAAACTATAAGTAGAATTGAATTTGTGTAGGGTAACCAGATAAAAAAAAAAAAAATGAGACACTATAGTTTTGCTGAAAATCAAATATATAATAAACAATCAATGCACTCATTATTATCCAATCTTTTTTGCTCTGTCTTGGCAGCTAGCTCACGCTGGTTCCGAATTATAACTTTTGAAATGTGCCGCCAAAAAAGTTCCGCTTGCTTTCGGTCTGACGATGACTGCAAGATTATGTTAGCAGGACTACATTTCCCATGATTCTTAGACACGGAAGCAGGAAGTAGTTCGCGTTCCGCTATGACCAAAACACGCCTGCAAGCGATTAGATACAGATGACTATAAGAATGTGAATGAAAATATGAAGGAATTTAACACTTAATTCCTTTTTAATTTGTTTGTCATATGAATCGTTAAGACAACTGTGTGACATAAACATGGCCCAAACAATTAGCTTGACTGTTTAAACAGCATTGGTTTAAATGCCTTTTAAACGGGACTGTACCGATTAAACCCAGACGTCTGGTGACTCGCAATTTGTGTCTAGATGTTATTAAAATGTCTTTTTGTACGTTTAAGCTAATTAACGCTTCACCCCCTGCCTTTGTTGTATAATAAAAATCAAATTCAGCACTTCCTGTTTGTCAGGAAATGCTTTAACGTGATAAGATCTATTTGTATAAAGATTTTTTTTTTTTTTAAATCAAAGCAGCTTGTAATGGTTTGCAGCAGACGAGACTCGCTGAGGTCATAGTTTGTTTCCACTTACGGGGAAGGTTCTTGTCCTGAAACTACCCTGACTATCTTCCTTTGACATACTTTCTTCCATTTGAAGTTCTTATCACACACGTTAGACTTGGGACATCTGATTCTATCAAATATTTCTAGACAAATTAGTTTTCAGTTTCCCTTGTTTTTGCACACAAGTTAAACATGTTCGGCCACAGTGTTTTTATTATTTCTTAAATTAGTTTTTTTTTTGTGTGTGTGTTTATATAAGCTCAGTGGCCTTTTCACTTTGTGAACATCCTGTTTGCAACTTCACAATGGTAAAGTTATGTGTCATTTTGGTCTCAATGTCAAAATGTGAACAGCATGATGAAGAGGACTGTTTAAATACCATTTCTAATCGAACTGGGAAATTTGTTGGTCGATTCATTGGTCAAATACCTGTTGTCAATTTTGCCGTTTAGCTAACCTTGCCAGCAAGCTGAATTCTCTCGCTTTTTTTAGGTCAGACCAATCTGATGTTGTATAGGACAGGACAAAACCAATAAGCGCCGATGGCGGGCGATGAAACAAACGGATGAATGGAGGCTGCAATTACTTCTGTTCTCGCAGAATTACTCACGTTTCCTTGTTAAATTTGAACAGTGAGAGGCGCTTCGTGCATTTTTATCTGGTAAAGATGTTCGCGCTAACGATTGTCGCAAGCGCTTTACCAAGCCTCCTATTCACTTTTTTTAAAACATATGTAGTGAAACGCTAACTCATCCGCAGGCATCCGCAGGTGTTTTTCACTTTTGGTAAAGTTTAAAATCCATCCGGAACGTGTATGTCATATTCCTAGGGAGTTAGCGCTAAGCTAACCGAGGAGGGTTCATCTCTCTGACCGGAATCTGAAATTTCTGATCTGATTTATCGGCCAAAACATATTTCAGTTCCAGTTACCACCAATTCATGCACAAAAGTGATTAGTTTATTTTGGGAGCTATGAGTTGCGGGTGCGTTCATTTCAATTCCGTCTTACAGTGTATGCCACTGTTAATAATATTGGAACCTCATGTCTGTTTCACCAGCAACATTTTCAGCATTCTTTCGTCCTATGTTTTATATTTTCATTGCTCTTCCACACCGCATGCGCTCCCAGTGTGCGCTTTGTATGTGCTCTGTATGTCAATGCCCAATTTATAGCGCAGTCTCGACTGCGGCCGTCTCCTTCAGTGAAAACACATTTAGCGTTATGTTAGTGTTGAGGTTGAATGTGCCCTGGCTTTCTTCAATCAGTGTTGGGAGCACAGAAGGGTGTTGAAGTTCAGTGTAAAGCAAGAGCTCCCTTGTTATAGATGCTTGATGTAGTGATATCAGATTATACTGTATATGTCTTCTGGAAGAACTCAAACGAAATATATATGTTCTTGGCGATGTGTGTATTGTACTCAAGTGAATTCCTGGGGATTAAAGCCAACTGTGGTAATTCGTCATACAAATATGATCAATTGAAAGTGGATATCTTCCTTCCGCCTGATGGATCCCAAAATCATCGGCCGCCTCTCCCATTTACATAATCCCGGCACAACAGAGTCCGAAGCAATCTGATTGGTCGTGAGAGCGGAACTAACTTCCTCTGTTTTCATGGCAATGATGGCGGGATGTGAATGGATCGTTTCTTTCTGTGTACTGACCTTGATCATCCCAAGTCAAACACATCTGTTATTATAAATGTTTGTGTCTGCTCTGCTTCTACTGGCTGTTTACCGAGCACACACGTTTGATTTGCTACAGGCGCTCGCACTCGCACACACTCTCATACGGTACATAAACAGTCAGTGTGCGTCCACTCGTGAGTCAGATCTTGGGATGTATTTTCAGCGAAATCCAGTAGAAAGTTGTTTTGGTAGTCATGGATATTTGCAACCATTTGAAAAGCATTGTCATTTTTTATAGCTATTTCTATATCAAACTCTTAATAATAATCAGTGATCATTAGCTTTGTCGAAAAGCTCTTTGTCTAAAGAGCCAATGTCTTCATTGACATGCGTTTATATGACATGACCGACATTGGACTGACACGAGCTTTCCTCAGCTGGAGAAGCATCTGCGCTGTGGTTTACTTTGCCGTTTATCCGGACTCGCATGTGTGGCGGGCGGGTGTGTCGTCCCACTATATCTGTGTGAGAGCACATTAGTCTTCAGGTTACACGAGATAAAACTTGTTGGGTAATGTAATGTCATGCTGCTTTAAAAAGCCAGGTGGAAGGCTCAGCGCTTTGCTGACGTCAGGATTGCCTGACGGGAGAGTGGAAAATTGAACCTCTTATTTGTTTATTCTTTTTTTTTAATTTTATTTGCTTATAATCTTGAGTGAAGACTGGGATCACTTCCTTGCTTTTCTTGATTTGTCTGCATTTATTTCCATCGCTTCTAATCCTCTGCACCTTATATTGTGAAATGAGCAGATTCAACGCCCCGTGGCCAATGTATCCCTATCAAACATACGTAGATGCAATATAGCTTAAAATCATCTCTGCCTCCCATTTGTGATAATTCTTTGCAGCCTTTGAGCACATGCTCATGAAACGGCGGTGTTGCCGTGCTCACATCCTTACTGTGCTTATGCTCAATCAGGATGCTTGTAAATAAAACACTAGACTTCACAATGAAGTAACAGGTTAGGATATATTCCAAATCTTGATCTGTTTCTGATTTTCTTGATGCTGTCATTAAAGTGTTTACTAATTAACATGAGGTACACCTGTAAAATAGAACTGCAGTGGATCTAATAGTTTGATTAGCTTATACAGTAATATTATACTAAATATTCAAATTTTATTTTTTATTTTTATTTTTTTTTGCTGTGATGTACAAATTCTCGTACAACAGAGCTCTTACTGCAGTATGATAGTCTGGTTACCATTGACATCTTAGGCATCCGGGTCACGGCACCAATTGAAATGTTCTGATGAACTTTCACCAGTCCTTCTATTTTAATATTTTCAATATCATTTCAACAGTAACCACTAGAAGACTGTTTAGTCTCAATTGAACTGTTTAATGAATGCCATAAAGTTTGAGATACAGCTGTGGAGGCCTTTCTCTGCCAGATGCGGAAGAAGGCATAATCTGTCCAAAATGTTTCTACTATTTTAGCCGATGTGACAGTTAGTAACTTGATCTTAAAGGGATGCTTGACTGGTACATACTCCATACTGTCTTTCTTTTTATATTTTTGTTACCAAGAACAGAATAAAGATATCTTGTGTAGTATTTGTTGCCCATTTTGATTCACTTGGTTTCTTGAGGGGACAATCTGACCAAGTTCACAAACGCATTAACTGAACAAAAGGTTGATTGGTGTGAAAGTACAATTGCATTCAACACATGACAACGCATGGGGTTGTTTACCAGTTGCTGCCTGTTTATAAAAAGTTCTTTGAATGTTGCAACTCAGCTTTACAGTCGGACTTGATGAGATGAGGACAAAGGCAGGTTGAGCCTGAGGTCTCAGACGTGTTCGACTGACTGGGAATTAAGCTGCACTTTCAACGAGCATCCACAGAAATCTCCTGTCTAATAAGCAACATTAAGGCTTAGTATTTGTGTATGTTCAATTCCTACCTCACACTCACACACATAGTAATCCCAGGGGTCAAAGGAAGAGAGATTAAGTAGCTCGTCATCAAGGTTGAAAGGTTACCAACTTCCTGGTTCCCAATGATTGTGGGTCAGCATGATGTGTGTAGCGTTGTGTACGTGCGCAGACAAAGCCAAGCTTGTGTGTGCCAACGCGCAGCTGTGAGGGCTGCGGCGCGTTGATGAAGTCTTAATCAGCGCGCTTACTGCCAGGGTCAAAAGGTGGGCGGGTTGACGCGAGGTTTGGATTGGGCCTCTGGGAAGCGGAGGGAGCCGCGGGCCACGCAGGCCGGGTGGCGGCAGAGGCCGGCGCTGCTGTGACACGGCTCATTCGTTACGGTCCGCACACCCAGCACGTTTTTTTTTTTTTTTTTTGCTTTGTTTTTTTTTCTTGTTGATGGCACACAATCGCACACATTTGAAGGGCCACCACACACAGACAATAGCCAGAGGTTTGTTATTACAAGGCAGGAAGAGCCTAACTGTGTGGCTTAAAGAAGATTTGGGCACCCGCCATCTTCTCCCATCTCAGTCCGTGCAGTAAAAATCTCATTTGAACATAATATAACATTGTAAAATCTGTCAATCAGATGGATGTCTGTACAAATGGGGGGGGGGGGGACAAACAAAGAGGGATATCCTCGTGGAGTTTTATGGGGGAGTTCCTCTGCTTACTGTGTTCCACTTGATGTCAAGCCAAGTGTCTGGAGGCCAAGACTTACGTAGTTATTACAAGAGGACAGCTTGTAAACCGGTCTGAGTAGTTATTTAAAAATAATCCTCTTTTATCAGTTAAAATGGGAAGTGGAAAAAAAAATTAAGAAAATAGAATAATGATCCATGCAATTTGCTTTATTATTGCTGGCAGCGCTTTTGCCTTCTGTGGTGGACAGAATTTTGTTGCACTGTTCTCTTGTATGCCAGTTTTTGGCCTTTGCTGTTAAATGAGTACCTTGAAAGCCACTTCGCAGGGTAAGAAAGCAATGTATTACTGTAGGTGTTTTATTTAAAAAAAAAAAAAAAGAAAAAAAAAGTAACACCTATTTAATTGTAACTTAGCCCCTTTTGGGAAACACCATATGTTTGTAATTGCATGCACCAAAAACAAATCTACACGTATGCATGATCAAGATAATATGGACATGCATGAAACTCAGATTGTGAAAGTTGACTTTGTTTTTGTCCTTGTCATTTAATATAATAGAGTTTTGAGGTTCGTTCTAAATGTATTTTGGTATTATGGTACATTCGTCATTTGTTTGATAATTGTAGTTTGCTTTATTACAATTCATCTACTGATTTTATATATATATATATATATATATATATATATATATATATATATATATATATATATTGCATTCAACAAATATTCCATATAGTAAAAACAAACCAAAAAACTAATACTAAAACTAATAAAAATTAAAACTAAAAACTAACAAACTTGCTCTAAAAACCAATTAAAACTAACACAAAAAAAAAGTCAAGATGAAATAAAAATAACTGCAATGGCAAATCCAAAATATTATAACCCTGTTTCTCACAATAATTACAAAAATATCAATAGGCAAGACTTTGCTTCTATACATCTCTCTCAAAGCTATTTTTGGAACAGGCTGGTTGGTGTCACCTGTTGCTCGAGTGTCCTTGATCAAGGCACACAGCACGCCCCTGCCCCATACCTGCCCTCCACCCCACAAGCTCAAAATGTGCAGAACTGTTTTTGCATCTCTCCTTCCATGGCTGCATGTGTGCGATCTGGTTCTGTGTGGTGTTTAGAAAAATACTATTATACAGCAGGGTTGAATTTCCTCTTGAGGGATTGTAATTTGCGTAAAAATGTAACAGAAAAAATGAAATAGAACTGGAAGTGTTAAAAGGAAAATATATTCCATGATATCTTTTAAATAAATCAAAAACTGTTGTTGTGGAATTTGGGCCACAGTTTCCCAGTTCTCGTTCATTTTGCGTGTTTTAAGTGTTGAAAAGTGCAAGAATTTCACCCTGTGGGCCACTGAGAAGAATTTGTGACTGCAGCCTTTGCCAGTGTGTTCTGGGAACGAAAGATTGCATTTTTTTTGCGTACTCCTGAAAATATGCGGTAGAAAATGTTGACAACATGCCACTAACTCCTCAAAAACTACTGACCACGCACATTAGAGATTTTGATAAGAAAATATTGCAATATTAAAAACAGACATGTCCAGAATGTGGACTATTTGAAATTGCCTCATGGTCGAATTCTCCACTTTAAGAGCAATAAATATTTTACACTGTGGGAAATAACGGGAAATATTAATATTAAGCCAACTAAAATGTCATTGCTGCTCACGTTCGAATATCCAAGGAAGGTCCCATTGAGACTCATTCTTTTAGACTTGTGGTTTAACATGACATTTCCTTTCCCCTTAGCTCTTAAAACCGGCTTCCGTTTAACTGGCATGAGGAGTATGAACATGTTAAAGGTCAAATGGAGGTGACTTTGCTCCTTTCAGACGACTTTTGCATGGAAGAGGCAGCTGCCGAGAAAGCCAATCAGCTCTCATGAAATCATGGCTTAGTCAATAGATCATTCGTTTGGATTTTCCAACTGAGAGGTTTGTTGTAGTCCTGCCAAAAGTCCACATGCCAAACTCCCTCATTTCCAAAAGAACTGTCCAAATCAATAAAAGGTGCGCTGCTCACTTGTGCTGACGTTACGCTGCGCCGCTGCTCCGTTCAAGGTCTGCTTATGTGGAAAATTGTCTCTGTTGTCTTTGATATTCTCTTGATTGTCTCGAGTCAACTTGAATTGACTTTGAGCTTGGAAATCCAGACGCTTTTTGCGAATGCCAATCATCATGCTTCAAAATGCGGGAACGCTGTTGGCATGTCGTCCCATGTAAAAAATGAACACACAGTTTTAAGCACCAAAATCAAAACCATATTGGTTGGTTTTGTATACTTGCAAAAATCTCCCCAGAGCCAGTTGTGGTAATTAATCATTCACTCACAGCCATTTTCATGTTCTATTGCTATAAAAACATGGAACCTACCAATAGAAAAATGTGTCTTTTCTTTCATCAGGAAAAAAAAATAAATAAATAAAAAAGTACGGTATATTTTTTTTTATCTGTTAGAATTAGCGTTACAAATAGCGTTATAATTAGCTAAGTTTCATCATCCACTTGGAAAAAGAGCTTGTTGCAACATGGCCCTGGTTGATCTCTTATACTTTGCCGCCACCTGCTGGCCGTTTTTTTTTTTTTTTTTTTTTTTGGTAATAACTACCATCGCTTTAAGCGACCACTTCACTGCATCAAAGCCTTCATACAAAAACTCTAGCAAACAAAAACCTAAAAAACACATAAATACGTTTTTGGGAGTGAATGAGTTAAATACCATGTGAAACGCCGGATTTTGAGTGTTTCGACACACCACTTATGAAGCATGTTTTCTTTTGCAAATATGCTGAATTATTGTAATGAGAATAGTGTGACATGGGGTTTTGAAATATCTCAATAGAGATGTACAGTAAAAAGCCTGTCAAACAGCTGTGTTGTCTCCACCAGTGATGCAAGATCAATAAATCTTTACAACCCGGCACTGGAAATTTCAACACAGTATGTATAAGCGCTCCAGTGCTCCCTTTTTAAAAAGCGCTAATCTACTTCTTTGTGTGAAGCAGTTTGCAACACTGGCTTTTTGGTCCTTGCCGAGTCTGCAGGGTGTATCTATGGGGAGATTAGCGGCTTTCCGCTTGCCCGGTAGGCTGTTAGTCTAAGGACTTAGCATTATCTCGACAGGCTGGTGCGCCGCTTTCCAAAACAGCTTTTACGTCCACTAACTGGGTGACCCGCATCGGCTTCGGGAGGAAACGGAGGCATGTGGGAAAGTTAGACATCACCTCCCTGATTAGTCTTGTAAAAATGAAAAAAAAAACTGCAAGCAGCCTTGCAGCCGAGTGATTAAAGATGATTTAATGTGGTTATTAATTGATTAAGTTGCACTCTAAAGCTCTGGAAAAGCCCCCTGAGTGAGAGCATGTGCGCCGAGATGAAACCCAGACCTCCCCTCCTGCGTTTTGAGCTGTTTTTTCAGCAGGCGTGAAAGGCAACGAAAGAGCTCGACGTGTGAGCGCCGTAAAGGGGGCGGATGATGGAGGAGACTGGGCAGCGGGACGCCCCTGCCAGGGGTTGCCAGATGCGCGACCCCGATGCCTCCTCTCCCGGTGATAAGAGCGACAGCTGACTCTCAGCTTGAAGCTCGTGGGAATAAACGTGGGTGCGTGCAGGCTGGTGTGGGAGAGCGAAGACAACCCGTCTATACACTATACTGGATTATAACTTGCAACTATCCATCTGCAGTTCACATGTGCAGTCAGTGAGGGGCGCAACGGGACACCTACACGCAGCGACTCATCATCCGCTATCAACTTGACTCGCAATAAAAGTACACACTTCATTCCTTCCACTCATGCTTGCTAATTAACATTTATTAGCAACGTTTATATATTAATAGACTGCAGACTGTGCCGACACAGATGTTTGCTCCCATTGGCTGAGGGCATTTTTTTGTCCTCCCATCGGCCAAAGATGCCATCAGTGAGTTAACGACTCTCTATCTCTGAGATCTGCTCAGCGTTTGACTCCCCCCATTGTGCAGAATATAAACGGGCCACATGTTGATCCGTATTGTTTTAGCCCTCTGGGGAGAAGGAAGAGAGGTGATAAGAATCTCACTGGGCTTTTGGCCAATTCCTATTGTGTTTGTAGGAAAGTTGCTTTTATATAACGCTTTTATCAACTAACGGCCGTGTTCATGCTGTAACGTGCTTATTGCATGTCGTAGTAATACAAAATCAACCTCGTGGTCAAACGTAATCTGTCCCAGATCACTCGTAAACCTCTGACTTAGAGGTTTACTTACTTCGGATTTAGAGGGAAAAAAATTCTATAAGTTAAGGGAAGTAGAAATGAAAATATTGTTCAATGTTCCAATACCAAATACTTATGTCACTAGTATTCTTAATGCATAACATTTCCCCAAAAATTAACGACAGATCATTTTAACTCTTTGACTGCCAAAAACGTTTAATAACGATCAGTAAAATCACGATGTATGCCGTCATAAACGTTAAATGACGTCAACTAGTTTTTAAGTTTTTTTCCTTAGTGCAAAGTCTTAGTGCAGCGCTGCCTGGTCAGTGGGCTGTGGAATCTATAACTATAGCCAGCAGATGGAAGCATTTTATCTTGTCGTGAACGAGCAAAGCTTTTGTCATATCAAAGTTTTTGTTTGTTTGTTTTTTTTTTTGTTTTTTTTTTTAAATAACGTATGGCAGTGAAAGAGTTAAAGAAGGGACCTAATCATTTTGAACTTATTATTATTTTTGTTTTTTTGTTTTTTAAGATGCAAGTACATCGAATCAAATCGTTCCACTTGGAAATATATCGAATTGTATTTTATTGCGAGATCTGACAAGTTCATTTAAATTTATGTAAAACAACAAAAAATTCATTGCCTCATACCCTCTCGAACGGAGCCGTACCATATCGAATCAAATCAGGAATAGTCAGAAAATGAATTTGAATAAAAGGCAGAAAAGAAAACGTTCAAAAAGTAACCATAAAATAACCCAAAACAAACCAAAGGCAGAAAATTACCATAAAATGTATTTGGAATTTGGAATTACCAAAAAAGTCAGAAAACTCATTATTAGAAAAAAGGTATGAAAAAAACATTTAAAAAATAATAATTATAAAATGTCAATAACCAAAAGAAGAAATTGCCAAAATTGTCATATAATGTGCACAAAATTGCCAAAAATGTCAGAATTAAAAAAAAAAAAAAAAAAAAAAAACTCAGGAAAGAAAGTTTAAAATGTACTGTAAAATGTAACTGTAAAATGTCCCAAAACAAAATAAGAATTCACAAAAATTGCCATAAAATGTCTATAAATTGTAAAAAAAAAAAATTGATAGCAAAAAAGGCAAAAAAAAAAAAAAAAAGTCAAAAAATTCCCCAATGTCCAAAAAAGGAAAAAAAGGCAAAAAATTACCATAATATGTCCATAGTGTTTTGTTCATCACGATGTACAAAGGTTTTGCGGCTCCAGGCAGATTTTGTTTGTGTTATCTATTTGGTCTCTCTTATAATGGCTCTTTTGACAGTAAAGTTTGCTGACCCCTGACCTAGAGTAACTACTATTCGTTGCGTTCAGGGGTCCTCTCGACCTCCCGCACATCAGCTCACATCTCGTGTGTCTTGTGTAAAGGTTTGCGGTTATCTGTCAAGTTCCATAGGAACATAACTGTATGTTTCCCATTAGATCAGATTACATTCAATTTCCTGGACTAATGTGTTTATAGAGGTTGTGTGAATGTATATGTGAGGAAGCACAACTTCATAAAGTATACCCCTGGCCTTTGCTTTTATGCGTATCACAGTGGAAAAATAACATCATTCTTTGAAGAAACAATGGAGCTGTTGTTGTCATGTCTTGATGTGGAATAGAGGCTTGTGGTTTCTTCGTCTTTCTATTCCATATGGAGGAGGAGAAAATACGTGCAGCTTTCAGCTGCTCCTCATTGATTGAGACGCTTCAAAATTCTGTAAAATGTCTAACTTTGACTTTGATGATCACAACCTGAGCAATGGGATGACTGTCAGAAGGCCTCTGGAGTAAGATTAATAGACGCACCACATGAAGCGGCAACCATCCTTCAACGAAGGAATAAAAGCGCATTGTTTCAAGAGTGGCGGCTGAAACACAACATGTGCAAGTGCAGCATGGAGGCGGAGATGGATCAAGAGGAGAGCCACAAATGTGAAACCAATTTTACCCGTGTTTTTGGATGAAATCTGGTGTTTACAGCCATGTTGATGTTACTTTCAGGTGGGAGGGGCTATACTGACCGGCGTGACCGCATGGTTATGTCACAATGTGAAACAAACCTCTTGACTGAAGAGTAATGTTCCTCTCTCATTGGCTGTAAATCACTAGTAGAGCACTTGGCTACCGCCACACAATGTCACGTCACAGTGGTTCTTATCCTGGGTTCACTCAAACACCAGGTGATCGTTGAGCCAGTCTCAGTTGGGATTCATTACCTCCAACAAGGTTAAGAAGCACTGCTGCAGTAAAATGTTCATGTGGCACGACTTTTAGCCATATAAAATCAAGAGAAAGAAATGTTGCAGGTGCATGTTGTTAAAGGGGAAGTCAACCTTAACCATTTATTGACAATAAAATGTTATAATGTATATAGTCTAAACATAACATTCTGATTAACTCATTCACTCCCAACCCCCTTTGCTCCCGGCTGTTTTACTAAATTTTGACAGATTTTGCAAGGCCCACAGACTATTGTGTTCTATTGCTATAAAAAAAAAAAAAACATGGACCCTACCAAAACAAAGATTAGAGTCAGGAAAAAAAAAGTATATACATATATATATATATATATATATATATATATATATATATATATATATATATATATATATATATATATACATATACATATACATATACATATATATATATATACATATATATATATATACATATACATATATATATATATATATATATATATATATATATATATATATATATATATATATACATATAGTAGGAAAAAGAGCTTTTTGCAACATGGCCTGGGATCTCTTATACTCTGCTGCCACCTGCTGGCCGGTTTTGTAATTACTACCATTGCTTCAAGCATTCTCTTCAGTTCCGAGGCGGCATCAAAGCCTTCTGTATGCAAAAAAAACAAAACAAAACAAAAAACACATATAAATACGTCTTTGGGAGAAAATTAGTTAATATTACATTTGTGGAATATTATGAAGCAAAATCCAGATGTTTTTATCCATCTCAGGCCATTTTGTCACTTGCTGTCGACTGAAGATGACATCACGGTTGCGCAGGTAATGACCAATCACAGCTCACCTGTTTTCTGAAGTTGGACTGTGATTGGTGGTTACCTGAGACCTGAGCAACTGCGATGTCATTTTCACTTGACAGCTTCTCCATGTTGTTTCGTGTCTTATATCTCACAAACTGTAGTGCACATATCAACAAACCATGAAAGTATTTTTTCCCCATTATTTCCAATAATTGATGTCTTTTTTTTTCTCTCTCTCTCTCCTTCTACTTGCATTCTTTGTGAATTTCCACTGGTGGTGATGGTGGTGGTGATGCTGCCTCATTGATGTCTACCTTGCGTCATCGCAGGTATGTTCTTTCTTAGTTTTTTTTATTTTTTATTTGTTACACCGTCAACCTTGTCTTATTTTTTTATTATGTTTTCTTTTTCCATTCGATAAAATGCTTCAAATTACAATGCGGTCAACATTTCCAATCAGTGTCTGTGCGTTGCTCACTGATTTACAAAACCACTATGCTGTGTCAACAATGAGTGGCTGACATGGTTCACGGCAACACATGGACATGAGCATATACCTTAACTGTGGTTGGCATGACAACATCACTGTGTTGACAATGTGCCAGTAAATGGTATTAATCACAGTCCTGTTTTGGCTCCATTGAATTTCCCTCCCATGTGGAAGTATTTTATGGCTAGAGAATGCTTCATAGTTTTTGTGTGTTTTCTATTTTCTGCTCCAGTTGCCGTTGCTCAAACAATGATGCTGCACTTGTACACCACATCTAGAAGAAGGAAATAGTTGTCTTGATTTGATTAATTAAGATGACTCAAGTGCTACCTAGGGTAGTTGTCTGCACTGAATTAGATCCAGTATGCTATGGGATTTTATTTTAGAGTTTGGTGTGGAAGCGCTTCAAACACATTTGACTAAAACGAGCATTGCAAATATTTGAGAGTTGAAGTTGTACTTCAATCTTCTCTGTCAAATTGCTTATCAGTTCCTATGGTTGGACCTGGTGTCATTTCTGTTTGATTTTTGTCTTCCCTGTAGTGATCGTGATAGTTTTACAAGCAACTGCGGTCACATCTAGACTATGCTTTAAATACATAATGTAGATGTATGCGCTGAGAAGAGAACCCCAAATGATTTGGCTTTCTTGAAAAAAATTCTTAATGATCATGACTGATGGTTTCACCTATTAATATATGTTGCAAGTTTTATTTACCCTATCAGAGAGGGTATTATTATCAATTATTTAAAGACACTGTACAGTATACAGTGCTGACAACATGGACAAAGTCAACTATGTCATACTGAGTTGTGGAGATATAACGTAAAGCTGTATATCATCATTAAGTTTTCCGGATTGTATTAGTGTGTGGTTAAAATGGCTCTCCCACTATTTAAAAACTTGAGCACTTTCATTGTCGTCAGTTGTTGTCCGACACAATTGCCATTTGTATTTAGCTAACTAGCTCGCTAGCTTGCTATCTTAAGCCCAAGTCACACTGGCTGCGGAACGGCTGCGGTGCGTTTTCCGTCCGGCGGCCGTACGGACGCCGCAAGATTAGAACGCATTCAAGTCTTCGTGTCAATTCACACCAGCTTTGGTGCGGAGCGTCTGCGGTGCGGAACGACTGCGGCGATGCGGAAGGTTTCCGCAAGCGTTCTATTTCTTCCGGACGCCGCATGCAGATTTTCATGAAACTGAAGAAATTACACGATCCGGACTGGTAATCGGGCGTCTCGCATGATGGTAAATCTGGTATATTTCAAAATAAAACCGTTTGCGAACTCGTTTTTTGTTTGGGAGGGAAGCTAGCTAGCTACATAGCATGACATCAGTCGGACATTTAAGACAAAACATGAGCTCAGAATAAATTACACACGACAAAATGACACTATTTAAACACAAAACGTACTTACCCATGGTAGAACAGCCCCAGTAGAAGTCCCAGACATAAAGTCTAAAAAGCACATCGATGTGACAACAGGCAAGCATAATTGAACTAGGTTGTTGACCTCTAAGATAATAATGGGTAGAGTGGACTTAATTGCTTGTTTCTTTAAAGGCTCATAAAACAGTCATGTTTATTTTTAGAAAACGATTCTCAGCTTCCAATGCCAAGTTAGAATATACATAGGGTCTTGGCCAACATTCATATTCAACAGACATGATCCCGATTTGCATACAACAGTGATGGCCTCTGCTGTGCTGTAAATGGAGCACACGCTTTCTTTCCCGCCACTTCAAAAGGCTGCCCGTACGGTACGACAACAAACCGAGAGGCCAACACTCGTGGTCACTATTGGATCGTGACTGTAGAATCCAAACAACAGCGATAAAGCAAATAGGACCCCCTACCCTTGCCCAGCGGATGCATGCTGGGGAGGGGGCACAGCTCGTCTTGCTAGGGGGCTCTTTAATGTCCGAGGAAGCGTCGCACTTGGAATGCTCTTCACAAATAAGCCTCGGCTCACGTGTATCAGTGGTCCGCGTTGTGTGTGTAATGAGTCAATTTTCTACTGAATCCAGTCCACGGTGCTTTTGGACCCGGTATAGACCGCAAAACCACACTGTGGTCATCAGCAAAAACTTGCAGCAGCTCTGAACGATCATTTTTCGATTGCAGTCACAAATTGCTCTCATGCGCTTTCCTTTCCATCTTTATTGTTGTAGAGAGAATAAAAATGAGAACAGGATTGTTCCCACATTTTTTTTTTAACCTTGGCTATGTGCATATTTACAATTATGATCCAAAGTTGTATTGTACCATATTAGGACCTTCTTGGGCCTATCACAGCAGCCTGTAAATACTCACAGGAAGTAACAACGCGTGAAGAGGAGGACAGTTTGGACATGGTCAAAAGCAGCTCATTATCACATTAAACGCTTTATGAGATTGTGTTTAAATAGGCGCCTATTCATAAGCTACATTTCACGTGGGACGTTTATGCGATGAGATAACATTTTAATGTGCACGCCTCGTCTTGGAGGACTTTTATAATCTATTACGCTATTAATGCTTCCACATCATACCACTATATTTTGTTACATGTCTCTGTTTTTGTTTATCTTTATGGACACATTTATAACAGGGTGATAACTTTGAGGATACTGTATCTCAAACATGCTCACTAAACTTTCATTTTTTTTATTCATGTTGCGAATACTTTTGAAACTGATGTTGAATTCCTCATATTCACTCACCACCAAAATCTATCTTGTTTAGACCGCTGTCCAAATTGAAAAAAAACAGACCACCTGAGCAGGAATGAAAATAGTGGGCCATATTTTTTATGTATTTAATATGTTGTACTAGTATTAGATGTTGATTTTGTGAGCTTGTGACAAAGGGACTTGTTGGGGAATAGAGTAAAAGTTGTACCTCGCTCAATTTTTATCTGCTAATAAAGCATCGGTTGCAACAGTTTTGCAGCTGTTTGACCTTTTAACCTGCCCACTTGAAGCAATTATTGCTGGATTTTCAGATTTTTATTTTTATGTTTTTTTAAATCAGAGCTGTGAATGTCACTTTTTGTCTGATTGGTCAACTAGAGTCGGACATCACCACTAGATGTAGTCATGTGACGGTATTGCCACAGTGTTGCACTTCTATAAGTTGCATTTTCAGTCTCTAACATCATATTTCTTGCCATACATGTGGGACGGATGACAAATGTGAACCTGTGCTGCTTTTCCCCTAATAGAAGCACCTTAATGTGATCAAACGGCACATACTGGATCACACATGTAGCCTTTAGTGTTTTGTTTCTCACATTATGTTTGCTCTGCTGAAACGAGCCAATAGTCACAATAAATCAAAGTGTGAAATCATATTAAAGTGATGACACTCGTCTTGATACGAAACACCAGCCCCTGCAGTGTAATTATGCGTGTTTATATAGCGCTCAGACAAAAAAACATCGGAAGGTGCATGCACTGCAATTAACCTCGGTGACTTCACGCTGGTGCTCTGGCTCAGCAGCTGTTCATGTCCAGATGTTTGCTTTCTGCCGCAAAATGTGAGGAATTAAGAAACGCTGTGGCTCTGGTGCGTGTTAATGTACTTGTAATTCGTTTATTAATGGAGCTACTCATTTCGAATGAAAACATGTCCGCCACTTCTTCCGCAGTCGGCTTTTATTCGATATGAAAGTTGCACAACTCAATACTTTATCAGGAAATCACATCTCATTTCGTTGCTTAATTTGCATTCACATATGTAATGTTGACTTTAAGTAAAAAAGTAGTCTCCATTGCCAGTAATTAAAAGAAAACATTGCAGTCATCAGTGTATCCGATGTTAAACTGATGTGCTCAATTATAAGACTCTTGCTCTCCAGCAATGCGTAATTCAGATAAACATTTTTTTTAGATAAAGAAAACGTCATGCAAGGTGTATGTGCATATTCATAAGGAGTTAGTTACAGCCCGTACATGTATGAGGAGCAGAGTTGTTGTATTATCCATTATAAGCAGCACCCTTATTGTATTTTATACAAATGGACAACAAATGTGCGTGTGTTTTGACAAAATCCCTTTGACCAAATGAAACCCAGCTGCTGTGTTGCGCACGCTTTCTGTCTTTCGTGAGCGCCACTCAAAAGTCGGACGCACGAAAGTGCTCATTCGTCCCTCATTATGACTCCTTTGCGCTCATTTGTGTCACATCAAACTTTTATGCAATGTTCTAATGGAAGGCAGGGTGGCTTTGTTGAATAAATTGTTTGCACTTTTTCTTTTTGTAACATTAACTTTAAACACGCAAACACGCACATTTTCTGTGGTGTACGAACATGTGGGCCCACTCTTACTGTGTCAAGTGCAGCAGTGTTATAAATACATGTAAAGCATTGTGTGCAACAATGGTTGTTTTAATGTGACTCAAGCCAATGAAAAATTATGGCTAAATAAAATGGCATGGATGGCTGAATATTGAGTTTGACACTCATTTTGTTTGGTTAGTACGAGCTCTGGTGTATATTCTGGTGGTAAAATTGTTGTTTACTGAAGTTTCAGTGGGCTCGGTTTGCTTGATTACAAACTGCGGTGTACTTTTGGACAGTTCTGCTGAAATGTGAAGACAATATGTCAACTAATAACACGACAGTCATGTAAACATGAATCAGATGCACATCTGTTACCCATGTGACACCATTATTGTTTAGAATCCGAGTTTTGTCACACACGGTCCAGACTAGAAAATGAAAGTGTGAATCCCGAAGGCAGCGTTAAGGAATTTAGTGGGACCTCCACCGTACATAATCCAATCATTTTCTTTACAATAATATGTTCTATGCGCACTCACTAGTCTAAACACGGCATTCTGATCTCTGGGGGAGGCCATTTTGTCACTTGCTGTTGACTGAAAATGACATCACAGTTGCTCAGGCCTCAGGTAACGACCAATCATGCCTCACCTGTTTTCTTAGTTTGCTTATGTGACATTTGCAAACTGGACTGTGATTGGTCACTACATTAGACACTGTGATGTCATTCTCAGTTGACAGCAAATGGCAAAATGGCCACCCCCCTGAGATGGATAAAAACGGGTGGATTTTGCTGCTTAATTCATATTCCACAAACTCAACATTAATCAGAATGACATTTTGATAGTGTGGGTGCATAGATCATATTACTGTAATTTAATGTTGTAATTTGGTACTTCGCAATCTTGACATCATGTCTACAGCGTGAAATGTTTTTGGTACACGGGCTCCTCTACAGTTACACACGAAAAGAAAAAAAGTAATCAGATTACTTATACCACCTGCAATTGTAAAGTGTCAAAGAACGTAAAAACAGATTGACATTGGCTACAATGTATTTTACCAACAAATAAATTATCAGAAGTTAAAGAAGTCAAGCTATTGAACAAGCTGGATGCCAACAATGTGTCAGCGTTCTAACGTGTTTTGGAATATCATTGAAACAAGCAGTGAACATGACCGAACAATAACACAACACCAGAGGGAGTTTTATGGGATGGTCCACATTGTCGCTATGATAGCTAAAGTTTAGGTTGTTATTTTAGGGTTGAATTACTTCACATTTCTGCTTTCAAGTGTTGGGGGTGGGAGGCAGCAATGTTAGTAATAAAGCAATGGAAGCTATCACACTGATGATCTAATCTCAAATAATAATGCTGTATTTAAAGTTTGAGGCAGTTTGCTGTCTGTATTTAATAAAGCCTCCCCAGCAGGAAATGATACGAGGCAACATTTTTCTTCTTTTTTGTCATGAAAGAGTTCAACATGTTGAACATCTTTTTCTTCACTCCGCACGATGTAATTTGCTTCCACATCACATCGGTTCAAATTCCAAACAAGACTGAATACATATATATATTTATCAAAACCACAGTTATAATTTTAAAAAGCTGGTGATACAGAAATCAGTGGTTGTGTGTGGTGAAGTTCAGTCCAGTGGTGCAAATCCAATACTGCATTCTGATACCATGTGAAATAAATGCGATCTGATATGACTGACATGAGAAATAGTTCTAGAAATAGATTTGCTTAAACTGAGTACTATCAAAAGTCAAACAGTAAATTAAGCAATGGTATAAAAGATATGAGGCATGTCATTTTCGGGGTGCTTTAACCCAACATAGGCCCCATGTGCCACTGTTTGATCCCCCATGTCAGATGACTCCTGTTGGGGCTACAGGTCACCTCGCCCCAGCCTCCTCCTGCAGGGGAAAAGGGACACCTGATCTGTGGCCTTGTCAGCCATCGTTAGCTAACATCACCCTTAAGGGTGCAGGCTGAAAGCAGGAGGTCACAGATGCTGCTGATGGAAGCGCACTTTAACTCCGTAGGTTGTGGGAGGGGCCATTTTAGTCCGCCCATATTTATTTTCGTCGTAGAGGAGAGCATTGTCTCAGTGAACCTCCAAGGTTGAACACAATCCCTTCCTCATGTTCCTTTTTTTTTTTTTTTTTTTTTTTTTTTTTTAAATTTAAGAAAAACGGGGCACTCACAAGCGAACCATCAGGCTTCCTGTTCTGTCTGCCTCTGTTGGTCATAATTTTTCAGGTTTCTTGTGACTGTGTGGGGAAATTCCTTGTGTGTTTTACATGCTTTTGCCAATAAATCTGATTCTGATTTTGTGGGTAAAGAAAGAGCGGTCAAAATGGTCTAAAGTCAAAGGTCTGGTCAAGGTCTTGAGGTCTGTGCGGCATTTGGAATCAAGATACATTTGGTTGAATTCTCAATTCTGCTACCAAGTTTTTCTTTTCTTTTTTTTGTTACATGAGGTGCAATTTTTCTCATCATTTGTGAAGCTATTGACATGATTTTCTGCCTGACATTGAAAAACGAGACCATGACGAGAAAGAAGTTTGCAACAGATGCCAATTGTAAAGTACACCCAACGTTTGGGATTGGGTCCCAGTCTGAGAGGTGCAAATTGTCACTCCCTTAACACCATTTTGTTTCCCGTCATGATGAGGATGTTGATAAATAATTGCAGTTTGTCCGTTTCCTGACTTGAAAATCTGTTGTAATTTCTCGGAAGAAAAATCAGTTGAAATAGTGATAAGGCGATAGTAAAAAGTTGCAATGATGAGAACGGTAAAGCACTAACAGTCATTTGACTGCAATGTCCTCTATGCTCCCCTACCAAAATTGAACAAATTCCTTAATTACCGTAATGCCTCCTCTGAGCTCAGAGCACCTCCAGCTTTTCTGGCACTACTACACAGGAATTCCTTGGAAAATTATTCATCTTTGTTGTCTGTTATTGTGGAAGCCACATAAGGTGCTTTGAGGTGGAAAGCTGAAATGCCATTTTTATACTGGAACGCATATAAAATAGCTGTCAAGTGGCAGCAGGCCTTACATGCAGTGCATCACAAAATTTGGAACAGGAGATATAAAACATCCTGGCTGCATATCTAATCAATCCCCTGCTGTTTACGTGTTTGGCTTGAAATGCAATGCATGTTCCTGTTTATCATCACTGCAGGACCTGTCAGAGTAAATGGGCTTTCAGTACCGGTTTAATAAGTCCTCAAAAGGGGAAAAACAAACGCAATGATGAAAGCCACTGCTTTGTAGTAAAACGAACAATAACAATAAAATCTCATCAGCATGTCAGATTGAACCTTGGAAAGAAAAAGATAAAGGTCAAGAGCTGTCTCCAGAACTCCAGCGGACCAAAGATGCGGTTACTTAATTGAATCCATCAATAACTATTTGCCTCATAGTTTTATTTTCTTGACTTGTGTTCACTCTGCAACGCGAGTGCACTTTTCCCTGGCTCCTCCATGTTTACTCTGCGCTCCTGTGAGAGTTTGCCCGTGGCAGTCGCGATGAAAAAGATCTGCTGCTGGCTGCGGCGCAATCGTCTGTTTGACAGCTGGCCCTTTTTTTGTGATTATTTTGATGTTTATCTCTGGTGCTCTGAAATGCACGTCAAGCCAATTGCTGCATTAACAAGGCCTGCTTCGGTGAGAAGACGTAAAGTTTCACAACACAGTAGAATGCTGAAGATGACTGAATGAGACAGGAGAGAGAGGATACACCATGGACTGGTCAGTCAACCATTCCACACCTTTTGACCCTTTAAAGTCTTTAATGAACCTAAAGTCAATGAATCTTTTTGGAATATAGGAGGAAGTACGATTACCCAGAGAAAACCAAGGCAAGGTAAAGAACATTACCGATTCCACAAAGGAATGCCGGAGCAAAGAATTGAACCCAGAACCTCCAAACTGTGAGTCAAATGTGTTCTGTTGGAAAGTCAGAAATCAGTACAATATATGGAAAAAAGTGTCAAATTCCTCTAAAATGTGTTTCATGGAGTTGAGGTCAAGGCGTTCAAGTTCTTTGACTCAGAAATCTAATCATGGTTTTATGCTCATTGCTTTTTATACTGGAGCACAAAAAAGGGCCCTTTCCCACAGTTGGAAAGAATCAAATTGTCCAAAAAATCTTCTGATGTAAGATGGATTACGAACCAACATGACTAGTCCAACCACTGTTTGATAAAGTATTCCAGGACTTCAGTATCTCTTGCATCAGTGGCCATATGTAACCTAGCATGGCATGCTTCGTATCCGTTCATCCTTAGGCTTTGGAGTAGGTTCGTTCCACTGGCTGCAACTGAAAGAAGGACAGGTGAGATTGCCTGACCTCCAATTTCCACGCAGTTTAACCTCGGTATCTCCTTTAGCCCGCAACAGGATGCTGCGTTTGCCCTTAGACGCGGCAGCGCTCTGTCAATCTGGGTCTGAGTTTTGACCCTGAGCGGACATTCCCAGACCATTGCCGTACCTCTGACCCATCTGGATAACGTGTACCTTACTCATCCTTGCACGCATTTCCATACCATCTGCATTGGCTACGTTGTCCCTAAGTGAATTACATGGTCGCTGCAGGGAAGGAAAGATGAGCTTTCTATGTGGACGGTCAATCAATTGCAGACTTCAGAGAGGAGCTTTGGGCTTGGAGCTCTTTGTTGTCAGCAAACTTATATATTGTTCTCTAGGCTGACAATGATAATGGTGGCGGCAATGATGTGAACTACTTTACGGAATACCAGGAAGGAAGTTCTGTCTTTAAACTCCATCCTGATCTTGAAAACCACAACGATGTCTTTGCACAAAAAAATACAGTAGAGAGGATTCCTACACGCATTGCTTGATCACGTTGCATGTGTTTATGTGTGTGCACATGTTGTCAGCATGAAACCTGAACCATACGCCTGTAGTCTCGGCAGGATGTGTCGTGGCGTCTGGTGTTCCAGGCCAAGGACAGAACATAAGCGTTGTCCCACCCCTCACCGCACCTCTCTGGCAGCCACCAGCTGAAGTCAAAGTGGTGGTCCATTGAGACATTTTGTTCTTCCTTGAAATGGCGCACCACGCAGACCAGATATAAGACAGACGATGAAGAAGAAGGAAAACAATTGTCAGTCATGTTTTAGCATGATTTTGCAGAAACATCTATCCATTATGCGGACTGCTTATCCTCACTCAATTGATGGTGTGGGATCATGAGGTTTCGCCATATGCCAGACATCCCGGTTAGTTAGACAGTCACGTTTTTTAGCTTTGTGTCCCAAGTCCCGGACGATTTCGTCAGCCCATTTTTGGGTCACACTTTTACACAGGTCCAGTCTTGGCATCCTGATTGATTTTTTGTTTTTTATTAGTCCAGTCAACAAGCAATTGTGGGTCATGTGTATGTCAATCACACAGTTGTCATAGCGATTCATAAAAACTGTTGCATTCCTTTCTCTTTATTTTCACCTTCATGTTTGTGTTCTTGTCTAATAACTTGCGAGATGTAGTCCTACTAGGCTAATGCTGCTTTTACTTACTTATGAAGCAGAGATTTTCTGGTGGTATATTTCCAGTGTTACAATGTGGGACCGGCACGAGAAAAGTTGGATAATGATGCATTGATCTGGTTCAGCGCTGTTGAACTGTCAAGATAGCATTTAGCATTAGCTAAAGAACACAACCACCGGTCACCAGATTACTCGTTTTTTATGCTGAGATTGTTTTGTATCAATTTACATACTGCCATAGTTTTATACTGTTGTTGTTTTGAGTAAGTAAACTTCTTCGTCATCTGTTTTCTTTGCGGGTGCTACCCAATTTGTCTTGTCCGGCAATTATCGAAGTAGGATGTCCGTTAGCTTGTCCTCCTCCTTTTGCAACGTTTGTTGTTTTCCCAAACCTAGTATGGATTCCTAACCAGATTAGACCTGAGATGATCAGGAGGCTCATGCTACCAACTAGTTTCTGCTCGTCATTGTCAACATGTTCAGTATCGCGCCCTTTCTGCTGTTTACAATTTACTTTATAAGGGGATGGAAGTCAGAAAAAAAAAAAAAAGTTCAAGAACAACAAGAGGTTTGCTGGAAAGAGGCTATTTTAGCGGTTCTCTCATGTGGCTTCAAATGAGCAAATCCTGCATCTGATTTATTTTAGAGTGAATTCAATAGTAAACAGCTGGTATATCTGCCTGTTTAATGAAGTTAAGCCTAAAGATGTGTATTGATTCTTTGCCACAAGAAAATCATTACTGTGGCCTTCAAGAGAAAACGTTCCGCAAGCTTCTTCTTCTTTTTGCGCCTTAAGTATTGTGATGATTCACTATCATCAAACATAAACCATTCAGATTCACTGAAGCCAAACCAGATTGTCTTAACACCGCTAAGATCTCATCTCCTCATCATTTTTCCCTGCAGTACACCACAGATCTGGGAAAGGGTCCATCTTTTTCACATGAGAGAATTAAACCTGATATTTCCCATCAAAGGGCTGTTCTTCCTCGAGGCTACAAATGTTGCACGAGTGGAAGGTCACACCGCACATGGCATTTCATTGAGTGTAACCAATTAAGAGAAAAAGGTGACGTCCCAAATACTGTTTTAACACCCTTTGTTCTACTTTTAAGCACACACATCTTGGTTCTATTAACGCACAGTAAAACCTCAATGACTAAAAATATTGTTGTACCAGCCTGATAATAACCTACGGTAACCCAGACATATAAACTTTTTGAGATGGGGTTGAGATGAGTCATCTAGCATCTCAGTTTTCATATTTTTATGCGCTGAACTTCACTGAAAAAGATGGAAAGGATCGTATAACTTAGAAACATAATGTCCTGAACCTCAGCCCTTATAATTAAATGTAGAAAATATATTCCATTTGTAAGCTGGAAAATAATGTAATTTGTTGTAATACTTGAAAAGAGAAAAGTTTTTGTGTTACCATTGAACGATAGGCATATAGGATTTTTGGGTGGTCAACCTCAAGCAATTCTTGACAATGTGACCTCACTAGTCTAAACATGACATTCTGATTAATATTGCATTTATGGAATATGAATTATGCCGCAAAATCCAGCTGTTTTCATCCATCTCAGGGGGCGGCCATTTTGCCATTTGCTGTCAACTGAAGATGACATCACAGTTGCTCAGGGCTCAGGCAATGACCAATCACAGCTCACCTGTTTTCTGAAGCTGATCTGTGATTGGTTGTTACCTGAGACCTGAGCAATTGTGATGTCATTTTCACTCGGCAGCAAGTGGCAAAATGGCCACCTTCTGATAGTGATAAAAAACTGCTGGATTTTGCTGCTTAACTCATATTCCACTAATGCAATAGTAGCCAGAATACCATATTTAGACTAGTGGGGCTGCATAGAACATATTAAGGGAAAAAAAATGTGTTGACTTCCTCTTTAAGTTAAAAGTATAATATTATCCTAATTGACAAATACTTGACTTAAACCTCCTCCTCACATTTGACCCTATGGGTGAATGGGGTCAAATTGACCCCAAGGACATTAGGAAGGTTAATTAATAAGGACATTTTTGGCCTGACAGTAATCGATGTAATTGTACTGAGCTCTTGTGAAAGAGCCAAATCATACTGTGTTGTTTCTGCATCTGCTTTGTGCTGTGCAGCTCAAACCATTTTGGCCAGCTTATTAATGTTTTCCCAGAAGCATATTTTTCGAGTTCACGTCCTATGACTTTCATTTGTGAGCAGTTTTGTTCGTTCGACTTTTCTCCAACCACATGCATATCGTCTCAGGTCTTTCCAAAAAAACATTGAAAATGTCAGGGGTTTTGTGTTACCGTCTGTTAGCCAGACCTCCGTCCTCCCAACAAATTCATCAAAATTGACCATTTCCTTAAACGCCGCCATCATCCGATTCTCGTACATCCGACCACATGCATCGCCTTTTTTCGTTTGGCTGATAAGTGCCACCACATCTTCAAATGTTCTTTCATACCAAGTCGTCCTCACATGTAGCTGTATAATCTCAGTCTTGTCATTTCATGTTTGTTTTGATGAAGCTCAACGACGTTATTCATCGTCTCAACTTTTTGAAACGATACGTTCCTTCATCTCCGTGACATCAAGTGATTAACCCTTTTCCTGCTTCACGATGTCACTGCTTGTTGCCGTGATTACTGGCAGACATTGTGTCAATGCAACATGAGCTTCACACTGTCCAAAGTGATTTTGGAGAAGATTGACAGTTGGTTTGAGGCTGTGGTTTGAGACGCTTTGAATTACCGTTATGAACATCTTTGGAGGATTTCAGGGTTGATCATGCAGGAAATCACTTGGTAAGCCGCACACATGGAACAAACACCAGCGTAAAAAAAAAAAAAATCATGCGGAATTTGTGCCGTTGAGAACTTCAGTTTCTTTTTACATCCATCGACTGATAGTTGGGCAAATCTGCACAAGGACACCCTCTTCAGGATATGGAGGAATGGATTTTGTAGCTCTGCCAACAGTATGAGCACTGGGGATGGACATTAATTGGCATTAGCCTATCACAGGAAATTTGAGCCATTAAATGTTTGTATTGGTGAGATTATACACTTAACTAGACTCTGCAATTTCTGGAGAAATTGCGTGGGAATGCTGAAAGCTGAATGCTAAGATTTGAATGCATGTGGAATGCTTATGAAGTAAATGGAGAGATAGATTATGAAATTATGACCTGATTACTGGGCAATGCACTTTACCAACTGTGCTACCGAGCAGTATTAGACACCTGGTAATGGTAAAGTTCTATGTATGGAAGTGATGTTCAATGTCTTTCCCATTGAAAATGAATGGGGAAAAGTTGATATTAAATGTTTAAAATTCCATAAATACTGTAAGTAATGTGGAATCAGACGATATATATACCTCGGGAGGCGTGAATTTTTTTTAAGCTAGTTGAAATTTGAACAGTGTAAATTGGAAGTATTATGTGGGCATTATTACACGGTAAAAATGTGTGGAGAACAAAATCACAATAACATATGTGGGAATGCTTCAGCATTTCCACAATGAGAAGTTTTGATCATCAGGATGTAGCCCCTGTTTGATTTTTTAATTCTATTGAGATGGTTATTGGAATATACTATAATTTATGCAAAAAAATGCATAATTTCTGACATTTACGTTTTTATGTTTTTTACAATGTGTACTCAAATTTCATGGGTGATGAGTTCAATGAATGAAGTTTTTAATTAATATTGGGAAAAAACGAAAATGCAAAAAATGGAGGCCAGCAGACTATTTAATCTTTTTTTTTTACCCTCTTCTAATGTGTCAGTTTGAATGGCAACATGGCAGCCAATATAAAGGTCCTAAAGAGCAAAGTTTTGTTTGTTTGTTTGTTTGTTTGTTTGTTTCGAAATAAGACTTACCATATAGTGCCCATGTTAATTTCTGTTGGCCAGATTATAGCTTTTCCCATTCCTTAACATTAAGCTTGTGGACTTCAGTATTCATATTTAAATGTGTTTAATTATTTTTCATTTTATGTGTTAGTTTTACAGTAAACTTCTACTGGGAGTGACTAACAGCTTGAATTTGTATATATTTGTATTGAACCCATGATAAATGGGGCTCACTGTACTTGATCCTATGAACACACATTCCCTTTTTCCAGGTCATGTTTGTCTCAAATTGATGATAACTCAGTTGAGTGGTCATTGTTCATTTGATCTTCAGTATGTGACTGTAGCTAACCGTGTCCAGACATGTCGAAAGGAGACTTTACTGTAGACTGCAGGTTATAATTAACCTGAGATGATGCACTGACCTGTGACAAATAGAGTGTAACATTACCCCCTCGTGAGCACGGTCTGGCACGGTACGACTCGCTACAGGGTGATGGAGTCCGAGGGGTCTGACAGAGCAATCCTGGCCTGAGGCGTGGGGAGGTGGCGAGTAAATATGTTGCAAGAAAAGGCCAGTACAGTTACATCAGCTTTCTGATTAGCTGGCAATACACTTAGCAATTATTTTTGCTCAACGTCTTTGTCCATCTACTCCTGCCATGTTCCCAAGCTTAGCTCCTGTACCAAAAAAAACAAAACAAAACAAAAAACACATAAACATAAGCTCCCTACAGCTTTAAACCGTGCGCCACCACAAGTATGTTAACTGGGCCTGTCTCTGGTCGCCGTGCATTAGCTGCACATTCCAGTGGTGAGGATAATGGCGAGTTCTATTAGAGGCTATTTGTGGCGTGTTTCACCAGATTCCAACATTAGTCTGGGTTCTAACCTCGTCTGGTAGGAGAGACGCAACAATAGGGAGGTACACTTGCATCCCGTGGCGTGTTTGCTAATTGTTCTTTGTACCTGCATGGTACATACATGGGAGAGCGTGTTGCAAGGTAGAGAAGGTGGCCTGTTGACACTGAACCCTTGCAGGGGAACTTCCTTTTCTCGGGTCCAACGAAAGCAAACAAGCTAATCAAAACCAGCATCTTAGCCCACTTTTTCTTTTTTTCTTTTTTGCGCTAGAATTAAGTGTAATGGCACATCCACTACCAGTAGGTGGCAGTAACGCTGTCATTGTCAAAATGTGTAAGTAGACGATTAGCTGCTTTGCAGAGGCGTATATAAAGCAGTTTTATAGACAGATTGCAGTATTTATAGTTGCGGTGGAGAGTTGTGGGGAGTTGCACTGAATTAAGGTACAGTAATATAAGCTTTAGTATTTCTAGAAATAGTTAAGAATATTATGTAATGTAAATGTATTGATTTATTTTTTATTTATTTTTTTTTTTTTATGTAATTATTTTATTTTTTTTTTATTTAAGAGAGAGCTCAGAATTGTCTTGATTTCATTGTAAAACTGGCATAGTTTGCAACCGAAAGTGACATCAATGAGTCGGAAGACGCGTTCGTGGAAACAGGAAATTGCATCAGTGGATGCAGGAAGTAAAGAAAGTAGATTGTCAACAAGAATTGTGGTCAGTTTACAATCCACATACATTTTGCGTCTTCGGTAGCATCGTGGATACAGTATACACAAGTACTATTTTTATCATTTCTATGCATTTTTGTGATATTTGAGAAGATGTTCATTGGTGATGTTTATATAAACGTTCAAATTTAGCACGCACTAGCATAATGATGTTGAGGTACTGTGAGGTTATCTAGTTGATGGGTGAATGTAAATTAACCATAGACTGTTAATTTAAGGTTGTTTTTTTTTTAAATCTATGTAGCATGTACGTTTGACGTGAAAGTGATATTTCCTCATACTTTTAGTGTCCCTTTTTTTTTTTTTTTCCGTTATTAAACCTGTGGACCCAGAGTAACGCCTTCAGTCGTGGTGTAGAAGATTTAGCTGAGGTTAGCTGACTGTCCAAACCAGGTTGAATATATTGATATTGTTTTTTTTTTCTCATTTGTAATTAATTTGTGAGTGCTACAATTCCAGCTGTATAAACATTTCCCCCACTACACTCTTCATAAGCTTTAACCTTAAACAACTTTATAAAAATAAATAAATAATGATCCCCACCATCAAAGGTGTATACAGTTTACCAAAGAGTATACATGTTGTAGAGCTACAAACATACAGAAGCCATTACCCTTCGGGTAACCAGACGTGGGTGCAGTGCGGTGAAAGCAAAGGAGTTCCCTCCTCCAGTGTTTAGATGCATCCAGGTTCCAAAGTTCAGCACGTGTGGCTAAAATCGGGGGCAGGTTTAAAATATTCCGTAAACTTTTGTAAACTCCCTTCATCATTCGCTTCGCACTAAATGACTGCAAACAAACAAAAAAGCCACATCGAACATCAGCGTGAGGTTCACAACAGGCGCAGCTTGACACAAGGTGAATCCAACTCGTTTGATAGCAAGAGAGTTGGAAGTTCTCTCTATGGGATACGTGCTAAGGGGAACGGATAGGAATGATGACGGTCCATGAATTTTTCGGTCCCAGCCATACCTTCTCCTGTCAGCGCTGTCACCGACCTCCACCGGGGGGGAGGTAAGACGGACACTGAGCAGGAAACGAGTGATGTTCCTCCTCCAAAGCTTTACTAGGCCCTCGGCTGTCAAATTATGGGTTTCTGCTCGGGCATGGTTTGACCTTCATGCGAGAGCAGAAGATCTTAACTCACCAATCAGAATCGCAAGTTGATTGGCATGATGTTCATGTTAAAAATGTTGTTTATACAGGAAGCTTGGTAAATTTACAACACATTACAGCCATATTGTCCTGGTGTCTACTATAACAACTAAAACATGAGATTACCCATTTTGAAAAAAAAAAATCATGTTCTTATGTGGGGAAAAAAAGAGTCAAAATCAGCAATAAATAAATAAATAAATTTTGCCCAGCAGAAAAAAATGTGGGTCTGAAGCGGCTACCTAATATTTCACAAATGCAACACTAATGAGAATGTTTAAAAATAAATAAATAAATAAATAAATAGATAAATAAATACAAATAATTAAAAAAATAAAGAGAATGCTGTCTTTAGACTAGTGAGGGCACATACGCCATATACATAATGTAAAGAATTTTTTGGGGCGACTTCCCCTTTAATGTTTAAAATGCATAACTGCCAAGCATGTATGAAAACAATTTACCCTTTGTAAAGTTACATTTCAGGCGTAAGTTTTGCATTATCACATTTTCCTTCCATTTAAACAAAACATTGTTGTTGTTTTTTGTCAGTTTATTATATTCATAGCCATGAACAATTTCATTTTTCGATTATATGCTCATCATCAGAGTTTTCATCTTTGGTGGTTATTTACGAAACAAAGCCACAGAAAAAGTGAGTAGAGTGAGTTCTTCGCTATATATGTTGATGAAGCTAAAATTACATGAGATTAGGGGATGCCAAGTTTTTCGTTAAGAAAAATCCTCGTATGTTTGAGTTTTAATATTTTGGTTAAAATAAATAAATAAAATAATAAATCAAAATATGTATTCTTGTAGTTCTTGCTCACTAACAGCTGCTCTGTACAATGGGCAGATAAACTAAACAAAAAAGCAGGTTATTTGTAAAAACATAAATGTGCATCATTCTTTCATTCCACATTATTCATTCTCAACGTAGTCTCATGCATATGGAGGGAATTCCACTCTGTCTACTGCACGCCAATAAAAAGGGAAACATTTAGAGACACGTATATTCACAGTATAAACAAAGCACAGATCAATGTAATGGAGATGCCTGTCCAATGCAGGTCTAAGTGGAAAAAGGTGCAATAAATGCTGTTCCTCACAAGCGTGAAAATGAAAGCCCTCACAAATGTCTAAATATGCCAAACACGCGTGTTATCAAATCAAAGGCTGCCTCTGTTCGGAGCGGTGTTGATATTATCGAGGACAGAACTCGCCGTTGAATAAAAGGAAACAATTTCTCCTCGTGGCTACGCCATGCGCCGTGTCACACGCGTTGCTGAAGCAGAGAGAAGAGCCATCAATCCCAAGTGTGGGTCAAGCATGAAAAAAAAATGCTTAGCTAACTTGATCTTGTGGCATTCCTCAGCTGAAGAACATTCATACTGTGGTTACCTGAGATATTCACTTCAGATAAGCATGTATTTACTTTAACACACGCACTGCTTGCTGCATATGACACACTGCAGAGCACCTAAGTTGGGAGTACTGTGCATGTTAGCGTGTACGCAATTAGGAGATTCGAGTGGAAGCATGTCTTGTGTGTGTGATGTAGAGCATATGCGCGCATGTGAACCCGAGAGTAACTTGTTGAACCGAAGCAGGTACAAGTCTCACGGTGGTGAGTCACATTGTACCGTAAGATGCTGGAAACGCTTCAAAGTGGGTACAAGCAAATGAGCTGAGAGAATCTGGATTTTGCAAGATGAAAGATTTGAGGACCCCAGGAAGACTAGCGAGCACTTTGTGGAAGCTAATGGGGATCCTAATAAAGAATAAAGAAGCAGAATACTTTACGAAAGGTTAAGGTACATTACTTTGGCGCAGATTTGAATTTTCAAGTTGGAAATCTAGTCACGATTTTCAGTGCTGTCAGCTAAAGAAAAAAATAAGACACTCTGTTCCAGTGACAAACTGTTATCTGGCTTCAAAAACATTACCACTATGCAAAACAAAAAACAAAAAAACAAAAAAAGTCAGTAAAGACTATTAAAAAAGTAGCCTGTTTAAGTGAAATACATACAACTAATTTTTTTAAATAAATTTTTTGATGATGAACGACAACATTGTGGGAGAACAATGTATACCGAAGGAAATCAGCAACTAAACATACAAGAAATGCTGCAGATATTAAGAATATCCTTATTGTAGAAAAGCTCTGCAGAAATGTGAGGAAAAAACAAACAAACTATTCACATGTTAAATTTAATTATTTACTTTTCTCAATTAGAAGTAAATGTCAGGGATCATGAGGTCAACATGTAGTTAATAGTGACGAGGGGAAAGAGTGAAGCCACCTGGTTGATGTTGCAGCTGCACAGGGCAAACGCTTATGGTGAGTGTAACTGTGAAGCCTGCAGAGTCATAATGAGAGAATCCATCAACAACGGTCTGAACACACGGAAGATGCAGCTGGGACTCTCAGTACTGTACCGTTGAAACCGTGTTCCTTCATGGCCACGATTGATCAATAAATAAACATCAAAGAAACTCATTTGAAAAGATTAAATAGGGACTTTTTTGACTGCCTTGTTTAGCTTATGGGAGCAGCAAAAGTATTAAGACCATTATTTTGAAAAATATGAGTCCACACCTCAATCATATCTTGAGGCACTTAAGTTCATTCATAAAGGAGTGAACCTGAACCTTTTACTTCTATTTGTGACTCTTTTCCCAAATGACGTAACAGTAGTGAGAAGGGAGAAATATGAATGTGATGGAGACTTCACGCCAGGTGTGAAGTCACGCCAACTGCAGCAAGAATTTGTTCTCGCTATGCATGACAGTAACATGCTGCCAACGTGGTTGGCAAACCATCTTCAAAATGAACCTTATCTTGGTTATGCTTTTATTTTGAAGTTCTTCCTGGCAGTGTCTGACGTCTGACTTGACTCATCATCCCGATTGCAGGCGTTCATATTGCCATAACAAACTGTTTCCACCAATATCAACATGTCGTCTTGAAATCAAGGTCAATCACTCAAGGACACCCCCCAAAAAATCAAATTATTCTGACATTGTATTATACAGCCCCTGTTGTCAGTGAATAGTGGCAGCTCTAGCGTTAGCAGCTAGCAGCATTAGCAGCTACTCTATCAGCTAGCCGCTAAACAAGTGCCCCATACTGGTTCTCTTAACCTTCAAAACGGCATTTTCTTTGTAAGAGTGTACTTAATATTCTGGTTGGTACACTTTTTTTTTTCTTTTTTTTTTTTTTTACAGACTTTTTGTATATAGTTTGAATGTATAGCTTCACCGCTAGCAAATTATAAACAAGGGAAATGCCTGGTCCTGCCTTACATGTGTTTCCTAACAGCTGTGCTGGCTCACTGAACCAAAGCGGCATGGATGACTGCTAATAACCCAGCCTAATAATCCCTATATTACCTAATGCCTTTCCTTCATTCTGTGCCATTTAATAGCCATTCATTATAGTGCTAACAGTCAGTGCCATTGTGACTAGAGTCCCAGAGGCGGAGCTTGAACGCAAGACGGTGGTTGCTCGACACGATGGTGGAGCCAAAAGGGCCGCGTCCTGCCCTGAGGAGCTGATGCTTGGTGATTACACAAGGTCTTTCAGAGGTGAAGAGAATAGAGGTCCCCTCCTGTTAATGAGTGCCTGGACCGATAGGAAACGCACACACAAACATAGTCTCAAGGAAAAAATGAATGTCTTCCTCTTCCTCCGCGGAACTCTGGAAGAACCTCTTGAGCGTCCTCGTCCTGAAAGTGTCTAACTGGACTTGCACGATGATGTGACGGAGTGGTTCTGCTTCATTGTAGACCGCCTTCCACTGCTTTGACCTCAAGTCTTTTAAATCCCGGATCAGGTCTGCGATTTGGAATATCAAGCGACTCAGCAGCGCATGTCTTGATTACACTTTTGGGCCCAATTTGGACGCCCAGAGGAGGCTCCCCTTTAGGATGGCTGAACATACACTAGGGACTCTGGGAACTTTACAGGAAGCCATTAAGGAAACAAGACATTTCCGACCGCAGGGAACAACCAAAGACGAGGGGGAAAAAAAATACTCTTCAGGAGTGAATTGTTTGGAGTATAATAGTTGTGTTGTTTTTGCGTTGCTATGTTGTGTGAGGTCTCCGGGTTCAGCTCGCGTGACAGCTACAGTACATGTTGTGTTCAAGTCACATCCATGTTGTCAATGAATGTTGAAAATTTAGCTGGAAATGGGAAAACTATGAAATTCACTGCCGTCATATCACTCTCTGCTCCTTTTTTACATAATTACGTTACTTTTTTGGGGCCTGATCTACTACGATACCAAATAGCTGGCGCTAAATTAACTAACTCATTTGTGGTGACCGTTTAAAAGAAAGTTTTGCACTTTAGGCAGCTCTGATGGGTTTCGATAAGGAAAATGTGGGCACTGAAAGAATAAAATGAAATTTAAAGTGAAATTTGGGCACCGCAACTTCGTAAAGTGAAGTTTGAAGTGATGGAATTGGAAGTGTTTTTCTATTCTGGTTTTTTTTTTTTTTTTTTTTTTTTTTTTTTTTTTTTTGGGTCATTGGTCATTCGGCAGTGTCTTACCGATTTATATATATATATATATATATATATATATATATATATATATATATATATATATATGTGTGTGTATGTATATATATATATATATATATATATATACATACGTTTTATTATTATTATTTTATGCTCGCATCTGTGTGAACATGTGAATTTTTATTCATTAGTTCACCTAAAACCTAATAAAAATACCATTACCCTTTAACTTAACCGGATGCTTCAGATTCTCGCCAGAGTCATGAAGATCAGGAGACCAGAGGAAAGGTCAAAGGAAAGAGAGATGAATCACAGTGAAATCCAGCACCAACTAAACACCACCTGCCACCCACATGGTTACAAAACCAGAATCTTACACCAACCCCAGAAACCTCTAAATTACAACAGATTAGGGAGAGCTCAGGAGACCAGAGGAAAAACTAAAGAGAGGAAGGAGGGAAGGATATGCTCTTATTCAGGTTTTTAAAGCCTTAATAATAATCCGGGCTGCACCCGATTAGTAGATTAGCTGCCTCGTAAGTTTGCTTAAGCAATCAGATTCACACCCATTTTGCAAGCATGAACTTGGACTAAATCAGGCCCGTGAAACATTGGCTTTTGGGTGCTTAAACAGTTGGTGGTCGACTGTGTATTGACACATGGAAGCAATTGTGTCTCCCACCCTGAAATATTTATGCACTGGTGAATTATTCTAAGCATGTCCCCTGTGTTTATTTCTCCAACCATGGCAGGACAGCCAAGCACTCGCTTAGCGGACCAAAAACATTTTGCGTCTAAAATGGGCAACTAATGACAATGCCGAAGCAAATTTGAACCAAGCTGATCCCTTCGAGTTCCACGGCCCTGCTTTCACTTAGGCTCCTTTTTCTTTGCGCCAATCCACATCCAAACACTGTTATTGGCTCTGCATAATATTTTGATATCTGTCATCTAATGCTGTTATGAAGGACCCAAAGGGAGAGGAAGTAGTGTTTTTTTTTTTTGTGGTGTTCATTCCTACCACAATACGCCAGTGCCAGTCTTCAATGGGAGCGCTTGTTGTGATGTCTTATGGCAGCAGTTCAAACACGGTCTACGTGAGGTCTAATGCGCTACTCCATTTGTTTAGTCTTGGCAGACTGCACATGAACGCCGTCGTTCTCAGACATTCGGCATTGTCTATTGTGTTGCTGTCTTAGCATGGATGAGGATTGGCTTAGCGAGTGCATTGCTAAAATAAGTTTCGAAAGCGTGAATCACTAGTCCGCATTGTTGCCAATGTTTAAATATATTGTACTATATTTGCTTGCTGCTACTATACGTTTATTTATGTGCTGCATTGACTTGAAGTCAATAACACTTCACAACTCTAGGGGGAGCCCATTGCCTCCCTCCCAGATGCTTCTCTTAATGCAATATTTGTACACAACTGTCAACACACATTCAGTAATAGCACCACGTTTTATTGCACTGATGAGAAATCTTGTTTATAATCTTGTGAGTCATCAATGTGCTTGTTTAAAATAGGGTACATTAAAATAGGATGTCTCCCTAACAACTGATCCATGACATAAGTCATGTGTCACAGATTGAAGTGGGCGCATGTGGACATTGTGGAGGGGTGAGGAGACTTCTAGGTCCACTGAAATCTGAAACCCGGGCAAGCGGTGCTGATGGAAGTCAAGCATGCCGAAGGACAAGTGCAGCCTGCCGAAAATGTGGCACAGAACGAGAGCAGAGGTGGCAGAAAGAGCAGCAGACGTGTGCGAGGGGGAACGTGAGCCATAGGAAGTGTTGAGCCAGACGGGAAGACGTGACGGGAACATGAGAAACCTCGCACTGACATCAGCGCTTCACCCATGCGTGAGAGGTTGAGGTGCGGGCACTTGAAGTCAGAAGGCGAATATAATAGCACAAACCACCGAGTGAAAACACGTGTTTGCTTGTTCGGTGTTTCAGTCGAAGCCTTTCTTCACCGAACGTGAGCTGAGACCACAAAGAAAATGCGAGTTCCCGTGTGAGGTTCGGAGGTCACTTGTGTTCGAGCACAGCGGCAGATTTATGGTCTTCATCAGCCTGAGGGATGGAGGTCACATGTTGACTGTGTTACACGCCTAAACAACCACACACATACAGGACGCTGTCATGTATGCAAAAATACCATCCAGGTTGTGCACTTGTCAAGGTGCGAGTAATAGTTTGGACAATGAATGAGGTTGAGGGTGGAAAAACTAAATGGATTATGGAATAATGAGGACTCAATCTGCGATTCAGCAACAAAGTTGTTTACTTTTGAATTATCTTTAGTATTCGTGGGGACTTTAAAGGTGCAATATTTAAATAGGGACGACCGTTCTCCAATTAATGACTGATTGGATACATGATTTGTTTGGCTAAATGGCTGCCTTTTTTTTTTTTTTTTTTAATAACAATAAATTGTAATATGTGATAAATATCGAGTAGCCTACCCATGGTAGCTTGCACACGAAAACGTTTCCAAGATTTAAAACGGACCTACAAATAATAAATTCATAAATATAGTCGGCAATTGAGAAATTTGCATGAACCCGCTCATAAAACTAGGGATAGACCGATTATCGGCCGGGCCGATTATCGGAGCCGATATTTGGCATTTTGACAAATATCGAAATTGACTATTTTACAAATCTGAAAGCCGATAAAACTGGTAACTGCTTGCGAACGTAGCAAATTTAGCGTTTTCATCAGGATTTGAAAGTTGTTCACAGACAGTTTTTACTTTTCGCAAAAATATTTCAAACATATTCAGAAAATTTTTCACTGTCTGCGAAGATCTTTTGAAACCTTTTACAAAAGTCACATCAAGTACTCTGATGAAAACGCAAAATTAGCTACATTTACATGCATTTGCGGCTCAGTGAGATACAGGCAACTTAAATTTCCACTTTATAAAAAAGATGCTACACTGGGAACTCCCTACACTTCTTATAAAAAATAAATAAATAATAAAATAAATAAATTAAGAAATTATGTTGAAGTTTTGGAAAACTTAATTTACAGTAGAAAACTTTAGGGAAATAATTTAATTTAGTTTTTAATTTAGCTTAACACATGATGATTCTGGAAGCTCCCAGCTCCCATCTTTTACTTTTTCTTTTTTTTTTTCTTTTTTTTTTCTTTTTTTTTTTTTAAGAATTTTTAAACAAAGCTGTCAATTCCTTATATGTTTAAAATTAAAAGAAATCGTTTTGGTTTTATTATTTGTTTTTATTTTTATGCTAGTATTTTCTCTTTTACTGCAACTGAATATTGGTTTGAAATATCGGTTATCGGTCTCCTTGACCACTAATAATCGGTATCGGTACCGATCTTGAAAAAACCATTTCGATCTATCACTACATAAAACACTTGTATTTCATCAATTTTGTATTTTTTGTCTTGCTGTATTTAGGAGGTATATTTCCGTCCATAATCAAACTTGAAAAGTAAAGAAAAGTTTGAGCTTATTACTCACAGTGATTTAACAATGTGTTTCTGAGCTGGTCTTCATTGGCAACCACAATTTCAAATTGTGTTTTCGGAAAGAGGGGGAAAAAAAAGTTAATTTTGGAGGATAGAGCAATGTGTTCTCTGATTTATTGACCAGGAACACACAGACTTCATTGTTGATGGGGAAAAAAAAGTTCTAGTTCAACCATAAACTCTTAGAGGGTTTTTTATTGGACAATCTCTCCCATAAATGAAAATATTGAATATTCGCTTAGAGGGAAAGTGTCCTTAAATAACATTCACATTGGCTATATATACATTTTAGTGATGTTACATTTAGCTCATGTCTTTCACCTCCGTGGCCCTAGTACTCCATTATGCCAAATTGCCAAGATCATGTCTGCGGTTCTTCTGATTCTAGTAGATGAGTACAGAAAAAAAGGATTTGGGATTGCACGCCACAGTGGCTCCAAATCATCTTTAATATTTGGGCCCAGCCGGGGCCAGGTCAGTGCATCGGAGCATTTTATCACTGATCCGCCTAAAAGAGACTCTCGTGTTTTGTTTTTGGTCATTTGGCAAGAATGTGCATCAGTTTAAAGATTCCGTTCCATTACATCAAATAGTAAACTTGTAGGAGCAGAGGTGGCATGATGAGCACGCGCGGATTGACGGGAGATAAATGATCACTTGTTTGCGTTGCTCCCTGTGCAGCTGCACTTTACGCCTCCTTACCTGCATGCTCCCACTCAACTTCTTTGCAAAGTCACCTGGTTGTAAATGCTGATAGAGATGCAGCCGGTCAACAGGGGTGACTGGAGAAGACCTCTGTCTTTGTCATTCCCTCCCAGCTGTGTTAGTCATTAACTAGTGCACAGAAGCAGTTGCAAGTGTGGCAGGAACCTTGATTTGAACCTGATATACTCGCAGTGGGAAGTACTATACTTTTTGTAGATTTTTCAAGTAGTTGTTCTTGAGTATATTATAACGTATAACAATAACATATTTAACAATAAATACCTTTACATTAAATATCACATAACCACTTTTTTGGTTTCTATCACATCTCTGCCTCATCCTCCTCGAAGCAAAGCTATTTGCAACGAATTAACATCCCAACCAACAGGAAAACGCACCAGGCTACTTCCTGTTGGCTGGCGTGCCAAATATGGATTAGCTTGCGCCGGGGCGCCGTCATGCCATCCGCCATCCTACCCCGCGATGAACCCAAAGAAAGCCAAGTGCACTTGAAGTGTATTTAATCATTAGCTAATTTTGATTTATTTAGTTATTCTACTCATTCCACAAAGTAAGCTAGCAAAGCTATGAAAACACATTGTTTTGATTGTATTAAAGGTGAGCCAATGCTAGCTAGCTAGCTCCTAAAAAACGTATAACATGTCATGTTTTTATTCTGAGTATGAGCACAGATACTAACATTGTGCTGCGGTATTAAAATTAGTATTGTTGATTATTGACAGTAAAGATTCATTTCATATATATTCTTTTATTATACATTTCAGAGTCTGTATACGGGAGTTCAATCAGTACTTCTACTTGATATGTCCCCTCACTCACTCTTGTTCCTTTCAAGTTCACTCTCGGCCAAGCTTGCACCTGCCATGGTGGCCGCTTTACATGGCATTACAAATATAATGTTCTTGACTTGGAAACATGGTGTATGTTACCTCAATAACATCCCGGCGCAGCCAGCGGCCAGTGATGGCATCCAATGTGTAAGCAATATGAAATGATATCTTGGCGGGGTCTTTGAAATAAACACATGATCGTGTTTGAAAGCGTCCGCAATGATTTGATGAGTGATCGTAGAAATAGCATGGCTGCGGATAACCATCCAGCAGTTTTAAGGCAGTGGATAACAAATGGTAGTGCTGAGAGGGTAGTTAGGAATTAACCCCTTCAGACCCTTAGATGGTCCCAGTGGACATGACATATTCGCATGTAAACCAATAAAACACATAATTTGGATGATGTCTAGTTCATGATTGGATCTAACATAACCAATCACAATCGTGCTATTCTAGTTAGACTCTGTGATTTATGGCTCTGCAACAGCAGTTCCTATTTGTATTCAATAAAAAAAAAAAAAAAAAAACATAGGCCAATGTGTCAGCGTTTTTTTAACTGTTTTCCAGTCGTGAGCAGGAACAGAACTGTTTAAGCTTTCATCTTAGTCTTCCTTGCAGACAGGTCTTCAATGACAAACGCCAGTTATTTTCAAAGCGTGGCTTGATGTGTTAAACCGATGATTCAGCTGAAGTGTTTTATATCGATCCAAGTCACTTGAAGAGCTGCATTAGTGAGTCTGAGTAATAGTAACAGTGCTTGTGTTTAAATATTGGATGAAATAGCTGCATATGTTTGACAAACAATGGTACTTAGCAGGTGGTAGTCTGAGTAAAGGTTTGTGTGTAGTGTGACAGATAGATGGGGTCAATAAATAACAAAGTAAATGCCATAAATTGTATAAGTACATTTGAGATACAGTCTACAATATACATACTTGGAAAAAGTACATCATCAAAGATCTGTTGTACTGTTTCTGAACATTTTTATACCCCAGAAAATTCTGTACCTGTAAAGGGGACAAATCTACGATATTTGACTATAATGAACCTGATCTGGTTACATGTTTGTCGACACGGCAGCTACTGGACCACTTCTAAGCTGCAAATGTCAAGGGTAAAAAAAAAAAAAAAAAAAGCAATATGAGCAGTTAAACGTACCGCGCCAGTCGAAAGAAACTGTACCCGTAAAACGAGTACAATAATTATTTTGGGGGTTTACGAGCTTCTTTTACTCATTCTTAAGGTCAGCAATATGTTATAAGTATGTTTGAAAAGATGTAAGAGCTCCATCTTCTTACCTTCTCTCACCTTGACCGAAGCCATCGTGACTGTCATGAGCGTGTCTGATTTTTGTGTGATAAAAGAAGTGATATAAAGCAGAGCAAGAAGCCACTTAAAGGTAATGTCTGGGGGGGATTAGGTGCACTTTACCTGTGGAAATGGAGAGGAAAAGTGATACTTTGCACAGGAGGCATAGATGTCCTTCAAACTGTTTTCCTGAAGCACGGCACACACGTTGTCTTCTGTTACACAAATATACACACATAAACACAAAGATACTGCACTTTAAAGTGGAGATTAGCAGACTTTTTTTTTTTCTTACATAAAAAAAAAACTTCCCCCAGAGCCGCTGGTTTTGCTTTAACATGTTCCAGAACATCAAACTAGGACCACATTTAAGGATTAAATACTATAGCAACGTTTTTTTTTCCAGTGAGAATTTAAGCAACATTTGAAATAAATTGAACTCTGACAAATTCACATTTACAGAGACAAATGATTACCTTGCAGCTAAAGTGCATCACACTAAAGAATCTGCATCTAGTCTTGTCTGTATTCCAAGTCAGTCTTGTTATTTCCTTCAGGTGACCCAATTGTTTTCCTAATGTGTGCTCATGTGTTTATTCTTTTTTGAGGACTTAATTTCACACCTTCAGGTCTCTCCCGATGTTCTTGCAACACCGGTGGTCCGAACATTAACTTGTCGAAAAACATATCCCCTGTTCCACCCAACATTTGAACAATGATTTAAGCGGAACTCATAAGTACACTTTGAACCAATGTGATGGCAATCAAAATTATAGCAAGATGTTAGATGATAATCACAACAAAACTGAAGAAACAGAGGCACAATTATTAAGATACTTTTTTTCAGACAGACATTATGGATACAAGTGGGAAAAATTAAATGTATTACTGTCATTAGCAAAACATAAAACCAATGTTTTAAAAAAAAAAAAAAAACGAAAAAAAAAAACATCCAGCTGGAAACTATCCCAGCTATCTTTGTGCAAGAGGCTGTGTTGACTCTGGACTGCTCTCCAACCGATCGCAACGAATCAACAATGTTATTTTCCTTATTAACTCATTTGCTCCCTATAACGTGTAAATACGTTGTTGTTTTTTAATGTTCTAAGTGTCCCAAAGACTTATTTATATGTTTTTTTGTTTTTTTTTATGCTAGAGCATACATAAGGCTTTGTTGCAGCCTGTCAACTGCAAAGAACGGTTGCAGAAATGGTAGTTATTACACAAACGGCCAGCAGGTGGCAGCAGAGCAAAGGAGATCAACCAGGGCCATCTAGAAAAAAAAGCTAAATTACTTAAATTTTAAATAGATTTGTGAAAACTGATGAAAATTAGCTCTCTTCTAATGCTAATTGCTGCAAAACGGAAACAGATAGAAACATACTTTTTTTTTCCTGATAAAATAATTTTTTTTGTTTTGATAGATTCAATGTTTTTATAGCAATAGAACACAATATTCTGTGGGCCTTGCAAAATCAGTCAAAATCCAGTAAAACATCCGGGAGCGAACGGGATTGCTTCTGTGAAAATGGCTGGGAGTCAATGAGTTAAAAGACAGTGTATCATGTAAACGATATTTACGTTTGTCTAAAAGTTGCTTTGAAATCCTTCCTCGTCCGCAGTTACTTCGACTAATGGACGGAACATCCCATTCCCTCTCATGTGAAAAAACAAACTTGTTCAGTACACACCCACAAACACGACCAGGGTCAACAAACACGCATCTTAATTGAGGAGATCTTTGTTTGAACGCACGTCTGATTCACTGGCGGCTGAATATGGTTTGTTTATCTGGGCTTAGCTTATTTCGAGCATTGTCACGCAAGGGGATTCTTTTGCGAGGCTTGCACCGATTCTTCTGGACTCACAAGACAGATTTGGTTCGTATTTATCAAGTTTTTTTTGGGGGGGGATTTTCAGGCTACAAACATGCTGTTGTTTTAGCAATGGCCATATTTAGTGTTGAAATTGAATCACACTGCTTTTGTTTTTATTTTATGTGCAGTTTTTTTCCTTTGTTTTTGTTATATCAACACCGTTCATTATTTGTGGCTGCGTCACTCCAAGCAGATTTGGTCCATCGTGCCTTCGCCTCTCATTAACGGTGACACGCGAGGACCTACACGGTCTTTCAGCACCAGCTCAACACAAACCACCTGCTGGACTCCCAGCACAGCGCCACGGTTTCATGCACACCCTCACCAGAAAGCATAAACACGTGAAGTTCACACACATTCTGTCACAGAGAAGCCCAAATGATTCCAGACGTGATGAGAGTTTCCTCGATGGGGATAATTGGAAAATCTCACATTCATATACCGCTTAACAGCCGGGTAGCATGTTAGCGGATTATGACATCACTCGGCTCTGACAAAACCTGATGATCATGATTATCATAACTCTTTTGACACTTGATGTCAAGTATAAAATAGGACCTATAATTTTCTTATTACGCACAATCGTTACATGTGTTTATCATCCCTCTCCTACTTTTCACTGAGAGGTTAAATATGTACTTGCAGTGTTCACAGCTGTACGATACATACATGTTTATGATCTCAGAAAAATATTGCATTAGCAAGTAATACATTCCTTCAATTAGGACTGTGCAATTAATCAAAATTTAATTATGATTTCAATTATTAGACTCCACAATTACAAAAAAAGCTTATTAATACAGATTTTTTAGTTTTTTCACCTTTTTTAAATTTTAAAATAACTAATACATTTTGTTTTATCCGAAAGGAACTTGCATAATTATCGTGTTTCAGAGAATTTTATTTAATAATTTTTATTTGTTTTTGAGGTTGAAACATGTTCTTGTTTTGTACCAAAAAATAAATGATCGTCCTATTGGACAGTGCACATGCTGCACTCCAACTTCAAATTTATGCCAACATAAATCAATATATGTTATTATAAATATATATTATTATAAATTCTGTTTGGTCCAAAAGAAACTTACATAATTATAGTGTATCTATTTTTTTTAATTGGTCCTAATATTTTTAAAATAAATGATCGTCCTACTGCACAGTGCACAAGCTGCACTCCAACTTCAAATTTTTGCCAACATAAATAAATATATATTATTATAAATTATGTTTGGTCCAAAAGGATTACAATAATTAATGTTTCTAGTTTTTAATTGGTCTTAATATTTTTACATGCTTGAACATTTTCTTGTTTTGAACAAAAAAAATATTTTTGGGAATAATACTGAACTTATTTTAAAACATCCTCATTTGACGCTAATACCATAATATTTTTCAGATATTTTTGTGCAATTTTACATTAAGGTGTATCATCTGTATAGTTGGAGTCCAGTTCAAATTGTGGCCACTGAATTATTTCACAAAGCCATGTTTGACCCAAGAGAGACACACTTTGCCTGAGGCGGATGAGTCACCCGGCATGGGAATCACCTACATTTTTAACTGTTTACATCCACAGCGTGCGTCTGCCCTTCCTGCTCCCCCACCCAGTTTTTATTAGATGAGAAGTTGGACGAAGACAAGGAAAGTTTGACAGATCAGGAGACGGTGAGCGAGATGTTATGTCAGCTGCTTGGGTTCATGCGGTCGCAAAGAAAGCGTCCGCTTCAGTGATAGGAGTTTATCTGAAATGTCATTGGAAGCTCATGAATCCAAAGCTTTATTTGTTCTGCCTGAATTGTTTTGACAACTCGTGCAATTGTCAAAATGGAATTTTTGCTCAATTTCTGACAGGGTTATGTTAGTTTTGGCACTTTCAATGTAGTTACAGTAGTTGGTGGTTTCGATTATTATTATTTGTTTTATTTATTTTTTACATAAATTGTTAATTTTAGTTTATTTTTCTATTATTTTTATCTTTTGAAGTCCTATTTCTTGCATGCACAATCACGATGGATGGATGGACGGATGGACGGATGTATAGAAAGTAACCAGAGACAGATGAGAACTGCATTTTGTCAAATAAATAACAGCCAGAGATGTCTCTTCCCTGAACCGCAGAAAATACCGATGATGTTGGCATGTAAACTCGAGGCACCGCCTCTGGAGGTCAGCAGGCATGAAATAGAATCAGGTGCTTGTTTGGAAGAGTAAGTATTTAATCGGAAACCTTGTTCCTGCGTACGTTTTTGTGTCTGTGTGTTCATTTGTTCTTCATTGTTCTCGATTATTGCGCACACGATACGAGCTTACAAGAGAGGAAAATCAGGGCGGTGTTCTGGGACTCCTGCACTTTGTTACCTGGAAGCACTTTGTTTGCAATAAACGTCACAGTAGCTTATTGAAGGCAAGTTGTGAGGATGAGTGTGTGTGTGTGCGTGACCGCAATAGATGGAGAGTTGTATGTGTTGTGTTCCAAGACAAACTACCAGTATTCAGGTGTTGATGGAGAAATTACTTCCAAACCTGTTCATATCATTTACATAGTCAACAAACAAATTAAATACCGTAAATTCAGTCTTGAATCATCGGAGGTAAAGACAAAGATCTTGGCATGGATCCATCTGTTAGTTTCCTCAGATATTGAAGCTTCAAGCACACACACGCAGTAGAAAATGTCCGCATGACCTTCTGCTTGGCTCCAGTATAACATTGGACCACAGCCCACTTATAAGAAGTGTAACACTTCAGACACATGTACGTTACACAGCCACGTGTTTATTATCACTCGCAAATGAGCATTTTCAACAGCTAAAATAAGTGAACAATTGGACATCTTTTTGATTAATCGCGAGGTAAATTATTGAATATTAGATTTGAAGAATAGAAGAATATCACAGAATGTTCTGAACTGCAGCTTCAATGTCTTCCAAGCGGTAATCTTAGCCTACTCATTGTGTCTTTCACTCATCTTCAAAGTAAAGTTTTTATCTTTTAGTTGTAACAACTAACTTTGTTTCATACTTGCATGACATACCAAAGATTATAAAATGAGTTTCAATCAAACACAATAGCACTCTTGAAATAAATAATTTGTCATTTGTAGCATTTTATCTTCTTAACTGCACTTCAGAAAGGTTTTTCTTTTTAGTTTAAAATAACTTTCTTTAACTTCCAGGATTGAGTGGCAGCCAATGGCAGAATTAAACCAGGGTGTTTATTCGTTTTTGATCAAGTTTTTAAACTATCCTTGTTTATCCATGTCCTATCTACCGTAGCTACTAACTAGCTAGCGCTAAGCTAACTATAGAAGGTTCATATCTCCGGTTCAGCGTCACAGTTTGCAAACTCCCTGCGTGCTAGGATGGCATCAGAGACCAACAGTGAAGTAACAACCACCTAGATGGGTTTAACAAGTTTAATTAATATAATGCTCATTAACCTAAACATTAACATATACGCAAAAACAACACTGATGTCACTTTCGAAAGTGCTGTGCACTCTCCACTTCAATAGTAATACACAAAAATCTGCTATGAGTCATTCTCACTTAAATCCAAAAATTCTGATACGGCATCCTTTTTTTTAAGTCAATTTTCATCTCAAAGTTACCACTGATTCATGCGCAGCCCTAAAAAATACATTTATCTTTAAAGAGCGTCGGTGACAACCTTGTTAAGTGTGAACCCAGCTAAGTTCCTGAAAAGAAGTTGACGTAAACCGGTAGTGGTGTAGGAATGATTCATGACCGTGTAGCAGCCAGTCCGGGATTCCATAAATCAAACTTCTCACTGGCCACATCATATCCTGCTCCCCTCAACACCAGACCCTACATGAAGCAAAAGCTGTAAGGTCTGCTGAACCTGACCTTCAGCAAAAGAGGGCGCAGAAACAGTCGCAAACATCCGTGAGACTCCATCCCGTTCTGCACAATCACAGTTTTTGTTTTCACATCTTACACGTAACGTTTGAGCGTACGTCACTGTCACTCATCCATCTACGGCCGACACACAACGTGGGGTTGTCTGCGTGTGATCAGCGCGCATTGGATGCCAGACAACACACGGCCGCCTGCTGAGAGACAACAAGCGAGGCTCACTTGTTCTCTATTCGAGCATCCTGCGCCGAATTGGGGAATTTATTGCTCCGTCTGTGTGTTTTCACAGGGCCTCCCGGAAAGCGTGGAAGGATGGGAAGAAGAGGGGAACCGGGTAAGTGAAGCCCACCACCTGTTTTGTTGCTTGTCTTGCCTTTCCTGTCCCTTTCCACCGTACTCGCTCCATCACGCTCTTGGTGACTGGAAGATTGGTGTAAAGCCCGCAACCAGCGGGTCGGGCCTTTAGGCTTCAGTTGGCCCAGCTTCTCGTGTTAACCTGGCCCATGTGGTAGTGCTAACATTGTCCAGATGTCAGCCTGTCTCACTGAGCACTAGCAGCTGCTAAAGCCCAGTGAGCGCCAACATCTCTGCCCCATGGTTTGGGATGATAAACCCTGATATGACGTTTCACCACCGGTTTATTGAATAGCTGCGTCAGCATGACACTGTGTAAGCCTTCAAAGAATTCATCAGCAAAACAAGGAGCGCAGTAAACAAACAATAGTGGCCAGCCAGGATTTGGTGGTGTTTTTTCGACCATACTCCACTTTTGTCAGTAGGGCGACTATTGTAAAGCAAGTGGGGTTTTTTTTTCTTTCTTTTTTTTTTAAGCACAAACAGCTTTTTTTTTTTTTTTTTAATAATAATAAAATGTTTATGTTAGAGCATAGTCATTATGTTTAGTATATTTAAGTTTGTTTTGTTGTGTTTCTGCTTTGTGACAGCTCAGGCTGTTTGAAAGCGCTATATAAGTAAAGATGACTTGACTTGACTTGACTTGACTTGACTTACGGTCAAAAATGGACTGACCCAACCTATTGGGTTAAAGTAACTCAAAAAGTTGGGTGAAATCAAATTAATAACCCATGCAGCAACCCAATTGTTTGAATTGTTTTGTGGGTTATTCATTTGACCCAATGTTTTTGGGTTAATTGAATAACCCAGTTTAATTGAATCCAAAAAATGGACCGACCCAATTTTTGGAGTTATTTAACCCAAAAAGGTGCGCATAATCCACAAAGAAACCCAATTTTTGGGGGGTTGTTTTGTGGCTTATACTCATTTGTTTTGACCCCATTTTTAGGTTTTGAGTAGCCCAATTGAATGGAGTCAAAAATGAACCAATCAAATCTTTTTAATTGTTTAACCCAAAAGGTTGGGTAAAATTAAATTAATAACTCACAAAGCAACACTTTTTTTTTTTGGGGTTGATTTGGATTTATTTGCTGGTGATTCATTTGACCAAAATTTTTGAATTAATTGAATAATCCAATTGAATTGGGTCAGAAATGAACCAGTGTACCTTTTGGGGTTGTTTTGTGTGTTATTCATTTGACCCACCAACATTTGGAGATAATTGAATTACCCAAAAACATGTCGGTGCCTTTTTGACCCAACTAGTTTTAGACTGTAAAATTTTGACCGTTTTTATTGTGTTAGTTTGTATAACTTGCTTTCAATTGCGAATCCTAAGCTAACAATTCAAGTGCCACTGTACCGATGGACTGAAAGCCACAGATTCATCACTCATGACGTACATTTAAGTAGTTCCATTTAAGTCCTGCTTTCCAGATAAGTTGTGCCTTGATTTGAAAGAAACAGACACTTTTTCATGTAGATATGTAACAATGACCTTTTTGGTCATAGGACTAGTTGGGAGCAATTACTGTATCAGAGACATGGCAAATACAAGTTGTGTTCCTGAACCAAATTGTACAACTTGAGGAGATCTTGTGGCGGAACTTAAAGCTGTGAATCAGCATTTATTTATTTTTTTCGCAATTCAAACTGTTACACACAAAAACAATAGTGTGAGTCACTTTCTATTCAACAAGCAGTAATTAAAGTTGTGTGTAATCGTGGATATGACTGTGATTCACTGATACAGATCATTTGACTGAAGTTTAATTGTCCAGTAGTCTACTTACATTATTTTCTCCCTGCTCGTCATTCCTTTCATCTTTTACCTCTTCTGTATGTAGTACTCTTGAGTTCATGTTTTTTCCCTTAGTGTCAAGTTTAAGGTTGCTTTCGCTGCATTGTTTTTTGAGTCTGCATGTTTGTTTAGTGCCGGGGCCCAGGAGGTCCTTGTCCCAGTGTCTAGAGTCTAGACACAAGCAGCACTAATTGACTTGGTCTCCATGCCTCATAAACCCCCAACACCTCACACTTCTTCACCCCCTCCTTTTTTATTCAGCAGTTTCTCTCCAGTCAACAAGGAAATTCGACAGCTCATGTAGATTGGGGCAGCATAAGTGTAATATTTAACCTACATTTATATTGTGGAACCTCTAAAGTAGAATGACCATAAGAAAATCAACCAAAGATTGAGTAAATAATAATTTCAGAATTCAAACCACCATTGTAACATTGTGCAAGATTGTTGAGACCATATTGCATTTGTGGAATTTATTCCAAAAGAAGTACCTAACCAGCCTAAAAACTTCTATTATACACACTGGAAATTATGTGAAGTAAACTGTATCCTATCCAACGCCTTTGATTGATAAAACTTGATAAATAAAAAGTAAGATTCTTGAAGTAATTAGACTTTTTACATGTTATTATTTACTTGTTTTTACACTCACACAACAGTTATAATGTTGCTTTAAAAGATTCTTGTAAAGTTGATACAGGATCCAAGTTGTTTATATTTTGTTTGCTAATGAGATTTTTAGCTTTCTTTCAAAAATCTATCTTTATTTAGTGGTTAAATAAGCTTTTTGTGTGGTTTATTTCTGCCCTATTGCAAAGTTTTTGGGTCCGGGGAAGCCGTACGGGGGACATTTTTCCAAGACAGCCTCATAATCCTGATGACAATTTAACATAACGACCACTTGTAACCCAAAATGCCACAAGAAGGGTTTATTTTTTTAACATTCAAATATTCATGAGGTAGGCAGAGGCTTGTTTATGTGCCAGTCTCCATCTATAGATATGAACTTTTTTTTTTTTTTTTTCTTTTTTTTTTTATAACACAACATCATTTATCTCATTTACGTACCACTGGCCCGTCGTGACAATTCATGAACAACCAAGACTGTAATGTGAAGTCTCCCATCATAATCCTGACCTGACTTCACAACCCAATGCAAACCATGACAAATGATGTGATGTCAGATGTCAGCTTCACCGCAAAACTCCTTTGGCAGCAGATCTTATGAACTTGCCCTGTACCATATTTGGGGCCTGATTGCAAACAAACCACAATTCATGTGCAGCGAGCAGAGATGCACACACTATTTTCTAATGTCTGTTTTCTGTCTGTGTTGCAGGACCTCCTGTAAGTACATTTCCATCTGACCCAGCAAGGTAGTATTAACGTTGACCAGTGTGAACACATAAAAGTCACATTGGGCGGGTGCATGTTGCCATGTGAAATAGGGCAAAAGAAAACGGCGGCCGTCAAACTGTCACAAAACCATGTTGCACATCTGCACCCGCAGAACTTAGTAGGAAGTGGACCACCAGTGGAAGTGTGTGCGTGTCTGTGTGTGTGTTTTAGGGACAGCGAATAAGTTATTCTTCTCTGAGGACTCAAAAATCTATTTTTTTATTATTTTTTTTTAAACACACATAGACACACACTCCATTCATGTTTTAACTGCACACAACTTCTGATTTCCGGTTGAGGACCGAAAATTCCCAATGCCTGCAAAAAATTTCATTGTTCAATGTTACCATTGTTTTTTACTAAGCACATGACAAATAAATATCTTCAATCTTGATAAGCATGAAGATTTCAACTGAGTAGGCGGGCACTGATTTGCTTCAAAAAAATTATTTTAGGATATATTTTTAGCTCATAAATACTTTAACAAAGTGCAAATAAATCTAATCCCTGATTGCCATTCAATTATAACACAATATTCCAAAAATGATCTGCAGCACTTTTCTAACCTGTTTGATTGCTTCATCCTTTAATCTCTAACCTCACCAGGGCAAAGCGGGACGGGATGGATACCCGGTAAATTAGATTTGTTCACTCCTCTTTTGACCCAATTATGAGCTCTTTGAAAACTCTCCTGATTTTTTTTTTCACCCTATTTTTTCATCTATGTGTTGCTGCTGTATTTTCTTCTTCTGATGATGATTTTGTAATGTATCCTGCCCCGTAACATTTGAATGTAAGCATTTGCACACAAATTATATTAGAAGCTGTCTTTTCACATGTTCTTTGTGGAAAAGAATAGAAAGGAAGTTCATATTTTTACAAATTTACCATGAAGTTCTTCAAAGTCTTCTAGGGGCCCAAAAACAACTCATTTAAAAAAAAAAAAAAAAAAGATCATATTTAAATCAACTGTTGTTGGGTGTTTTTATTTATTTTATTTTTTTAGTGAATAAATCAAAATGCTAAATATATCATGGTCATTTTATCATTTTGACTTCTCCCTCTTTCCATACAAGGAACTATTCCATATTCTTACTGTGTGATTTTGGGCCCCCAAATGACAAAATATGCCACTTCATTTTTAAACCATTATTATTATTATTTTTATTTTTTTTAAACACACACACACATAATTGATTTAGACCAAAAAATACACAAATGCCTAAACATCACATGGACTTGCACTAAGGGCATTGTTTAATTAAATGTTTATCATTTAGTCATATACTCTAAAAAGAGAATTGTTGAACAAATTTTACATCAGGGGTCTTTACAACTGCGGTCCTCGAGGACCGGAGTCCTGCAGGTTTTATAGATTTCCCTACTCGAAGTGCAGCTGATTCCAATTAACAGGCTTGTTATCAGGCTTCTGCAGAACTTGCTGATGAGCTAATCATGAATCAGCTGTGTTGAAAAAGGGAAATATCCAAAACCTGCAGAACTGCGGCCCTCGAGAACTGGATCTCGCCACCTGTGTTTTAGATTAAACAGAGAATTGTTGACCATCTTAATTAAAAAGAATTGTTGCAAGTGGTGACACACGATTGAATTAAGTTCATCCAAAATGATATATGAAGTTAATCTAAAGTGAATATATTGAGTTTAATGAACTCATAAGTGAATTATATATATATATATATATATATATATATATATATATATATATATATATATATATATATATATATGTGTGTGTGTGTATATATATATATATATGTATATATATATTTTTTAAAGTTAATCCAAAGTGAATATAATTTAATGAACTCATTTGAATTGACTTTATTATTATTATTATTAAATTAATCCTAAGTGAATATAACTTTAGTTAATTATGAGATCATTAAACGTAATATATCCACTTTGGGTTAACTTAATTCAATTGTGTGTCACCACTTGAAGCGGTTTTATTACGTTGGTCGACAATTCTCTGTATAATAGCGACAATTCTCTTTTTAGAGTGTACTATATACGTACTTATGATGCAGCTTTCCCAACAACTGGGATTTCACTATCTTGCTCATGTAGTACTGAGGGGCAGTTTTCCATTTTAGGACCAATGAGCTCAGATGATTATCAAACATAATTATATTTCCCTGCATCTTATATGTTGCTGAAAGATGAACTTTGTAGTTCCATAATGAAATCAATATTGATTAATATGTAATTCATTTACACAATGATATTGTCCTCTGTGATTATAGTGGCCTCTAGTGGCTGGAGGGGGGACCCTGACTTTTATTTGTATTTGACATCCTACTAGTGCGCTGAATTGTTTTAAAGTGTCTACTCGTGCCTTGACTTTAACCTGGATAGCAAAGATATTGACGAAATGGTCAAACTGCTCACCATAGAGCACAATGTTGCAATTAACGGATGATGAATCCAGAGAGAGAGTGACACTTGTGGGCCGCACAGGATAAACAGTGTGGCACGCGGATGGACGGCGATGAGATGAAACGGCTCTCAGCTCTGTTGCTGATTTGCGGTTTCGCCGTCATCAAATTCTCATCAGAACACACCGATACACACTCGCCACAAGAGAGCTCAGGTTTTATAAGCGGATTGATTCATCACAACTGGCCGCCTGCACAGTGTTTCAGTGCGCACGCGAGCTGTTATGGGATATTAGCCTGGGGAGGTTTAGCCTGCTCTATGCAAGACGTGCGTCTGGCTACTACGGTTGACTGCACGCACTAGTTACACTTGTGTTACCTGGTGTGTTGTTCTGCATGTCGCCTGATTGGGGAATTTTGGGAAGTAGATGCCCCGAGGGGGCGCAAGGGTTTCTCTTTCGGTCCGATTCCCAGTCTGACTGGTAATACACCGCAACTCCTGACGGGAAATGCCTGCTGCTAATTACACACAGGTGGCGCGACGGCACAAAGTGTGTGAAACATTTGTTTTTGTTTGTCTGCGGCTCAATTCGTCTTTGTCACGTCTTAATCAGCAATCCCTTAAAATAGTTTTTCTAATTATTAGAATGAGGGGAAAAATGTCACTTTTAAGAGGTACAGTACATAATTTGGATGATCCCCCCATGCTTAGTTTGCACACTGTGGTCCTTATAGTGCAAAGAAAAACAAAATGGAGGCTAAAAGAGTTGTTTTTAAGGTAGTAATAATAATAATAGATTGGGTCAGCATGGTGACATAGGGTTTAGAACATCTACCTCACAGTTATAAGGCTCTATGTTTACATTTGTAGCTGTGTCGAATCGATTACATACTGTCATACTGAAAGGTGTGTGATATTCCCATTAACTTATTTAAAATAATGGGACAAAATGGCTCAGTAAGATGCAGTGCAGAAAAGCAAGGGATAAATTATATAGAGAAAGATGCAAGTCAAGTCTATTTTTTTTTTTAAACAAATATATGTGCTATTCAGCCCCACAACAATCTCATGAATATTGTGTTTGTGGAATATAAATTATGCACGAAACTCCACCCAGTTTTATCCATCTTAGGGGCCATTTTGCCACTTTTTGCTAAATGAAAATGACATCACAGTGCCTAAGGCAGGGCTCAGCTAGAACCAATCACAGCTAACCAGTTTTTCTGGGTTTGGTCATGTGACGTTCACAATCAAAATACTGTTTAGACTTGTGGGGCCAAATAGAACATATTATTGTAAAGTTTTGCTAGCATAAAGAGGAAAAATGTGCAATACAGTCAGCATCACATTTTTTTCTTTTAACTTTTTTTTAGCATTTATAAAATGAGCTTCACTATACTTTTATTTATTTATTTATTTATTTCCTTTACTGTTATGTCTTTAGATCTGTCATTTTAATTAGCTACTTGTATATTGTGACTTATTCAGCTGATTTGTTGTAAATTCATTTACGTGCTGCAATTTTGGTTGAAATTGCCTTGTGTATAAAATGTGCTATATAAATAAAGTTGCCTTGCCTTATTAATATTAATGGTATGCTTGAAGGCCTTTGCCATGGCTACTTTTGGTGTAGCATGTTTGCGATGTGCTTTCTCCTACTAAATTTGGATGTGCATGTTGGTGGTCAAGTGGCTGCAGGCAGCATTCCCCGCAGCATTGGTTGTTCATACTTCTTCCTCATAAATCACGGCCGAGATCTCGCGCCTTCCTGCTGTCAAACAGTCAACTTTAACAGACTGACAGGACTCTGCATGATGGAAAACACACACCAAATGATTTCACTTGATATGTATGCGCAGTCACCACCAGGGTCAGTGTGTTTATACGACCGTGCCAGTTTGTGACAGACAGCGGGGGCGTGGCCCTCCATTGTTCGGGCGCTCTGGTTGCTGAGTGCACATTAAAGCCAGACGGTCAGCCAACAACATGTCAGTCACGCTTGTGTTCCAAGTATACGCTTCCGTGCTTCTTCCTTTGACAGCCAAATGTCATGTAGCACAATTTGTGGTCATGCTGTTGTTTTGGAAACTTGACCGGGTGCTGGTGAGAGGATCATATAAGATAACATGGAGAGGAAGTGATCCCTTAATATCACATAATTATGCCTATGGCGCTTAATGTGTGGACCGCAACTTAATGTGCAGTGGAGACGGCTGTTCTGGCGTGTAGACCAACTTCTTAAGCCGCATCCTCAACAATTACACCCCACTGACTAATTGGGAGTCTGCATTGTTGGCAGCGTAGTAAAGAAGGCGAGGACTCCCCTTTCCCTGTTTCATTGGTACTAATAGACACGGTTCACAAAGATACACGTGACCACCTGCGGCCAAGTTATTTTCCAGAGTTGTGTTTAATGGCCATAAAAGTGGTGGGAATGCTGACCATTCAGTTTGCATTTCCTCCCTTTCTTACTTGTCCTTAACATTAATGACTGCTTCTTGATATTCACTTATTAGTTTCCCATTTATTTTACTGTTTTTGTTCCTTATGTCACGTTTGAGGTGTGGTGGTGGACCCAAATGCAGGGAAGCAGGGCAAGGACGCAGAGGTGAAGCCAAAAAGGGATTTAATAGAACAAAACAAGGAGTTTAACGAGATCGTAGTCAGAAACAGCAAACAAACAAGGCAAACTTGGGAGGAACTATGGGGCAAAAATCCGGCAACATGTCAGGAGGAACTAACACTGAATCGACAACCGATAGCGGGGAGACAAGAAACTAAATACACACTCACACTAATTGATACAATTAGACACAGCTGGGCAAGAACACAAGAGGCAGAGGATGCTGATTGGTTGACACATGATGAAGGGCCGGAAAACACAGGTGGACAAGACAAGGCTTGATAAGACTAGGACAACGCAAAACACAGATCATGACTGAACTTAAAGAAACATGAGGACAAAATCAAACTAAACCATAATTAAATCTGAGCTATGACAAAAGTAACAAAATCAACCCAAAACATGACACCTTATTTGGTATTAAGTAATGAAATTGATATTTATTTACATCCAACTTAAATCAACATTATTATTATTATTATTATTATTATTATTATTATTATTATTATTATTATTATTATTATTATTATTATATTATTATTATTATTATTATTATTATTATTATTGGTGTTATTATAATTGGTGTTATATGGTACAGCTGCACCTTTATGCTGTCCAAAAATAGCATAATGATTTGTGAATAAAATCCAAATTATTGTTCAAAGAGTACAAAGCGGAATCTTTGATACAGCAAGTATAGGCAAGAGTACCTAATGCTTGGCCTGCGATTTAAGAATGAGAATCAGATTTATTGGCAAAGTATCCAATAACAAATTTGTCTTCAGTCACAACACGTTCAAAAAACAACAATGACATTGACCAACAGAGGGAGACAGAACAGGAAGCCTGCTGGTTTGCTAATTAGTGCCCATTCTATTGTATGCATGATTAGTACAGTATTTCAACTGTCTTAAATGTAATAACTAGTATGCAAGTACACATCCTGTGTCTATTAAATAAACATCCTGTGATGTACAATAGCATTGAGTGAATTCGGTTCCATCAGTTTGTGGGTTTTCCCCTTTATACGTCAAAACAATGGATTCAAGATGTGATTGAAGTGTCAACTTTCAGTTTTAATTTCACACAGGGAATGACTGATTAGGTTATGAAGTTTATCTTTAATATTTGGATGCAAATCCTTTGCAGTCTATATGACTGAATTTTTTCCTCCCTCCGGGTTTTGCCTTGTTTTCACTGCTACCTTTACTTGTTTCCACCATGATTGCACATGATGTGGTATGCTTTGGATCATCAGCTGTTCCGTTCCTTCTGCACACTTTTCACCTCCCGTCATCGTTGGTTTCTGTCCAAAAATCGGATTCCAGAACATGAGCTGATCTTGGTGCCGATCATCTGCAAAGCTCATAAAGCCTTGTATCCGAAAAGTGTTTGTTGTAAATCTTTTCATTCACATCTACATGACCTTAAAGTGAAGAACATCACCTCAGAAGAAGGAGACGCTTCCACTCTCCCTCATTTCCTCCTATATTTCTATTGATGGCACCCGGGAGTGTGATAAAGTAGAAGCCGTACTTCTGTGAACTATTCAAGGCCAGATGATGATGGTCAAAGATGGATTCCAGTTCGCTTGTGTTTAAAGTGTGACCCAGGGGAGCCTGTGAAAACATTTAGCTTAGCATTCTGTCTGCTTGTTAGAGGAGGAAGTCAGCGTTGAGCGATTTAAGTGTTTTTGGAAAGTTTGATCCAACTTCATGTACAAGTGGTCTTTAAGGCTTTTGAACTGCAGTAGATGTTTAGATCTTTTTATATATATATATTATTATTAAACACGGGTTGACACAATGGACAACTCTCACTGCTGTTTTTTTTTTTTTTTGGGGGGGGGGGGGGGGGGGTTCACTTTGATTGGGTTTGACAGAGAATTACAACATGCTTAAGTACCAATAGTGATTTTTTTTTTCTTCTCATTCTCGTTGTCACACTACAAGCGAGCACCAATCTGATATAGATGTATAGAATTCTGCAGTTATTAAAACAGATGGACTGTGTCTCCCATTACATTTTTTTTCCTAAAGTGCATTTTAAATTAAATACAGAACATATTTTATGACTTCCTGTTGTGCTCAACAATCTGTGCCTTACAACAACATAATCTTGTAGTCATGTGACATAAAACATCGTAAAATGAATGTGATACATTCTTGTACAGCTGTCACACAGGTTCAAATGAAAGGCGCAGGATAAATTACATTTTAAGACTTCTTTTCCATCTTCTACCTTTTGGTCTGTTTTTTTTTTTTTCTCATGATCTTACATTCTGCTTACTAATTCTTCCTTTACATTCCAATTATTGTATGTTTGATGATGATTATGTTTAATTTATCTAACATTAAAGATTAGTAATCAGGCCGTTCCTTATTCTTGACGAGGGATGGCCCCTTGATTAAGTTTCATTGTGGATTTTAGAATCACTCTGAATGTTCTGAAGTCTTGTTTTGAAGCCACTGTTATACTGAGCAAGGTAGTGTTGCCTGGAGAAGTTGACTTCATGTTCTCAATTATTATTTATACCCATTTTGCCTCAGATTCTTTAAGAGACTATGAGCAAAATTCCTTATTGATTTGTATGCCCGTCCTTTTTCTTAACCTAACGTTTTGGTTTGGCTGAAGTGCAAAACAATTCTGCTCAAGAACGAATGAGCATACTTTCCCCAAATGTAAAGCTTCTCAAATATTAGTGTGCCAGCACATCTCCCTCAGATGTGTGTTTTATACATTCTCTTTATTGGTCTCCTAACAGGGTCCACTTGGCTTGGATGGTAAACCAGTAAGTAGTTCATAAATCACTAATACAGAACATGCTTCAAGTGTGCAAAACATGGTTGAACTTTAACTGTGTTTTAACTCCTTTCAGGGAATACCGGGTCTCAAGGGAAGCCAGGTAGTCTGTTCTCACACTCACACGCACACGCACACGCACACGCACAAACACACACCTGTTGTCTTGTTATTGACCCACGTCAGCGCCCGTCGTTTGCGCCAAAGGAATTCCCGCTTTTCGGAGCAATGGATCCATGTGAGTGTTTGGCCTGGGACCTCATCAGTCACTTTCACTGCTCCTGAGGGAATTTTTCAAGTCCAGTGAACCGCTGACGGTAGCCATCTTGTTTTTTTGTTCTAAAGCCAAAGTCGGACCAAGGTTGGAGGGGGGTAAAGTTGAAGTTGTTCAAGGCTCAACTCCACCAAGTGCTGAAAGCTTTTGTTGCCCTTCACCTCGGAGTACCATTCATCAAACTTACCCAGAAATTCTGCCACACTCTGAGATACCCTCAGGTGTTGCGTGGGACAAGCGAAGCACGGCAATTAGGTTCCGCACTCGTGGGAACATGAGTGAAAAATCTTCCACAAGGGCCCCCTGAACAGGTGACTCTTCATCTGGTCAAACGTTCAATCCCCTTACCACATCATAACCGGACATTGGACATCTTCCTCTCTAAGCACCATTATTGAGTTAATCATCTTATTATCTTGCATGAATTCATCCATCCATCAATTTTTCAACTGCTTGCCAAGAGTATTTATTCCACATTGGCATTGCCATCTCCACCTAGGCTTTATTGTAAGGATAGATATGCCCGATATTGGGCTTTTTTTTTTCTTTTTTTTTAATTTGATGGCCGAAACCATTTTAATATCTGAGAATTATTTATTTAAAATTTCAGTTAACTTTATAAGAGATCCTGCAGACCCCGAGCATTTGTTTTGGTTTCCCATTAAAAAAGTAATGATAAAGTTTAAGATTTCAGATATTTTTAAATTTTTGGAAAACAATTCTTACTGTAGAAAACTATAGAGAGCTATGGTATTTACTTAAGTTTCAATTTCACTTTTTAAGACTTACTAATAATATTGGGGGCTCCCTGAACATTTTGTTAGAAATTTAAGGGATGTCTATTGTCTTAAGATTAACAAACAAAAAAAAAGTTTAATAATACGCTTGAAGACATTACAACAGAATCAAGATTGGAATTTGTATTTTTTTTTAAAATTAAGCTCCCCCATGGCACTTTTTTTTCTTTTTTCTTTTTTCTTTTTTTGTACTGAAAAATGAATATTGACTCAAAGTATCAGTTATTGGCAGGGCTGGACTGGCCATCTGGCATACAGGGCAGATGCCCGGTGGTCCGGCCTCTTTGGGGGTGGATGCAGTGTTTTTTTCATGATTATTTTCCGACATTTTACCACAAGAGACTGGCCCACAATTTACAAGGGCCAGTCCATTAATCCATTTCGAATATAGATAGCAAAATAAAACAGTGAGACGGCCTGGGCCGGTGGGCTGAAGTCAAACTGCCAAGGCCCATTTTTTTGTGCTAGACCCACCTTGGTTATCGGCATCCTTGGCTACTAATAATCGGCATCGCTATCGGCCCTGGAAAAAAAAAAAAAAAACATATCCGTCTATCTCTACGTTATAGTTAACAGAATTGAAAGAATGCCCAACAAGTTTGGGGAACTTTCCCTAATAATGAAAACCAGCCGTGATCAGTGTAACCTACCTTGAGGTACCGATGTAGCGCAGAAAGGAACGGTAACGATAGAAACGTCAGGAAAACATTTGTTGCAGGATGATAATAGCCCAGGGAGTCTCTAGGTGGAGAAACAGAACAAAACATTCAATTACATCATTGAACTCCGTTCACATGCCTATTTAAGGTCATAGTTCTCAAGAGGATCACCTTTGCTACATTCACTTTAAAAATTGGACATTTTCAGCTATATTAAACAAGTCTGACTTAATATTTAATTATTTAATAGCTAACACTTGTTGAAGTTATTTATTTTACAAATCAACCTGTCTGAAACCAACATTTTTGATGGACAGGTGCCCTCCCTCATCCAATGTTCTGGTCATGAACTCAAAAAAAAAAAAAAAAAAACAGCCATCATTATTGTATCCTACTGGGATGCATTTGAGATTTTATTTATTTATTTTTTTTATGAATGCAGAGCAGCGGCTGTCAGTTCAGTTTGTGTAAAACCGGCAGTTTCTATCAATACCAGAAGGCGGCCATTTTGCCACTTACTGTCGATTGAACACAGTTGCTCAGGTCTCAGTTAACAACCAATCACAGCTCAGCTTCAGAAAACAGGTGAGCTGTGATTGGTCGTTTCCTGAGCCCTAAGCAACTGTGATGTCATCTTCAGTCGACAGCAAGTGGCAAAATGGCCGCCCCCTGAGATGGATAAAAACGTCTGGATTTTGCTGCATAACTCGTATTCCAACAAATGTAATATTAATCAGAATCTCATGTTTAACTATTGAGGTCACATAAAACATTATTGTAAAGAAATGTTTAAGGTTGACTTCTCCTGTAAGAGTCCTTCAGACACAGTCTAATGTACAAAGAGAATTTTTTTTCATCTACTTTTATCTCACAAAGACAATGGATCTTAAAAATGATTCTTGAAAGATGCTGTGTCAAGTCGTAATATGGTGAAATGTCTTCAAGACTGGTTGAAACAAGCGGCATCACTGCCTCCAGCTTGACATTTGATGAACTGCTGTGAGGTGCCATTTTTGGATACATGTTTCTTGTCTGATCGATGATTTATCTTGACCATCTGTCTCCACTTATCTCCTCCCCTCCCACAGGGACCAGCCGGGCCCAAGGGAGAAAAGGTAAGTTTCACTCTGGTCCGACCTCGGTTAACTCAGCGCTTTTTTTGCATGTATCGCACATTAATTATCACACACCGTCAACATAATAGCAAACATAACTGATTTTCTTCTTCACCCTACCATGTTCACATTCACTGGGCATCCATCAAAGGAGACTGAGATTACGTGTCGAAAAGTGGGAGCTCATGTGTCTCGGAACGTTCTCACGTCAGGGCACTTAACAGGTTTACAAGGCTCGATGATAGCCAGATGTTTTCCCCGCTCTCTGTACCACTGGCCAAGCCGAAGACAATGGTGATGCGATTTGGGCATCACGCAATAGGAGGATATTTATACATTGCATCCTTCCAATTATTAACGCACAAATTTGCCTCGATAAACTCATCCGCAAAGTACAACACAACTGACATAAACAAAATCGGTCATGGTTTGGAAAATTCATTTCATCATGCTATGTGATGAGAGCATCCCATCGTCTCCAATTTTTAACAGGGAACTGTCAGATGATTCCAATTGGAACAACTTGCAGACCTTGTTTGGGGACAAATTACCGTCTTTATACACTCGTTTTATTTGTCCAATTGCCCAACTGTATTGTATATCCACTCCCATGTGCAAAAAAAAAAAAAAATACAAAATTCTTTTTCTGTCTGTTTCCAGGGTGACCAAGGAGACATTGGGCCAAGGGTAAGACACATTTCAACTGTTGCATGGAGATTTGCACGCAAATGTCATACAAAACATTATTTTTCCGGAATTCCAAAAGAGTAAGAGGCCTCGAACTAGGGATGGACGAGTACCGGTACCAGAGGTCGGTATCGGGCCGATACCAGGCCTTATTTCAAGTTATCGGCAGTTGAGACAGTGACTGATACCAAAATAGGTCGCCCTCTTGTGGCCGTTTGATGATCAGGAACTAGATATTAGGAATTAGAAGACTAGAAAATGCCATTACTTTCATGTAAGGAAAAATGCTATATTGGGTCTTTCTTTAAATTTATCTTGAATTTTATATATCAAATGTACTAGTGGTATCGGTGACTGCTAAAGTTGAGTATTCGTACTGGTATTGTTCTGAAAAAAAGTGATATTGAATATCCCTGCTCTATAACCGAATCACAGGGCTTTACGTAGGAAAATGAAATCCTTGCTCAGCTGATTGGTCAAAATACGCAACAAAATGTATCGAATAAAATGCGCCTGACGGCTTTTTGGATCTGGATTAATTTGTTTGACGTTATGATCAAACTATAAAAATTTCTTTTTAATAAATAATAAAATAATGTTTGAACTCAAGGCATAGTTCCCAAAGCCAACCAATAGTTTTCTGTTGTGACCAAATCAGTTTCTCTGAAGAGAGCAGGAAGCAAAAATGCAAACCAAAGCAAACAAGACAGACTAACAGACCATCACAAAGTGGAAACTAAAGATCTTGAATGGGGTTATAGCAACCAAAACGACATTGTGTTGACGTTGTGGCTCGGGTTCTCAGAAGTCACCTGGACAGTTTTATATAACAATTTTATCAAACATCAGTCAATGAACGGTGTGCCTGTCTTTGCTAGCAACCACACAGTTAGCATCTTTGATGACAACATTTTCCTTGCAAACACATTTTTCTCAACCAAAGAAATACACAAAATAAAAACAATACTAAGTAAGGAAAGAAATGTGTTTACCTTTTACATCTACTTCTGGAACAGCGCCAACATTAAGTTTAAAATGTCCTCATCATCTCACCATGATAGCTGTAGTTGAGAAATGCTGATGCTTTATAAATATAGACTTGCCGCAAAAGACATAACAATACTTGTGGGAGCGCCAAAGTTGCCATCTAGTCTCAAACCAAAGTGTGTTTTTTTTTTTTTTAACATTCTGAAATGACTAAGCTTTGTACTGTATCTGGTCCATGTTGTCAGTCATGTGATATCATTCCACTCACCATGGCATTATGTCATTATCTTCATGCAGTGTGGTTTTAAAAATAGCCCCCCTGTGACTTGCACAGTGGATTCTTGGAAGAAGTCACGTACCCGATTAATTCAGAATGTTTGCCTTTGTTATGCCTAGAATATCAGGTCATGAAAATAAAAGTGGGGCTCACCCTCTGTGGTGATTATGCAATATTTGGGGTTCAAGCAAATGGAGCCAAGCTGCTTATTTTGGCTACGCGCTTCCTGTTTCAAGCCCACAGGTATTGCACACACTGGAGAAATGCCACCCAAGTACTTCCTAATCCCTTTATTATTTTAATAATACTTTTAGCTACAAAGACATCTTTTTTTTTCCATAATGTTTTTGTTGGTCTTCTTACATTGGAAAAGGCTTTGTGAGTCTGAGTCTCAGCGAAGTCACCCAGAGGCACCAGCTTGATCCAAGACAAAACAATTCACCGCTTAGATCCACTGTGGTTTGGTTTCCAACTTGAATATGACATTTTTGTTAAAGCATTGACTCAAACATCTACAGCTGAGCCCACAATTGTTTATAGCCTTGCCAAATCATTTTGTTAAAGTGCATTTGTGTATGTTCAATTTGTATTTTACGGCTGGAAATGACAAAAGAAAAGGGACAATGATTGTAAAATGTTGTTTTAGAATTTCAATTCATTCATCTTTACTGATTCATTGTACATTTTGAAAAGTATTAACTCTTTCACTGCCAGCCCAATTCAAGTTGGGGGTTTTTTCTGTTTATATCCGTCAATGGCACTGAATGAGTTAATATCCCTGACAAAGGGGAAAAAAATGTCACATTTTGCAGCATTCTAAATTATTCTGAATTGTAAGTAGGAATGGGTGTAACAGTTGTGACTTTAGATTTAAATTTAATTTAATGATACTTTAATTTATCAATATCAGGTGGGTACCTGGCCTCATTTGAAGGTACTGATCCCTTGTGACCTCTTGTGGCCTTTGACAAAATATAATTGAGAAGCACTGATTTACAACATATGGGTATCTATATCGAGAAAGGATATGAAAACTTTTTGACATATTCACAATGATGATGATAGCGCACAGCAATGATTATACTTGATATATTTTATTGAAATTTCTTAACGCATCATCATTTAAAGGGATACTTTTACTTTTTTAGCCATTTTTGGCTGTCAAACATTAATATTTTGCCTATAATAAATTTGATATTTTCATTATTTTTCATGTACAATTAGTACCATTTGCAACTGGCTGTCGACTAAAAATTACATCACAAGGCCTCAGGTAACCAATCACAGCTCAGCTTGTGAATGTCACATGACCAAACCTAGGAAACAGGTGAGCTGTGATTGGTTACTTGAGCCCTTGTGATGTCATTTTCAGTCGACAGCAAGTTGCAAAATGTGTTTTTAAAGGTACTAATTGTATGTGGAAAATAATTTAAAAAAAAGTATCAAATTAATTATAGGCAAAATATTAACTTTTTATTGCTATAATAGGCTAAATAAGTGAAGTATCCCACTATCCAGCCTGTTTTTCATGTCTCCCTATTCCCAATGCAGCTGATTCTAATGACAGCTAATCAGCAAACTCTGGAGAAGCCTGATAACGATCCTCACCTGTGTTGGAATCAGGAGACACGGAAAACAGGCTGGATAGTCGGCCACGAGGACCAGGGTTGAGAAATGCTGATTTAAGTCACTTCATTCGAAAAAATTCAACAAATAGGAAAAACTCAGTTTGGCCAGGACCCCGTCGTTTTTTTCCCTACCATATCAACAAAGTAACCTCTTCCGCCTCTGAACCCGTTTGAGAGGCAAGAAGAAAATATGCGAAATGGGAAATGACCATGAATCTCTGTCAACCTTTCACTTCCTATCAATCGCTCATTTTGAGTGCCTTCGTCAAGTGAGAGTGCGTTCTTGAGAACTGGTGACAATCGCAGGATAACGGCAGCATTAAAACATAATCAGATGTCCTTGAAAATGTCAGCAACTCCGGACTAAAGGTCATGCGCAGTGCAGGAATAAAACCGCCTGCCTTCACAGCATCCAATGCATATGGAGGAGATTGTCGCTGCATGTTTAGGTTAGTTTCAGTTGAGTTGAAAAACGAGACGCCATATTCCAGTTTCATCCCCGACCAAAGCATTCCTTCACCCCCCCACGGAGTAAACGGCACAGTGGTTTAATGTCTTACTATCAAGCTACAGTCTGATGAAAATGTGGGAAAGGAGAAGCCCAACGTGAAACAGACGCGCTTATGAGGCATGTAAAGAAAATGTGTGTGAGCGCTATCGTCAAGAGAACAGATTATACAAACAAAAAAAATGTTGAAAGGTTTGAAAAATGGGAAACAAGTCAAACTGCCTTGCACCCTCCACAGCCTGTTAATAGAAACCTGATGAAGATGACTCTTCTTGTCAACTTGTGGTTCATCCTTTATTCCTTATTAAAGCTTCACTGCATCTTTCTTTACATTCAATAGACTTCTGATGAGAACTCAAGCACAGAAGCTTCACTAATGTTCTTCATTCGCTCCGAAAAATAAATCACCCAAAACCATACCTTGATATTTATATTTTGTGCATGTTCAGTACTGTTTATAGTGGCTGTGTGTGCACATTAGTGGAGCACAGTCATAACTGCCCCAAATCCTTCTGAAGTCTTTATATTTCCCTTACTTTATTTACCTTGTTAATAACGTTTTATGTTCCTTTAAATAAAGCCTGAAACATGAAATAAATGAGAGAACATTTTGATTCTTTGTAAATAGAGTATGTATTGGTCATTTTGAACAAACAAAAACATTTTTTTAATCACCTTGCACATATGACTTTTGATTTGTGTCATATTTGATACATCCGGTCACAATGCTTTAATTTTGTGCATTTACAACTGTCATATCAAACATATTTGTTTTTCCAAAAATCAGACATTTCCCAACTATTAATCAGTATAGATGTCTGTCTTTCTCAATTGGGGCGATCTTGCAAGGTCACTGGAAAAACCATCAGCTGGATGATACTGCCCTCTAATGGATTATCCGTGCAATGCATGTATCAAATAATATACAGTACGTCAGGGTTTAATGGGGGGAAAAAAATATTAGAATCATGACGCTCAAAATGTCTTGTACTTAATATGATACATTTGGCTTTACATAGAAGGTTAATGTCTAAAATTTCATACCACTAAAAGCGATCTCAGATCTCAATGACACCAAGTGGTTAATAAAGACCGAATAAAAATAAATAAATGCTATGTCCTTCATCTACCAATCTAGCCACATAAGGTGCTCACCTGTCACTTCCTCTTCCCAGGGTCCACCTAACTACAGCACATTTGCAGGACTGCACAGTAATCAGATTCTCACTGTCAAGGTTTGTCCTTAGAAGTAAACTATTGGTTTACGTCCCGGCAGCCGTTGCTCTCTGCCGGGCTGCTGATCTGCCTCTCTATGCGGGGAAAGGAGAAGCATCCTCCCTGAGAGATTTCTCTTTCCTCTTGCCTCTCCTCTCTTGTTCCCACAGCTGTTCTGCTTCCAGGAGCCCCTCACCCCTGATTTCCACACCCAACGCTACCTCCCACCTTGATGCTGTTTCTATACATTTAACTGACCTCTCCTTCTGTCTTTCTTTCATCCTTTCTTTTCATTTGCTGCACCTAATGCTCCTTCTGTAGATGGTCTATCCAAGATTCGATCATGGCTTTCTCGCTGGTGACCAGTCCAGTGCCTTTCAGAGACGTTTTCTGAAGGTATACCACAGCTAAGGCATGCGTGCTGCTTTCAATGGGAAGTCGAATCTTGACAATAATATGTTCTATGGATCCCCACTAGTCTAAACACAGTAATATGATTAAAATGCATCTGTTATTATTCATCTTCGGGTGAGGCCATTTTGCATTGCATTAGCACACTTACTATTGACTAAAAAAATGGCATCACAGTACCTCAGGGCTCAGGTAATGACCGTCATGGCTCACCTGTTTTCTGGGCTTGGTCATGTGATGTTCACAAGCTGAGCCTTTAAGAACTGTGATGCCATCATCAGGTCAACGCAGTATTAAGTCATTCACTCCCAGCCATTTTCACAGAAGCAGTCCCCTTTGCCTCCGGCTGTTTTACTGGATTTTGACTGATTTTTGCAAGGCCCACAGAATATTGTGTTCTATTGCTATAAAAACATGGAACCTACCAAAAGAAAGATTAGAGTTTCTTCTTTCATCAGGAAAAAAGTATTTTTCTATCTGTTTTCATTTTTGCAACAATTAACATTACAATATAGCTAAGTTTCGTCATTATTCATAAATCTATTTAGAATTGTAAGTATTTGAGCCTTTTTGCAACATGGCCCTGATTGAGCTCGTATACTCTGCTGCCACCTGCTGGCGTTTTTGTAATAACTACCATTGCTTCAACTGCTCTGCAATTCAGAGGCTGCATTAAAGCCTTCTGTATGCTCTAGCATTAAAAAATTGATAAATATGACTTTAGAACACTTAAAACATTTAAAATAGAACATATTTATACGTTTTTGGGAGCAAATGAGTTAATCAGAATATGTTTCGTGGGCGCATAGAACATATTGTCAAGAAAAAGAAAAACAAAGTCTTGACTTCCCTTTTAATACTTTAACTAAACTCATTTTACAAAATGAGATGAGTTTTGATCTTTGAGCCTAGTTCTCGCATCTGCTGCATGTTTTTGAATTAACATGACTTTCTTCATCACTTATCAGTTAGTTTGTTACATTTTTATTATTCAAGATACTCAATATGTTTTCTGTTTCTTATTTCATTATTATGAACTTTCTTATTTGCCTTGTTGAAATCACTGCTTTAGAGAAACTTGGCATCAATCATGATTCAAAGTTGTTAAAGATCAGGTCATATATTCTGCTGCTGTTGTTCAGGCATTTAAAAAAAAAAATAAATCTACAACATTCTTGCTAATGCTCCCATGTGTCTAAAAAATACATAACAGCAAAACAGAGAATAATAGCCAGTACTGTCTGTCAACTCAAGCAGTGCAGGCCCAAGTATTGACATGAAAAGCACACATTGTTTCTCACACACATTGTGGATCTTTGCTTATTAGGCATTTTGCTTTCATGTGGAGAGAAAAATCTCTCCCAAGTCTTTCAATTTTCTCCATTCAATCCCTCATTCGTCTGTTTACTGCTTTTCTTCAGGGTGACCAAGGGCAGGCTGGACCTGCCGGCCCCCCAGGTCCCCCAGGTCCCAGAGGCCCCCCTGGGAACACCGGCAAAGATGGACCTCGTGGCCCACCAGGAGAGCCGGTAAGAACAAGCCTGGACCGAATGCACAAACTGTCACGCAATGTTGTCGATGTCAAGGGGCGTGTCATTAAGCAAGACTTCATTTTTTTTTTTTTTTTTTTTTATCTTCAATACCTTTAAAAACTAACTTTGCCACTTGTTGTCGACTGATGATGACATCACCTGTGCTGAGGAAGTAGGTAACGACCAATCATGGCTCAGAAAACAGGTGATCTATGATTGGTCGTTACCTACTTCCTCAACACAGATGATGTCATCTTCAGTTGAAAGCAAGTGGAAAAAAATATTTTTTAAAGGTATTAAGAAAAATAATGAAGTTATCACATTCAATCTGGAAGAAATATTAACCTTTTACTGCTGAAAATGGCTTGATGAGTCAAGTATCCCTTTAATACACTAAAAGACACATAAAAAATGCTTATCATAATCATTTTTGCATTCTCTCCCCTCACTTCTGAGTCTCTATGTTGAGTTTGTGACGACTAAAGATGAAAATCTTAAGTTTAGTGTACATTCCTTACTGAGCTGTAACTACCGGTAATTAGGGATGTAACGATATCCAAACGTCACGATACGATAATTATCACGATATTTTGGGGAGGTTGGCGATATTTAAAAAAGGTCACAATTTTGTGAAAAAAAAATTAGCTCATACTTAAAAAAACACACACACAATAGTGTGCTTTTGTACATAACATCAATGTTATGTTATTATTATGTTTTGCTATTATTATTATTATTATTATTATTATTATATTATTATGTTGTGCTGTTAATGCACGCACACATTAAGTTCCTCCACATATTGACTCGCTTCACAAGCATATTACGTTCACCTTCATATGAAAATTAGTGTAGATTTTCAACATAGAAGGTCCAAAACATCCCTAATGAAAATTAAATTACACTAAACTCTAGTCACTAAAGTGTTAGAACTGCACAAATGGAAATCAACCTGACTTTTTTTTTTTACCAGATGAGTTGCATTTAAATATTGTGAACATGACGACGATGATATTGTGGCAGTCTTAATATCACGATATCACGACATTTTGCTTATTGTTACATCCCTACCGGTAATGCAGGAGGTCCTTGAATTTTGTAATTAGATTTATAAACAATGTGCTTAATAAATGCTAAGTTTTATCATTACAGTACTGTATTTAAAACTGTCAGTTCAAAAAATACTATAAAAAAAACAAGTTCAATATTAGACTATTAGACCGTTAATGTTCAATGAACACCAGTTCTCATTTTTATGTTAAGTGGAGTTGTCGGTAGTTGCTGAAAGTCACAAATATAGTGACTTGTACTCCAATTTTATTTTTAAAATCAACTACCAGTAATCAATAAAGTATTTTTTACTTTTCAAAACAAATAAGCAACAAAGTTACTTTTTCAAGGTAACTGTAGTAACATTGCTCAGCACTATGATTGAATGATGAAGCTCTAATATAGCTTGTTAAGTGGCAACGGTATACTCTCCTTCAATCGAGTCTTCCAGTGAGCGACGGCATAACAAAAATCAGCTGCGTAGCAGCTCTTCTGGCTTCATCTGTTTTGTATACTACAACAGCCACAAGTTTCTTCTAACAAGTGCCCTCGATAGCATCAACCCCCTTCCAACCACCTTCCAGGACCTTTTCTGCACAACCGTTGATGTTTCTCAACATAACTTTCCCACAGTTCAGTTCATACTGTACACAGTGGCAACATAAAGCTGCGGTTACGGGATGGAAGGATGAATAGTTTTGATTTACTCAAAAGAATGACTACTATGTTCCCCTCAAGGGGCACAGGAGTGTTTAGGGACTGAGTTGATGTGTTGACAATAAGATCATGAGCATAAACAGACAAGTGAAAGAGAAGGTCCCTCGACATCGACAATTTCACATCAACTTTGCATGCTGATTAAAGGAATTGCAAAACTCCCAAGCAGTGAAACAAAGCTTTGTATCACACAGGGCTTCTCCATGTTGTGTGCAGATGTCTGATTTCTCAGACGTTTCTGCAAGCCAGTCTGAGCCATTGTGCTCGGTCCTGTCATGTATGTCATATAACTATAAAGTGAAAGGAAGTAAAGGAATGACAGCTGTTTCAAGTGTTACTTAATTTATTGTCTTCGGTTTACCTAACCTGCGCGGTTTTGTTTTGTGGGAGGAAACTATAGTGGGAGAAAACTGGCTTTAAAGATTTTAAATAGCGATGAACAAGTACCGATACGAGGCATTATTTCAAGGTATCAGTTCTTGCATTTTACAATCAGAAACTATATATTAGAAGAAAAAAAATTAACAATAATTTCATTACATTTTAAGGGAAGAAAAATGCTATATTGAGATACACATGTTTTTCTTTAAAATATTCTATCATTGGTTTGTTTGGGGAAATTTTCGTTTCATTTTATTGAGAGCTCCCATCTCAGCAGCTTATCTTCCTGGGGTCTTTTCCAAATTCATTACAATTGTTCCAAATAAACATCCATCCATCCATCCATTGTCTTGACCGCTTATCCCTCACAAGGGTCGCGGGGGGTGCTGGAGCCTATCTCAGCTGGCTCTGGGCAGTAGGCGGCGTACACCCTGGACTGGTTGCTCCAATAAACATATATACATCTACACTCATACACATACTCATAACAAAAATAAATAAAATAAATGAAAGGTCAATGCAGCAAAATAACATTAAATAATATATTATAATCAAAAATAAATATGCTCCAATTATTTTACAATTATCCCCAATACAGTATAAATGAATTTACAAATTCAACACTTTAGCTCATTGTTACAATGCTCACATAATATTTATTATTTATTATCTTATATTAATTAACTATTGTTTTTTTATTTATTTTAATTATTACTTAAAATGTCTTTTTATTTTAGTATTAGTGCTATTGGTGACTACTCGTGACTTGTGTACTCGTGATGGTATTGTTCTGCAAAAAAGTAGTATTGAACATAAAATCTAATTTTATATATTGCTAATATTTTGACACATATTATTGATATTGTTACAAAACAGATTTATGTATTTCATTTTGTATATACATTTATGGAAAATGTGTTTAATGTAGGGGACTTATAACTTCAAATTTACAAACCCCAAAGATGCCTCCCATTCTGTGGGGGCCCTGAAACATGACTTTAATAGGGTATTTTTTGAGGCTTTAAATAGCCCCCAAAGCACATGTTTGTGTTTGTGTGGGGCAATAGCTGGCAAGCTCATAAGATGCTCTGCCATGCACGACTTCAGAACAGATGTTGAGCGGCTCAAACAGGCAACTGGCCCTCACAAATTGTTGTGTTTACTTAAAACGAGCCTAATTGCTGCCAGAAATGGGATATGGCGTTTAGTGGTTGAGTTATAGCTGTTGTGGATTATTTCTCTTTTTACACAATTTGATTTTAACATTTATGGTTCTGTAGTTTTCCTAAATACATTTTTTTAATGCAGTATGTTTAGAATGATGCAGATGACTGACAAATGTAATGAATGAATGAAATAATGTACCGAACATCAAGTCATTTTTGGGCAAGAAAGAGGCTCCAATGATTGCCTGAACTTAACTGATGTGGTGAAAAGATATTCCCCAGTGGTTGGGATAATTATAGAGAGCAGTACAGTCCAAAATGTGTCTTAAGTGTCCAGCTGTTATTAATTATTATTATTATTATTATTATTATTATTATTATTATTATTATTATTATTATTATTATTATTATTATTATTATTATTATTGTTATTAATCTGCTGAAGGCCATCGCCTAACATTCACCAGTCTCCTTTAATGGAACTGTTGGACATTGTTGAGCCATTATCATTAATAGTATCCTGCACATGTAATTCGGCGTTCTTTGCCTTATTGAATACTGTCCCCTAGTGGCCATAGTTAGATCACAACCTATACAGGCGATTCTAATGCATTTCCTCTGTGCCTTTAGGGTTTTCAAGGTCGTGATGGCATTGAGGTGACTATATCTCACATTCTTGTGTTTTTGTTCGGCTCCTAAGCAAACTCACATTTTGTATTACTTTAAAGTGATCGGTTTTGTCTGGCTTAACTAATACTGTACTAGAAAATGTAAATGTTTTTCTTATATTCCTGCTTTAGGGACCTCAAGGATTACCTGGAAAGTCGGTAAGGTTAATACTGATTTAATAATACAGTATTTGGATAATGCTTGTTCAAAATGCTTTCTCTTCATTATGCAAGAGATTATTTATTTATTTATTTATTTATTTATTTATTCATTTTAACACATATTGGTTAATTTTCATTGCCAGGGAGAAGATGGGGAACCTGGATATCCTGGACCACAGGGTCCTCCAGGGGCAAAGGTATAACAGATCCAGAGATATTGCATATTTTTTCCACCGCATTCTTTTCACCTGGCATATGCTAGACCACTTACGGGTTTACTTTCTGTGAAAAAGGGTGAGCCGGGAATGGGTGAAAAAGGAGAGAGGGGCATGGATGGACTGCCAGGATTAAAGGTAAGACATCAAAACAAATGGTTAATTCCAACGCATGCATTAGAATTGTATTTTACTTTTTGTAACATCATAAGTATATAGTTTGTGTACCTTGAACCATTTTTTGTCACACAGGGAGATAAAGGAGAAGAAGGTGACCAAGGCTTACAAGGTCCCATGGTGAGTACATAACCCAAAAGAAGATAACCAAAACCATTTAGCATGGGATCCAAATTGCTATTTTGGCTCCTCCTCAAGGATCCACACTTATTGAAATGTATCATGTATGTCATAATACAGTACAGTGGTTCTCACGAATGGATTTAAAAAAAAAATGTTTGTTAACATTATGCAGTTTAAGTCAAGTCAAGTCCACTGAAGTAGCCCAAAGTCTTTGAACTTATTTTATTGTTGCTCTATTTTTTACATTATGCTGTGCGTTTTGTATATTTTGATGTCATGGTGGGGTTTTTATTTTTGTTTTTTAATCTCTCTTTTTTTTTTTTTTTTTTTTTTTAGGGTTATCCTGGTGAAAAGGGCATTTCAGGCACTTCAGACATCATTGACTTCAATGGGAAGCTTCTTGATGCATTCCAGGTGAGAAGACGCATTTTGGATTATATTATATCACTTTTATGATGCAATGGAACTAAAAAAGTTAAACACTCCAAAAGTAATATAATTTGAATATCAACCAAAATCTTCTGGAAAAATTGTGCTTCAAAAGTCAAGGAAAACACAGTGTTCAAACTATCTTAATGCATGATGTCAATCAAATCTTTATCACCTTGAGACTCCCTTTCCATTATTTCCAATTGGAAAAATCTCTTTTGAACTTTGGACAACTTGGAAGTCAAACAGAGTCCCAGAATGGAATATGTTAAATTTTGGAGGTTCAATTGTATGTCCATGTATTCCTTTTTGAGAGTGGGGGGTTATTACATAACAACTAAAAGAGAAAAACGAGATAGTGATGCTGCATGATTTGTTTTGTTTCACAGGCCATCAACACAATCAGTATTTCGGTAATCTACAACAGTTTTTGCATGGTCTTTGGTGGTGTCAACAGTGACTAACACACACTGGAAAAGATATCAATATGTAGACTCACATAGGCTTGAACAAGCACCGTTCTTTAACCAATATGCCCTTTATTGCAAAAAACTTCAAAAATGCCACTCTCGACACCATATTGAAAAAGATTCTTATTGAACTGTCTGCTGCTTCTCGCCATCTGTGGAGAACCGTGACGCCCCTATCCATTCGAGCGGAGGTTACAGAAGCATGCTCAATCATGCAGAAACATCAACAGCCTTTGTCACGTTGTTTTGAGTGTGTTTTCATGCCATCTCGTGCCTCACAATATATCGAGCAGCATGGTGTTCCTCTGTTTGTGCTGTTCCTCATTACTCAGCTGGTGCACAATTTAAGGGAATGCTTAGCAAAGAACATCACGTCCCGCTCGACCGCGTCCCCTGCTACATGCTAATGCCAGATGGTTATCTCTGCCGTGGAGTGTGTATTTAATTTAAAAACAACTACTAACAGAGCTAGGTTCCCCTCGGCCCTGCACTGCTGCTAGAAAATAGTCAGAGAACACGTGAACATGAGATATTATCAGAAGCCTTTCACGGAAGGAAGTATCACTTGATAGTTGATACCATAACATACATTCTGAGCTAGACTGCATCTGATTTCACTCATTTGTGTGAAATACCAAAATGATGATGAACCTTCTTGGCAGGGCTGTACACTTAATCAATTATTACATTCCACAATTGCAAAATCAGCATAATTGTTAAAAAAAAATAAAAAATAAAAAAAGATTATTAATACTAATTTTTGAGTTGTTTAAATTTAGACATTTGCACCTTTTTAAAATAACTAATTAAAAAAAAATAATCCAAAAGGAACTTGACTAATTATACTGCAGTGTTTCAAAAAATGTTATTTGTCTTAATATTTGTTATTTATTTTTTACGTTTAAACATTTTTTTTTGTATCAAAAAAATCCATACATATACATATATATATATATATATATATATATATATATATATATATATATATATATATATATATATATATATATATATATATATATATATATATAAATTCTGTTTGGGCCAAAAGGAACTTACATAATTATAGTGTTTCTATTTTTTTTTTATTGGTTTTAATATGTTTTAAATGCTTAAACATTTTCTTGTTTTGTACCAAAAAAATAATAATAATTGTTTTAATAATCATGATTTCAATTATTGTCAAAATAATTGTGCTTATTATTTTTTCCATAATTGAGGAGCCCTACTTCATGGTTTAAACCCCTGCTTTAAAAAAAACAAAAAAAAAAACATTAACTTCATACCATTCATTCACTAGCATTTTCATTGATCACCTTCCTTTTTCCGTGATGGATGTTTGCAGACCAACCAATGGTTGCCATGGCTTTAATGGAAGACAAACGCAGCATTATAAATTGCATGGCAGACAGGAGAGAGGCATATACACCTCCAGGGGGCAATGTTGTTTACTTTTTTAATGACTTCAAGATGACTGAGTACTTCAGAGGGAGAAGTATTAACTTAATATTGTGTATCCCTGTTGGAATTAGGTGCCTAGTTTAAGGGAGTCAGTCGTCACTCCTCAAGTAGCGTACAGTTGCAATTTGAGGTGATGTTGAAAAGCATTGTATTATATTGAGAGGTGTTTCTAATACAGTATTTGTGATGCCTTATAATCCGTTATATAGAATAGAAAAAATATTACAACCAACTCCATGATGCACTGCAGCTTTACATCTGAGCAAAGTTCAACCACAATAAGTTGAGATAACATTTTATTAGTCCCATATTAACATATTGCTAAATAATTAGCTTCTATGCTCCTTTAAAGGAGAGCACAGTATGGGCCTGGGAAAAAAACTGCACAATATACTATTCTGTTTAGTGTATTTCATAGCGACTGGCTCCAGTTAGCAAGTTTACCTCTAACCAGCTAACAAGATGAACATGGCAAAAAAGTTTCAAAATGGTAGCTAGCCAAAAGCATAACGAAACCTTCTTTTGTTGCTTGTTTCACCAGGGCCCACCTGGACCACCTGGCCCCCCAGGTCTCCAAGGAGAAAAGGTATTATCAATCATCATTATTATCGTCCTGCAAACCAAGTGTTGCTCTGCCCAGATTTAGCAATAAGACGAATTACACTTTGGTAGCTTTCTTAAAAGCTGATTTGGGTCATATTCATTACTTAAGAATGTTTTTTTTTTTTTTTTTGTTTCAGGGGGAGCTTGGTTTACCTGGTCCAGCCGGGGTGGATGGGGAGAAGGTGCGCAAAAGAAAGTTCTGAAATACTGTCAGTCGTTTTTTGGCTGTTCACTATTACAAATCTGTCTACTTTGTTTTCCCCATCAGGGCCCTAAAGGTGATGTGGGTGAAATAGGACCACAAGGAGAAAGAGGAGAAAAGGGAGAGATGGGCCTTTCTGGGCCTACGGTATGTTGTGAGCAAATGCACTTCAATTAATTAGGTGTACTTGCACAGAACACTGATATCCAATAGAAGATCTATATCGGCAATTCTTTCAATTTGGGCTTTGTCATACAGGGCATGGATGGACAGAAAGGAGAAAAGGGTGACTGCAGACTGGATGACAACTTGGTCAGTGGACTTGATTTGTTGTCATTAAAGTGTCATTGATATGTTTAAATATTTACTTAAAATGGAATTAAGATTCCTACGAAGTTGAATATTAATATTGAGAGATGCTTTCGAGGGTTCTTTTAAATGTCAAAATATTTGGAAACGTCACAACTTCCGTTCCATCACATGCCACTAAATGAAGCGTTTTTCTAGCAGTAGTGTACTTGACTCACATTCATCTACTGCGATTGACCGATTGCGAATGATGTCACATAGTGTGATCCCTTGACTTTTTATGCGATCAGGTTCAAATGATATCCCAGCCAGGCCCTCCTGGTCCACCAGGTCCACCGGGAGTTCCTGGGTCACCTGGATCCATGGTGAGTCCTTTTTTCATTATTGCAAGCAGCACAATAAATTCAAGCAATCATAGATTCACATAAAATGTTTTTCAGGGGCTGCATGGAATGCCTGGTCCAAAGGTGAGCATGCAAGGAAACCTCTCAGTTATTCGGTGGCTGATGTGTCATAATGTTTGGTGTTTTCGCTACTGTATTGCAATGCAGGGAGAGCCAGGATTTGGGATAAAGGGGGAGAGAGGAGACACCGGTTTTCCAGGACCTAAAGTGAGTAACACCAAGCCGATTCAAACATGTTAACTCATTCACTCGCAGCCATTTTCACTGAAGCAAGCAAGCTCCTTCGCTCCCGGCTGTTTTACTGGATTTTGACTGTTTTTCCAAGGCCCAAAGAATAGTGGAACCGGCCAAAAGAAAGATTAGAGTCTCTTATTTCATCAGAAAAAAAAGTATATTTGTATCTGTTTCCATTTTGCAGCAATTAGCATTAGAATGTAGCTAAGTTTCATCATTATTCACAAACCAGTTTAAAACACTGGAAAAAAAGAGCTTGTTGCAACATGGCCCTCGTTGATCTCTTATACTCTGCTGCCACATGCTGGCCATTTTTTGTAATGTTTTTGGGACCATGGCGATATTTAAAATATGAAGTTTTTATACGTTTTTGGGAGCAAATGAGTTAAGGAAACAGACATATTGCAGCAATGGTAATGTGCTTATGTTCTATAATCGCAGGGATTGGACGGCCTTCATGGTTCACCTGGGTCTCCGGGCCTCGTGGGTCTTCCAGGGGCCAAAGGAGAAAAAGTAGGCAGTTGACCACATCCACAATTTGAACATCTATCAATGTAAAACTTCACACTAAGCAATTTGTCATGTGGATCTGTTCACAGGGCAGGCCAGGGGAACCCGGACTTGACGTGAGTGTCTAAGAATTTAAATTGGATCATTTCTAATTATCCTGCATAGAAGCTGCACTCTGACCTCTTTGTTGATCTTTTTGCAGGGTTTCCCAGGCCTCATGGGAGAGAGAGGTGACAGGGGGGAACGAGGAGATAAGGTTGGCACAAAAAAAATAAATAAATAAAAAATCCAGAAATGTTTTCACAAGGAGCAGAACCAGTGATATTTTTATTGACACGTCAATATTTCATACAACAGCACATACAGACATTACAACAAATCTCAAGACTTGTACATGTCGGTTGCCTTTAGTAACCCTGTTTTGTTTTCATGCAGGGTGACAGAGGAAGTGTTGGAAAGAGAGGACTGAAGGGTCAGAAGGGAGAACAGGGTCCTCCAGGCCTGGACCAACCCTGTCCTGTGGTACGACACCGCCATCCATATTACTGACCGCTACTTAATATATCACTCGTGGATTACTTTTTTTTTCCCTGTTTCTCATGTTCAAATTTCAATTTTCCAATTTTCTTCTGCTCTGTAAGTTTCTTCATCCAAGTTGTGAATGTGTAACTGGCTCTTGCTAACAGGATTGTGATGACAAAAAAGATCTCACTGTGGAAGGAGCACTTTCTTCTCCTCCACCTCCTCTTCTTCCTCCTTCCGCCCCTGTGGCCCCTTGTCCTGTGGTACAGTATCACTGCTCTTTCCTCCACTGTACTTTGGCTATATGTGTGTGTTAATCTCATTTGTGGGTCTTTGTCGACTTTGTTGAACCCTGTTGCTTGCATGGTGACACTGATAAAGGTTAGTTATTCTTAGGGAACAGCCTTTTTCAAATAAACCATTATTTGGTATTGTCAGAGGGACTATATAAATACCTTGCATTTGAACGGGGGGGTGTAGACTTTTAATATCCACTGTAATAATGCAGCAACATTTTAACTTTGTGTTAATGAACATTTATCTGTTGTTGTTACTGTGCAGGGACATGATGGGCTGCCCATACCAGGCTGCTGGCACAAGGTGAGAAATCTAACAGTGCATACGTACAGCACGTTTACCATGAAAATATTAGCCTTAATTACAACTAACTGGGATAATGAAAAATCCTAGTTTCAATGACGTTGTGTAAAACTCAAATGAAAACGGAATGCAATGATTTGCAAAAGCGAAATTCAATTCACTCAATAAGTTGGGTCAAAATTAACCTAAATTGGGTCAAAATGGTTCGATACAACTTTTTTGGGTTATTCAATTAACCCAAAATGTTGGGTCAAATGAAAAATAATCCACAAAATAACCAAAAATGGATTGCTTTGTGGGTTATTAATTTAGTTTGAATGAACCGACCCAACTTTTTGAGTTATTGAACCCTAAGAAATTGGTCGATTCATTTCGGACCCAATTCAATCAGGTTATTCAGTTGGCCTAAAAAGTTGAATAACCCACAAAACAACCTAAAAAAAAAAAAAAAAAGATTTGCTTTATGGATTATTAATTTAATTGGACCCAATGTTTTGGGTTACGGTAAATAACTGTAAAAGTTGGGTCAGTTCATTTCTGACCCAATTCAAGTAACAGGTTATTCAATTAATGCAAAATGTTGTCAAATAACTCGTAAAGTTGGGTTGGCTCATTTTTTACACAATTTGGGTTATTTTTGACCCAACTGTTTTTAGATTTTGTTTTGTTTTGTTTTGTTTTGTTTTGTTTTGTTTTGCTTTGTTTTGCTTTGCTTTGCTTTGCTTTGCTTTGCTTTGCTTTGCTTTGATGTGCTGTGCTGTGTTGTGTTGTGCTGTGTTGTGTTGTGTTGTGTTGTGTTGTGTTGTGTTGTGGTGTGGTGTGTTGTGTTGTGTTGTGTTATGTTATAAATACCCCCATTCCAGCTTTTTTGGAACTTGTGGCAGAGTGAATATTAAAAACAAACAAACAAAAAAAGTATCAGTTTGAACATTAAACAGCTTGGCTTTGTATAATATTATAACTAGTCGAAAAAAGTTTGCAAATCATTGTATCATTTTCTTTTTTACGTTTTATACAACATCCCAACTTCTTTGAAATTGGGATGTTGTTTAAAACGTAATGCACTCAAGTCCACTGCTTAACACAGGGATCATTTACATGCATAGTGCTAACATTTGCACATTTTAATGAGTGAGTTTAAATCAAATGGATCAAAACTAATAATGTGATTAATAAGCAACTAATCTTGTATCCCCTCTATTCTTCTTTTGCAGTGATGACTATGACTAACCAGCAGCATGGAACCTGTACATATTGTTTTGGCATATATTGCAACTGATTACCAACAACATTTCATTTGTATTTTTTTTTAAATAAACATTTTTATATAATATATTGAAACATGGACAACTCGGCAGTATTGTAAGAACTCAAGAAAACCATGCTTTAACCGAAGAAAAACTGAACTGGAAGCGGGACTCTTTAAAGGGCAGTGTGCTGAAGTCTAACTGCCTTACTAACCAAGTCTGACTTACCCTGGCTTGATGGATGCTTGAATAGATCTCTGCAGTGGCTGATGAAGGAGTGTGCATCACTCTTTTCGTCCTCTCTGTTTTCTGAAAGGAGGAGATGGCCAGGCAGAAGATTAAACGCAAGCGTCTTATTCAGCCTTGAAGGCGAGCGGGAGGGCCTGCTGGGGAAAAGGACATTTAAAGAGGGGCCTTTATGGAGCAGAGCACACCCTACCCTGCACAGCCTCTGTGTCTTACTGAACAATTAAATCCTCCGATATGGAAAGTCTCCTGGAGGGGTCGACAAATCCACTTCCGCAATGCCCTGGAAGCTCTCTGCTGATGATGTGGTGTGACGTCACTGGCACATAGGGAAGGATTTACAGCACGTTATGATTTTAGTCATCACTTGTTTGGCTATGTAGTGAAGATCTTCCCAAATTAACTGCATAATCATAACCCATGTTGTAGATGAATAGAAATAGCTTTTCAAGCACTCTTTTATAGGCTGTCTACTGTTTTTTTTTTCCTTTTTATTTTCCAACACACATGGAAATGTGTGTTGTCATGTTGCGTTTTGCATTCCTATGCATTGCCATGTTTATTGATCGATTTGAAGGAGCCGTTACAGTATTCATAGTAAACCAATGCATCATTCAATGGAGCTAATCAGCTTCATAATTTTATTGGTCGAGTTTTAATTACTTTAAACTGGCGTTACCACATGTAATTCAGTTTGACTGATTATGGTCATTTAATACCAGATGAAGACATTTTTATTCTTTCTTGCTGCTGATTTAAATGTGTGTTCTTTGTATGATTTTTTTTTAGTTTTTTTTTTAGTAATTTTAAACTGTTTTTTTTTTTTTTTTTTAGTCATTTTAAACTGATTACTGACCGACTAAACTATTTTTTTTTGGTGAAATGTCCACCAACTTTTTTGTTTGGAATTCAGTTTGATATAGTAATCTTACACTGGCTTTGAATGCCGTTTATGTTGCCATCTTGTGGGCTCTGTTTGAATTGTCATGAAAACGTTTTAGTCCCAGCGGTAAAAGGACTTTTTTTTTTTTTTTTAAGTGTTGTTCCGATACCGGTATCGGCATCGGCAAGTATTAACAAGTAACTTGCCGATACCATTATTTCGGATGCTAATATAGGACTTTGGATCCAGCTTCTTGTGTTTTGCTTGTGCACAACATTCATAAATGTGTGATATTTTCACTGGATGCCGAGCCAAGATATACTATTGGTCCTTGACTGCTCTGAATCAATGGCAGGGCAGATTTTTCATGCTGGGGAAGAAAAAAAAACAAAAAATAAATAGGTATCGGTACAGTATCGGCCGATACTGCAAAACTGTGTATCGGTATCGGGGGCCAAAAACAACACTACTTTTATTGGTGTATTTTTTGTCTTTGCTACACTTAGCTGGACTTATGTATTTGCCAAGTTTATTTATATGTGCCACAATGATTTAAAGATACAGGATAAACACAATTATTTTGCTACATGTACACAAAACAGAGAGGACACCAACAGAACTATGTTATTGTGAATGGGAAACTACATTTCACCTTCTTGAACATCAGTAAACCAGTCATTTTGGAAATTGTTAACTTTCTGAATTGCTATGCAGGTGTAATAGTCCCTTGTGTACTTCAATAGATGACAAATAGGAAGTTCAAATACTAGTTAATTATTTTTATTTGTACAACTTTGGCTGCAGTTTGTTCAAAAGAAAATGGATAGATGACCTACTTTTGACTGTCTGACTTCTTTTTTTCTTCATCGGTAGTCATTGCATTGAAATGTCACCAAAGCAAGTAATACAAGCTTTATACATGTGCCAATTTTCTATACTGACATAACCAACAACAAAAAAAATCATAGCAGGATTTGTAGATTCAAGTGATCTACTTGTGCATAAACCTTCATGTATGTAGTTGTATTTGAAAGGTTTTCTTAATATGAGAAGCTTCCCGTAAGCTAACATCAGAAATGCTAACTCAAACCAGTTTACAGTCGCTGTAAAGCATAAAGTGTTGCCTTTTGACTGGAAGCTGTGTGGTTGTCTTACAATTAACATAGGACAAGGCTTTCTTTTGCAGGTTCTATCAGTTTTAAGGCTTAACAGAGTCAGTAATTAGCACAATGTCTAGATTCTTTGGTGTTGTAGCCAATAATATCACAGTATTAGCTTGACTTTGTGAGAATGTTTGGTTGTGTATTTGGTTGTAAATGAATTAAGCTATTTTTGTAATTGTTTAAATATATGTTTAATTTGGGTCAATTTAACATGGCTGAAATAAAGTATGGTTTTATGCTTGCCTTGTCCCTTGTGTCATACATATTTCATTTGATTTAACATAGACATATTTGCCTTACGCTGCAGCTGCAGCCATTGCTATATTTTAGTTTGGGTTCATGCAGACAAGATGTGGGAGCATGTTAAGACCCTTGAAGATGTTATTTTAAATACTGTATTCTCGCACAAATATGCGATGACAAGGATATCAAAGGTAAACTGGTCTCAATTTCCCAAATGTATTTAAGCTAACGGGGCAATACAGGTCATCTTTTTTGAGGGTTTTTTTCTTATTCTTCTTTCATTTTATTCCATGATGGATTTTTAAGTTAAATTTTAATTCATGCAAATGGAAGTGGGGTTTTTTTGTGTTTTTTTTTAATGTTATCCTAATTCGTTAGTTATCAAAATATTTTCACCAAGTACCACCTTAAAAAAAGGCTCTTTATGTACCACCATTATGAATAACATTAAAATACAGTAGCCGTTGTTTTACCGCTTATATTTATTATTATTATTATTATTATTATTATTATTATTATTATTGGTAAGCCATTTTAGCATCATGCACAGTTTCAACATTAACACCGTACTTATGAAAATTATCAAAGAATGTGCCTAAATGATTTAATTAAAGCATGGCACACAAAATAAATTAAAAATTGTGCCTACATAAATGCTTTAAAACAAACAGTTCCATACGTAAACTGTACATAAAGGCAGTGATTCTATTGCCTGCCACTGGAGGGAGCTGGTATACCATATCACATTTTAACAATCACTTCAAAAAGAAAGAAAGAAAGAAAGAAAGAAAGAAAGAAAGAAAGAAAGAAAGAAAGAAAGAAAGAAAGAAAGAAAGTTAAATAGCATCTGAAATGTATTGTTTTTCAGCTTGGTCCAATGGTCATAAAACATAAACAAATACATGAACTATTTTAGATCACTGATTCTCAACCACTAGTCCGAAAATTATAACACAATTTTATTTTTCTATCGATGACAAATGCACTACCACTAGCAGGCAGTAAAGTACACATGCGGTGCCATTCATACAACAGAATCACAGTCCCAGTTTTCACTTAAAACGTCATGAAATAACCTTTATTTACCACAATAAATGGCACTTAAACATTATTTATTTTTTACCAGTCAAGTGCGTGAACAATAATCATTGTTTACTGTCGCTGCTCGATTATCTCCAAACTTCCCAGAATCCTTTGCTGCCTTCTCACCCCTCATAGTTTTTGCATCCGGGTCTCAACTTCCTTTTTCTCCGTGCCCAGATGCAATGAGGACCTAGGTAAACTTGGACATCTGAAAATCCGATTCCATCCTTGTAGAAGGCATCACCGATCGACGCCAAAATGACCGAGCAGATGACAGTGAGGGGTACCCTAAAGGGGCACAGTGGATGGGTCACCCAAATCGCCACTACGCCTCAATATCCCGACATGATTCTGTCGGCGTCCCGAGGTGAGGTTCCCCCGCCGGTTTTGCCAACATGGCTGCGTTAGCAATAGGCGACGAGCGAGCTCAGCTGGTTGTCTTGGCGTAAAAAAAAATAAAAAAGCACAATGCTTTTGGGAGTGGGTGTAAAAGGTATTCTGTCGTTAAAAGTATGACATTACTGTATCTAGTTATTTAGCCTGACATTAGTGGGCAGACGTGAGGAAAGCGTTTGTTAGCCGCGTTAGCTACTAACTAGTGGCACCTGTAACTGGCTGTAAAAAGAAGGACTGGCGATCTTCGAAATTTTCTTGTAGAAATTTGAAGCTACCACAAGAAGTGCAACGCATCGTTTAAAATCAAAAGTTTAGAGATGTTGATCTCACTTTAGCATTTCAAGCTAACGTGCGTCCAGTGTACTTCCTGAGTAAAAGGTATCTACCCTAAACTTAAGACTTCTTATTTCTTCCTCACAGACAAGACCATCATCATGTGGAAGCTGACCCGTGATGAAACCAACTATGGCATCCCCCAGCGATGCTTGAAAGGCCACTCTCACTTTGTTAGCGATGTGGTCGTCTCCTCTGATGGCCAGTTTGCACTGTCTGGAGCCTGGGATGGCACCCTCCGCCTGTGGGACCTTTCCACGTAAATACAAGACGTCAATAAGACATGTGGCTTGTGTAATTAGAGGAATATATGGAACCAGTGATTGTGTTCGTGTCTACTACGCGGATTACATGCTACATTAAGGGGTGTACTTTAAACCTTCAGCCAGTCTGTATTGATTGATCAGTGTATCACACTTTTCCATGGGTTTTGCTGTCCAACTTATGGAAACTTCTTAAGAAAATTCCCTCACGGTATATCTTTTTAAATAATTGGCAAGTTAATCGTTTTTTTGTCTGTCAATAATCTGTATCGGCCTAAAAAAAATGCATATCGGTCGGGCCCTACTTGAAATACTCAGCTTTATTTCATAACGCACTGTAAATAAGGCCTGCTATCGGTAGTTGCACATCCCTGTTATTTTCCTTATCAATTGTTTTGTGACATCTCCACAGTGGCAAGACCACCCGAAACTTTTTTGGACATACCAAGGACGTCCTGAGCGTGGCTTTCTCTGCCGATAACCGTCAGATTGTGTCCGGCTCTCGGGACAAGACCATCAAGCTGTGGAACACGCTCGGAATCTGCAAGTACACTATCCAGGTGGGTGGCTAAAATTGAAACTTTGCAGTCCAATGAAAAACTGGGTTAATTGATTGGAAGCTTCCCGGGTCAGTGATTTGAATATAACACACTTCCAATTAGTTGCTCTATTTCTATTTTTAATCATGCAATTTTTTTTGTATTCAATTAATCATTGGGAAAATGGACTCTATGCACTCATCATTTCCGTAGTTTGGATACTGCGAGGCATGCCAATTTCCGGTCGCTAGTCTAAAGCATAGCGATGCCTGGGCGATGTGGCCAGCACCAGCTTTGACCTATTGAATATGCCGATTACAAAAATCTGCTCCGCGTTAAAACAATTTTTAAAAATGAGATTATTTTTATCCCAGATGGTGTTCTTGTAGCTTAGAATATAAACAAACGGGAAGCTCGCCCAGCTCCATATATTTCTCCAAAAACACATCATGAGCTGCCATGCATAAGGTCCAATGGCAGAATACTCGATTAAGTAAACATTCCATACCTGCTGCCTTACTAACAAGGTCTAATTTCAATTTCAATAATGCTACCGTAGGTAATCAATATTGTTCTTGTTCTTTTTGCCTTTCCAGGATGAGGGCCATTCCGAGTGGGTGTCTTGCGTGCGCTTCTCTCCCAACAGCAGCAACCCCATTATTGTGTCTTGTGGCTGGGACAAGATGGTCAAAGTTTGTATTCTTTTCCTTACAGACTGCTCGTCAGAAATGCATATTTGTACATTTGTCTCTGCCCAGTGATTATTACAAAATTTGCATGTATTGTCTTAGTTTCATGCAGTGATGAAATACTTTTGGTATGAGGGCATAATGCTGTGCAGCATCGTATGAATTGTGTGTGGCCTTTATATTAATGACATTTTTTTTTGCTTCAAGGTGTGGAACCTTGCAAACTGCAAGCTCAAGACAAACCACATTGGCCACACTGGTTACCTGAACACAGTGACCGTCTCTCCTGATGGGTCCCTATGTGCATCTGGTGGGAAGGTAAACATGACACCAGGTTAAGGTGTGGGGTTCAACCAACCATGTTTTTCCACACATCTGCATTTCAGTGATGATGAAGAGGGGGCTTGTGATTGTCTCAGTACAATGACTGGAGTATGTTTGTCTTGTCCTCTTCAGGATGGTCAGGCCATGCTGTGGGACCTGAACGAGGGCAAGCACCTCTACACCCTCGACAGCGGCGCCACCATCAACGCCCTCTGCTTCAGCCCCAACCGTTACTGGCTGTGCGCAGCCACCGGTCCCAGCATCAAGATCTGGGTAAAACTTCAAACTGCTCTCAAAGCCATGTTGGTTGCATTTAAAGTTGCTGTGTGTGACGGTGATGAAACTTCCAATGCCAACTGCAATGATTTGATGATAAAGAGGCTGTTTCTGAGTCATTTGAAAAATGGAGCTTATCTCCTGGTCCAACTACCGTTGTGTGTTAACTGACTAAGGTTGTCTGTATTTCTGCAGGATCTGGAAGGCAAGATTATTGTGGATGAGCTGAAACAGGAGGTGATCAGCACAAACTGCAAGGCCGAACCCCCACAATGCACCTGTCTGGCCTGGTCTGCTGATGGACAGGTACATGCTCGCTTCAGTACAGATGTGTCAAAAAGTGATTGTCCCCCAGTGATTATTCCCATTCACTTCAAACTCTGATGTCCACTGGTGACAGTCCTGCAAATATGAGGGGCCAAATGTAGTATAATTATTTTTTTTTTAGTTGAAATCTTAACATAATTTTAGATTCATATTAACATGTCTCCCTTTTTGTTCCCTTCTGTACAGACCCTGTTTGCTGGCTACACTGACAACCAGATCAGAGTGTGGCAGGTTACTATTGGAACTCGATAAGAACTTTTCATCAAAGTAACTTTGAATAAACTGTTTGAAAGAATCTGTGTGTGGGTTTCATGCTTTGTCAAAAACGTATCCTGACATGAATATCACTATTTGATACAATATATTGTACCAAAATGGCACTGTTGTAAACAGCAGGAATTTCACAATATTGTCCAATCGTTATAGCTGCATTTAAGGTTTTGATATACTAGAAAGTTAAATTTTGCCTCGCTGTCAATTTGTCTTTCCTCTTGAGTGACATTGGTGATCAAATGATTTTTGCAATTTGGTTTTCGCTCCTGGCCTCTAGATGGCAGTGTTGTCCTTCGAGACTCCAATATATGTGAACACAGAATTGTTTCTGTAACCATTTAGGAGTAATTTATGTAAATGTAAATTAGACGTATTAGCGAAAATCAAACGTGGTGGCCCGCCAACTTGTTGAGTGCATAGTATTTGTTTTGTCCTGGGGGCTTGCGGTACGATGTTTACCGTATCCTAGCAACATCATGAACGAGGCTATGTACCAAGAAAGCTGAACGAGCGCTTATGCGTCATTTCGTGTAACATGGACCCCGCTTCGTTTCCTCGTATTCATGTGGAAAGAACTTTGGCGCTCATTAAGCCAGATGCAGTCCATAAAAGTGAAGAGATTGAGGGCATCATTCTGAGAAATGGCTTCTCTATTTTGCAGGTATGGTTCGATGTTGAATTGAAATCATTGTCAACAATTGTGTGCACATTGCAAGATTTGTCTAACAATTCATCTCTGGCATGTAGAAAAGAAATGTGCAGATGACTCCAGAACAGTGCAGTGACTTCTATGCAGAACATTATGGAAAACTCAACTTTCCTAGTTTGACTGCCTACATGAGCTCTGGTCCAATCATTGCCTTGACCCTGGCCCGAGACAATGCGATTGCACACTGGAAATCAATCATTGGACCTGCTAAGATCACAAAAACTCAAGTAGAATGGTGAGCTCCATGAAGTGGTACATTTCAATACCCATTTGACAATTTTTTTTTGTGCTAACCTTTAAATGTACGCAAATGCCTATTTTTCTCCCAATGTGTTTACATCTCGGCAAAAGAGAAAAGAGACTTTTGTATATAGACATAGAAAGAACATTTATATTTTTCCCTTACATTTTAATATTCATTTTCTTACTGTAATTCAGCCTACCAGTCTCTAGTGAGTGTTGATCTTCCTGTGAATGTGTATTTTGATTTTTCTCATAGCCTTCGCGTAAAATATGGCACGTCTGATCTGCAAAACGCTCTACATGGTAGCGATCGAGTCATTTCAGGCTGCTGCCCGAGAGATCCAATTCATGTTCCCCAACAGTAAGTTGCTTACACACACACACCCACACACACGTTTTTTTACATGCAACACTTGCACTTTTAATTGTGTCCATATGCAGCTTTGATTGAGGCTTTTCCCACAAAAGAAGAAACTGAAGAATACCTGGGTCGATATGTGAAAGAAACACTGCTACAAGGACTCACTGAGCTCTGCAAACACAAACCACTGAACCCCTGTGTAAGTAATTAATTTTATTTTAATATTCAAGACAGACAGATTCATTAAACACCATAATGACCTCAGTTCCCTAAAACCTTAACATTGTGTCATTCAATAGGTTTGGCTTGCTGACTGGCTGATCAAAAATAATCCAAATGGGCCTAAAATATGTGATGGAGCTTTTGTACAAGAAGCAAAATGACTGATGAAAAGAAAAAGGATAGTAAAACGATCTATTGATGCTTGTATTTGTCATTGAATAAGGTTAACCTGTTAAAAATCAATACTATGATTACTTTTCAATGTCTGTGACTCACAAGTGACTCATTGTTATAAATTACAAGCACATGTTTGCTGTCTAGAAAATGGGGGATAAATTGTTTTGGACAATATTGCTCATATTTGTCCTCATATAAAATGAACTTCTGGAATGGAAATCTATCAAAAGTGTACGAGTCACTCTCTTCTGTGGCTTTTTCTGACTATGCATGTGATCTTCTCAACTACTGTTGTGCGCTGAGGTAATCTTTGTTTCACATGTTGAGTCTTTGTACGTTTTGACAAATTCTATCTTATACTTAATGTGTGTTCATCTAGCGAAGCAGATGTATTTTTATGTTTATGACTGTCACTCATGCCCTCTGGAAGTTGTGGCTAATGTCACCAACAGTTGTTTAAAGGTTTTTCTTTACAGCTCTCAAATGGTCTCAGTCCTCAATGACAGTTGTTTTCCTTGGTTTACCTATTTGATGTCTATTATTTGTTTTTAATGTACCAAGTGTTGACTATATGGCCAATGTTGATGCATTAATATCAAATCCTCTTTCAGGTTCAAAATAGTTTGTTTTAAAACAAAATATATATGTCATGTTATTCAATTCCAAACGAGTATGAATGTAGTAGCAACTTGCAACATCCCAATTGTGAAACTCATCATAGAAATATGATGCTATTGATAATCTTGGGGCAACAAAACACATGCTATGTTATAGTATTTAAAATGAAAAATTGATGGGTTCAAATAAAAAGTCTCACAAGCAAGATGGAAATATATTTAAAATATATACACCCGATATACATGCATTTCTAAAATCCTAAAACACCACCCAGCAGCTAAATAAACGTCCCACCACTGTTCTGGTTTAATTAAATTTATCAATATCTCATTTTGTTTTCTAAGAAGTTGATCCATAGAATCTGTATGGAGTAAGCCTAATTGAAATACTCACCCGTTCTTCAAAAAAAAACCCTATCATAAAATGAAAATTTGGCAATTATCTTGAACCATGGCACAATGATTCTGTGTGCGTTGTGATTCATTTAAGTAACTCGTCATGTTCACCAGCGAGGGCCGAGCATATTAAACGTCATCAAGTCCGCTACGTTCCAACGACTACGTGACGTCATAAAGTACCTATATCTCAATTGCAAGCTGTTACAGCGTTCATACTGCTTTCAGAATGCAAAAACAAACTTTAAGTCAAGAATTTAAAAAAATATATAATAATTTAGAACATGGAAGATGCGGGTACGTCGGACGGAACGCCTACCGCGGAAGAATTTCAATTCCCTCGTATTTATGTTGAAAGAACTTTGGCGATCATTAAACCGAATGCCATTCAGAAAAGTGAGGAGATAGAGGACATTATTCTGACGTCGGGATTCACAATTTTACAGGTTGGTTTTAGTCAAAAATTGACATGCATGTCTTTCTACTACCAGATGGGGGTGTATTGTGCAAGAAAACGCTAATTCGTGGTATTCAGTGCTAGTTCGAAGTGTAAATATCCAAAACGATATTTTAATTAATTGAACACTCCATATGTCCCAAAAGTCAACTCGAATAGGCTGCTGTTCACCCATCACCATAATGTACATCTATCTATTATGGTACATCTATCTACGATAGATAAGCAGTAAGCCAGTAAAGAAACAAGGATGGCCTTCTTATTTTTAATTATCGTTCATTGTAGATTGGTTGCAAGAAGTCACATGGTTGTACCTTCATGTTCAAAACACTTTATTTATCCCATGGAGCCTTATAGTGATGGTGGCTAACATACACCTGAAGAGGAAAACGTGTGATGAAAATTATCAATCAATCAAAAGTTACTAAGTGAAGTTGCTGTGTTGAACTAAACATTTCACTGACATGCCCAATCCTTCATCCTTGCCAGAGGAGGAAACTTCAACTAAGTCCAGAACAGTGCAGTGACTTCTACACGGAACATCATGGGAAACTAACCTTTCCCAAATTGACAGCGTACATGAGCTCTGGTCCAATCATTGCTTTGACTCTGGCTCGGGACAACGCAATAGCCCACTGGAAGGCCATCATTGGACCTATCAAGGCAGCAGAAACTCATCCAGAAAGGTGTGTTTCATTTGAAATAGGCTTTTTTTTTTCTGGCAGGTTTGTATCTCGGGCATAAGGTACATAAGATGGCTGCTGGTAACAATGCATTGTTATGTTTTGTATGTAAATTATACCAGCTATGGACATTATTTTAAAAGGTTTGAATATTGTTTCCCCAGCCTCCGAGCCAAATATGCCACATCTGAGCTGGAGAACGCTCTCCATGGCAGCGAGTCATTTCATGTGGCAGAGCGAGAGATCAAATTCATGTTCCCAAACAGTAAGAAACACATCCACACTTGTGTGCTGTTTGCATTAAATGCAAAAACTGACTCTGAAATTCTCTCTCTTTTTTTTGTAGCTCTAACTGTTCCCACAAGAGAGGAAACAGAAGAATACCTGAGTCGATATGTCAACCAAACTTTGCTACAAGGACTCACTGAGCTCTGCAAGCACAAACCACTCAACCCCTGTGTAAGTAAAGCTCACCCACATGTATTCGTCACTACTGGATGGCAATGTTTACATGTTACTCCTATTACCCTTTCAATAGGTTTGGCTTGCTGAGTGGCTCATCAAAAACAATCCAAACAAACCTCAAATATGTGATGGAGCTGTTGTGGAAGGAGAAGAATGACATCAGGGAAAAGAGCAAAGAATAATACAGAATATGATGATGCAATAAAATATGACTCTTTAATCATATTGACAACCATGCTTCCACTGAAAAGTGAGCTTCTTTTACAAAAACAGGCAAAAGCAGTCACACCATCTGATCTCCGTTATATGTGTTAAGTATTTCAAAGAATACCCCACCATTTTTAAATTGATTGATTAAATAGTCCGACACTACAACTTTTTTTTTTTTTTTTTTTTTAACTTTACAAAATTATCTCGCGGGCCTCATCCGGCCCGCGGGTCTTATGTTTGACACCACTGCTATAAATTGTATAACAAAGGGATAGATGCAATGTAACATCAAAGATTACAGATTTATAGATTTCACAGGGCAAGGGATTTCTAGAAATAAAGTAAGACTATGGAGTGGGGTTTGTATAAAACAGTTCAGTATGTGAAAGCTCACAGTCAAATTATCACGATTTCCATCTTCCAGTGGCTTAAACTTTTTTTTTTTATGGTAAGTAAGTTTTCTGAACCCATTATCCACATATCACAAATTTGAAGAATAAAAAGCTTGTATGATATAGTTTGTGAATAATTTAGAAAATGACTTAAATTTATTTTATAATGGACGTAATATCGATATGGTTAAAGCCACGTTTTCCCCCTCAAAGTGACGGTTGTATTCAAAGTTTGGCCTCCTGGAGAGAATTTTTTTTTTTTTTCGAGAGAGAGAAATCATCCATCCATCCATTTTCTGAACCGCTTGTTCCTCACACGGGTCGCATTTTCTTTTAAAACGTTCCATATTACGTCACAGACATGAAAGGGTTGTTGCGTAAAGACATTCACAGTGCTTGTATTGATACGATTTGAACGCACACAAACTAGCGTCTACGCTACACACGTGACGCACTTTTCCCGATCTAGAGCACATTTGAGGTATGTTGTTAAAAAATATTCATTTGGTGAAGACGATGCTGGTGTTGCCGGGTTTGCTAAGCAGATGTTAGCCTTTGGTAGAAATTAGCATGTGTCAATGCAGTTAACAGGTTCAGCTCGAAAACCTTCTAATATGGCCGAGTAGACGATACTCAAAATGTCGCCACAGATGCAAAGAAAACATGAAACCACTCCGGCTTTCACTTCCTGTTGCTAGGAGGAGAAGCCATCTTGGAGTTGCCGTCTCATTCATGGGCGAGCTGATGACAAACGGTTTTAGTTTGGGACATAAGACAGTAACAAGGACCATGCGATTATTGTCAAGACATGATGAACGTGGTCAGAATGGTGTACAGAGTCCCGCATCGACATAATAAAAAAATAGAGAGAGAGACAAAATATTCGTGTCATTTGCGTGATAGCTATGAAAAGAAGTCACTGAGTATTTGATTGGCTAGTCTTGTGATTGGCAGCAATGATTGGCCAATCGGGTTAAGTCTCCATCGGAAAGCCGTTTCCCCCCCACTATCGTCTCTAGAAAAACCAACCACGAGTCGTCGTCGTGTGGGAGAATCCATCTTAGAGAGCACTCAGGCTTCGTATTTAGCGGATCTGCGTGGTTTACTTTACATTTTGACCATTTCCATCGAACAAACAAGTAAGTAGATTTTTCGAAAGCATTAGGTTTTACAGTTGTTTTGATGTTAGTAGTTAATGCGAAAATATGACAATTCCTAGGCCCCGATGCGGCTTGTGCGGCCTAACTGCGCGTTACGTAACTGTTAATATGAATAGAACATTCGATTATATTTTATATTCGTGAAACAGATGTTCTGCTTTTCTGTGTTTTATAAGTGCGGTAAACATGGTAGTAATCATGCCGTGCGAACAAACGGCAGTGAAGCTGACCGTTAAGTTGAAGGAGAACCGTGCCGGTCAAAATGGTGGGAAATGCTTGTGCATTGGCAAATGGCTACTAGTTTGCCGCATGCCAAATTATGAAACTCGACGTACGTTAACTATTTTTTTGCCTTGTGCTTTTAAAGGTGTATTATCAAAACATGGCTGAAATCGAGCAACAGTGTCAGTACATGGAGACATCCGAAAACGGCCACGAAGTCGATGACTTTAATGCTGGCCAGGCCGGAGCGAACGCCGACGATTCTCAGAACGGCGGCACTGAGGGTGGTCAAATCGACGCAAGTAAAGGCGAAGAAGATGCAGGGTGAGTATTAAAATCTAATCCTGAATTGACGTATTTGGTCACTTGGGTCCTTTGCCGTGTTTCTTTGTTCAACCGGCCTTTGTTGGCGCCATGTGGCGTGCGAGTGGGGGATGGGCGCAGTGCGTAAGGCTAATCCATCAAGAAATGTTTTAGCAGAATTGCATACGGAATCCTCCATGAATATGTCCCGTTTAAAAATAAATAGCTAATTAAAACCAAATATCCAGTGTACTTGTGTAAATGAATGTTCTCCAACAGTGTATGATTACACCCCCACATGCCCTTACCATCCCCCCAAGCAGTGTCAAAGTACCTTTTAGGAGGGCCGCCTGCATCAAATGACCCCATTTTTCTCTTGCATTCAGGAAAATGTTTGTTGGTGGCCTTAGCTGGGACACAACCAAGAAGGATCTTAAAGATTACTTCACCAAGTTTGGCGAGGTGTCGGACTGCACCATCAAAATTGACCAGCAGACCGGCAGGTCACGAGGATTTGGTTTCATTCTTTTCAAAGAAGCATCCAGCGTAGACAAGGTGAGTAGTGGCGGTCGCAATGAAGTTGATTTGTTTTGCACACTTGATGCAAGTAACGTTGTGACTCTTTATTTATATTGTAAGGTTCTTGACCAGAAGGAACACAGGCTGGATGGGCGACAGATTGACCCTAAGAAAGCTATGGCCATGAAGAAAGATCCAGTCAAGAAAATCTTTGTAGGGGGGCTTAACCCAGACACAGCAAAGGAGGTTATCGAGGATTACTTCAAAGCATATGGAGAAGTATGATCTTAAATTTGACACTGCCACATGAATAGAATTAACTGTTGAAATATGAAAATACAAATTTTTCCCCCCCTTTTTATTTTTTATTTTTTTATTTTTATATAGATTGAGACAATTGAGCTTCCTCAAGATCCAAAGAGTGAAAAGAGGAGGGGTTTTGTATTCATCACCTTTCAAGATGAGGCTCATGTCAAAAAAGTCATGGAGAAAAAGTATCACACTGTTGGTGGCAGCAAGGTGAGCTAATATTTTCTTTCAAGTCTAATAGTTCACTCTGATTTACTGATGTCGTATGTTGTCACAGTGTGAAATAAAAATAGCCCAACCCAAAGAGGTCTACCAGCAGCAGCAGTACGGCGCTCGTGGAGGATACGGCGGTGCGCGTGGCAGGGGCCGTGGAGGTAAGTGCTCAACCCATGAAAGGATCAGTTCCAGGGCTGTGCTTTTGTGTAGAGGAGTTGGAAACATGGCTACATTTTTGTTTATTTTTTTCTAGGCCAGGGTCAGAACTGGAATCAAGGCGGTGGCGGTTACTACAACAACTGGGGCCAAGGTGGTTACAACCAGAACTATGGAGGCTACGGCCAGCAAAACTATGGCGGCTATGGAGGCTATGGAGGCTATGACTACTCTGCTGGTTATTACGGCTATGGGGGTGGCTACGATTACAGTAAGCGATAAGCGCCCCCGAGGGAAAGCGCAAATGGGAGAAGCGTATTTTCTTGGTCCTCCATGTTGTACAGAACTCAAGTCCCTTTTTCTCTTGTCCTCCAGACCAGGGCAATACAAGCTATGGGAAATCTCCAAGACGTGGCCACCCGAGTAGCTACAAGCCATACTGATCACACGTAGTGCAGGTATGCATTTTTGCATCATCCGTGGTAGTATGAGACTCTAGCTCCTCTTACCATTGGTGCCTTCTTGACTCCCCCCCAAAGACCTCCATCTATTCAAATTCCATTCCAACATTGTGGTGGGGGCTAGTGTAGATTGTTTGATGGGGTCTGGATCCATTCCACCTATCATCTTAAGATGCATCCCTACAAACACTACTTGATCGATAAGGGTTGAGCTGGTGGTGGTTGAGAATAGGACGTTTCACCTTGGTGTTAATTGCTTCAGGTTCTGTTCACCCCCGAAAAGTCTTTTTGTCCATTCACTGACTCGTTTAACTCATTCATGCACCTGTTTTGTCTTTCTGTAACTGCTTGCCACATTTGGTTTATTCTCAGTAACGTTAAGCAACGTGTTTTTCTCTTAAGGTCTAACGTAAATAAGAAAAGAGATCCATGGTCTGACCACAACGAACATGGGCTCTGGCTTTTCCTTTGGAGTTGGCAGAAATTTGGACTCATGCTCCATTTGTACAGATCAAGTGAGGAATTGGGGAAGCAAATGTCACTTTTTCCACTTTTTATTTTATATTGTTTTGTGTCCATTTACATTTCCAGTGATGGAAGTGTTATTTTTACTGTACTTTTTGGTACCTTTTTGAATCTAATGTTATTGTATGGTTGTATTTTTACATGTCTACTGGATTTACAAACCGGAGCAAGAGCTTTTAAAGCTCAGAAATAAAACAATTTAGTTTTTTTTTTTTTTTTTTTTTTCCCTTTCAGTGTTTCTAGATCTTTAGTTATGTTCTCCCGTGCTGACTGTTGGATGCAAGTTGCATGGCTTCGGAGGATGTGGGGTTAGATAAATTTAAGGGATTGAAACCAATCAAAGGGTTCATTTGTAAGCATGTTAAAAGAATTTGCAGATGGCCTAGTAGAGTAAGACAACCAGCATTTGTTTTTTGTGTTCTTTTGTTTCATCTTATTTTTTTGGTTTTATGGAGATCTTCCCCGATCGTGTCTGCAATTTTAAGTGGCTTTACTAGTGTAATACAACTCAACGCAAGCCTGTTAAATGTAAAGAGGGTACCCCCTCTCTCTCACTGGATACTCATTCCTCTAGTGTCTTGGGCAAATTGGTAGAAATAAAAACTTTTGGTTTATATTACAAATGGATCTATTTGTTATTATTTGTAAAGTTAATGTTAAATGTCTTGTACTGTTAAATGGCTTGCTCGATATAGCCGGAGTAATCATCGCGACGGATGCCTCTTTGGGAAGCTGCGGGAGAGGGCTTCGCCACCTGCAGTGTTAATATTCAACCCACTAGATGTGGAACTGCGATACTTGAACGAACATTAGTGTGAGTGTGGTCTGGTAAGTGCTAATCTTTAACATGTGTACTGATTTTAGGAAGAGTATTTTGATACAATATAGCAAATTTATTAAAAAGAACACATGTTCACTTTTAATTGTTTAAAAAAAATGCACAGGTTACATATCAAAGCAGTAATGATTGTATAACTGTCTTTAGGTAGGCTATATGTACTCCAAATGGATTGAATCTGCTCCTTTCGGTCTTGGAAAATGGTGCATAGTCCCTATAGGCACAAAAATGAATGTTTACTTAGGAGTACAGAACAACAATAGTGTAACCATACTAGGTTGCCTCTTACTTGAAATTTCCTAAATACAGGGTAGGTCCTAAGTTTCCATACATAGGGGTTTGTATACTGATGATACATGAAACATTTTCAATACATGGGGTTAGTACTTAATACCTAGGGTATCTGTAACTAAAATTATATTATACTGCACATATAAAAGGTTTGTATACCCATGGCTATCTGAAATGTAACAAATGCTTACATTATGAATTTCCCTATGTATGGAAACTTGTACACCCTGTAGAGCATCAATGGCAATGTGTGAAATGCTTGAGTGTGCTTCATCTGTCAGATGATAGATCATCTCTACCTCTGAGCTTAATGAATGTGACAGTCTGACGATGTCTGATTTAAATTAAAACATTTTCTACAGGATCAACAAACCTAGATGTCTTCCTTTTCCAGCTTTATATTGGCTTCCATGTCTAGGAAACGGCAAAGTACAAACTTTGTTCAGAGTATGGTTCAGTTAAGTTCAAGGTTTGTGCTGCTGATAAGAACCTGTGAGTATGCGATCAATGCACCGCACCACCAGCTCAGCATCTTCCATATTGAAGCACATGGGCGGTTTAAACTTCAAGACGCTTTCCCAGGGCCCATCTGTACTGACACAGATTCGATCCTCCACTTTGAGCCTGAATGAGAGCAGAAAATCGGTCAATGAAAACAAATTGACCACCCGTTTTTATATTTTAAATGGAACAACTAAAGGTACGTTTGGGTAAAGACATTAAAAGTAGCTCATAAGTGTATTTTGCAAATTTATTTATTTTTCTTGAAAATCTCAACTCACCAGTTATCAGTAGCTTAAAGCAAACAAGTTGGCCTATTTTATGTGACTAAATCTCAGCAATATGGATGCAGCCCTGGTTTTTGTATACAGTCTTCCCTTGCTATAATGCGGTTCACTTTTCTCGGTCTCGCTGTATCGTGGATTATTTTATTTTTTTTAAGTGTAATTTTGCATATTTTTTTGCAGTAATATACCCATTTTATGAAGTTTTGAACATTATCAATGTTTGAACAAGAGAGAAATGTGAGAACATGTAAATGCCTCAATGAGAAAAGTGTCTAAATTGTGTGGTGGGGGATTTTAGAGCCTTAAAACGTAAGAATTGTAAAACATAAAGCTAGCTACTTCGCGGATTTCATTTATTGCGGGTATTTTTTGGAACCTAACCCCAGCGGAAAACGAGGCAACACTACTGTATCATGCAGTTATACCTTTTCACCACCTGTGCTGCGGATTTGGTGGCAGGTGTCCTCAGTTCTCTGTCTTCTACCAGCTCAACTCCCACAAAAAGTCCTGCGCCTCTGTAATACAGCACTGCTACCGCTAAATGCTTTTTACACCAAGTTTTGATATGACTACATGACTACAACTATAAAAATGGTTTCGATAACAATGGTTTAGCTAACAGTTTTTGTCCATTACCTAACATCTCCAATAATTTTATGTTGACTTTTCATCTTGGTGAACAAATGTTTGAGATGTGCGCCGACCCTTTGGGCATTTCCTCTCAGGTCCTCTTTTTCTATCACATCAAGGACGGCTAAACCAATTGCACAGGACACTGGGTTCCCTCCAAACTGAAAAAAAAAAGCATAAACTTATATATATATTTTTTTGTCTTCAATCCTAATGTACCGAATGCTACAACTTAAATCATAGTTACCGTGTTAAAGTACTCTACTCCATTGCCAGTGAAAGCTCGAGCTATCTCCGCTGTAGTTGCCACGCATGAAATGGGATGTCCGTTCCCCATTGGCTTGCCCATGGTCACGATATCGGGGCAAAAATCTGCTCCTTGCAACTGAAAAGCCCA